>NW_028270158.1:13730690-14039216 GCF_037043375.1 Chiloscyllium plagiosum | reverse complement strand
ATATTTAAATATAATTTGCTGGTTAACCATTTACTGCCACACGTAATGAATTTGTAAATCCAGTTTGTAAATTAAGATTAGCATTAGGGCTTACAGCATGACCAGTAACATGCTGAAAGCAATGGAAAGGTCAATGTCCTCCCCAAAATGGCACTCGTCTGACCGACATTTGCCAGTCAGATTAAAATTAGCAGCAATTTTATTTTATTATGTTATTTTTTTCTGTCCTGAAGTGCTATCATACACAACCAATAGCCTTTTCCCACTACCAAATAATAAGCAGGAATTTTATCAACTTTCCTCAACAGATCTTTGGATACATGCAACAATTTGTAGAATCCTGACAGTACATAAAGAGGCTATTCAGCCCAACAAGTCTACAGTGACCCTCTGAAAAGCATCCCACCCTAACCCCCACAATAACCATACTTAACCCCCCCCCCAAGCTTGCACACTACAGAACAATTTGGGAAGTCTAGATTAGAGTGATGCTGGAAAAGCACAGCAGGTCAGGCAGCATCAGAGGAACAGGATGTTTCGGACAAAAGCCCTTCATCACTCTAATCTAGACTCTGGTTTCCAGCATCTGCAGTCCTTGTTTTTACCTGAACAATTTAGGAAGGTCCATCCACCTAACCTGCATATCTCTAATGTGCGGGAGGAAGCCCACACAGTCTCCTGTGGTTGGAATTGACTCCAGGTCTCTGGTGCTGTGAGGCAGCAGTGCTAAAACAGCTGGGAATGAGCTCCATCCTCCTTTGTTGCAAAGCCAATGATTTCACTGACAATATTGCTCAAAATCCCTGGCACAACCTTCTATTGATTGATCTCTGGGATTGTTTTAAGAACACATGGATCTTTGAATGGCCGTTTTCCGCGCTTTGAAACATGGACATAAGATTCCTCAATAAGATGACTATCATTCCCAAGTAACATGAACTAGACAGATAAAACTGTAATAAAAACAGCGAATATACTTGGCCTATTGTTGAGAGTTCATAGTCATGCAGTTTACCACCAGGTAAGACATGCTGCAGAGTATTACAAGAACCCCTTTAGATCTTGTAGGTTTCTGTTTTTCCTCAATCTCCCTTTTAACTCTGGTGAATCCTGTAGGGAAAAGTCATAAACAGTCATTTTTAACAGTTGATGCTATTTACTGGGATTTGGGATGTTCTCCTACTTAAATGACAATCGAGAAATCATGAATTTCAATCTTAAATCTCCTACCTCCATTGAAGAGACTGAGCCTGACATCAGTGGTGGGTAAGTTGCTGGAGGAAATTCTGAGGTACATGATTTACATGTATTTGGAAAGGCAAGGACTGACTAGGATAGTCAACATGGCTGCATGTGTGGGAATCCGTGTCTCACTAACTTGATTGTGTTTTTTGAAGGTGACAAAGAGAATTGATGAATGGTGGATGTTGTACATATGGACTTCAGTAGGGTGATCAACATGGTTCCACATGGTAGACTGGTTAGCAAGGGTAGACCACCTGGAATGTGGGGAGAACTAGCCATTTAGATTCAGAATTGGCTCAAAGGCAGGAGACAGAGGGTGGTGGTGGAGGGTTGCTTTTCAGACTGGAGGCCCTGTGACCAGTGGTGTGCCACAAGGATCGGTGCTGGGTCCACTACTTTTCGTCATTTATATAAATGATTTGGATGTGAATAGAGGAAGTATGGTTAGCAAGTTTGTGGATGACATCAAACTTAGAGGTGTAGTGGACAGCAAAGAAGGTTATCTCAGATTACAATGGGATCTTAATCAGATGGGCTGATGGCCTGATGGAGTTTAATTTAGATAAAGGCGAGGTGCTGCATTTCGGAAAGGCAAATCAGAGCAGGACTTATACACTTAATGGTAAGGTCCTAGGGAGTGTTGCTGAACAAAGAGACCTTGGAGTGCAGGTTCATAGCTCCTTGAAAATGGAGCCTCAGGTAGATATGATAGTGAAGAAGGTGTTTGGTATGCTTTCTTTTATTGGTCAGGATGTGGAGGTTCTGGTGATGGACTGAGGTGTACAAAGTTAAAAATCACACAACACCAGGTTATAGTCCAACAGGTTCAAGTGGAAGCACTAGCTTTTGGAGCGCTGCTCCTTTATCAGGAAGCTGATGATGGAGCTGCCTGATGAAGTGGCAGTGTTTTGAAAGCTAATACTTCCAAATAAACCTGCTGGACTAGAACATGGTGTTGCATGATTTTTAACTTTATTAGTCAGTGCATTGAGTATAGGAGTTGGGAAGTCATATTACAGCTGTACAGGGCAATGTTTAGGCCACTTTTGGAATACTGTGTTCAGTTCTGGTCTCTCTGATATAGGTAAAATGTTGTGAAACTTGAAAGGGGTCAGAAAAAATTTCCAAGGAAGTTGCCAAGGTTTGAGCTATAGGGAGAGGCTGAAAAGGATGAGCTATATTCTCTGGAACGTGTGGAGGCTGAGGGGTGACCTTATAGAAATTTATACCATCATGAGGGGCATGGATAGGCCAAATATTCAAGATCTTTTCCTAGGGCGGGGGTGTCCAAAACTAGAGAGCACAGGTTTAAGGTGAGAGGGGAAAGATGTAAAAGATTTTTCACACAGAGGGTGGTGCGTGTGTGGAATGAGCTGCCAGACGAAGTGGTGGAGGCTGGTACAATTACAACATTTAAAAGGCATCTGAATATGAAGGGTTTAGAGGGATATGGGCCAAATGCTGGCAAATGGGACAAGATTAATTTAGGATATCTGGTTGGCATGGACAAATTAGACCGAAGGGTCTGTTTCAATACTGTACATCTCTATGACTCAATGACTCTGTGACACAAACTTTGTTCACTTTCACAGATGTGATGTAAGTGGTATTTTTTATATTTTATATCATATATTTTTCAGTGAGGATTCTTGAATTTGAACGTGTGGGATAAGGGTTTTCTATGTGTCTCAGGGTGTTTCATGTGTAACTTAAAACTATTACTGTAACCATGGTAATGTCTTTCAAAAACACAGTGGGACAAAGATGGTTTTGGAGGCTAATGGCAATTTGTTTCCACTAGGAGAGTTTATGAGTGAAGAAAGGGAATAGTCTCATGCATTATACTTTTAGCGAAAACAGGTTCAGCTTCTTTTCAGGTTGGGGGGCAATTCCCGTTAGGAAAGCAAGTTTCTTTTAGTTTCAGTAGAGCCAGTTCTGTCGAAATCTAACCGGTAGCTGATTTAAAAGTTCCTGAGAAATTAAGGCACTTGTTTAGAATTTTAAACTTGATTACCTTGGAGTAAGGCGTTCAGTTTCAACGTTTTGGACAGCAGGTGTTTGGTTAAACATTTTGAAGAATGTGAAGCTGGAAATATCTAGGCTCTGAAGATGGTGAATCAAGGAACAGGCTATCAGATCATCATGACCAGGAACTGAAGTCATACTAAGTCCAACTCAATGTACTATAGAGAAGGGCAGACCGTCTATTGTTTCAGTGCTATAATGGGATGCTTTTGGGGTTAATAGAAACATGTTTTTACTGTGTGTAATGAAATCTTTAGGCATGTTATTTGTAAGTAGTTTTGTGAACTCAATTTTATCATTGTCTATTTTGCACAGTGGCTCAGTGGTTAGTACTACTGCCTCACAGCGCCAGGGACCTGGGTTCAATTCCACCCTCGGACGAATGTCTGTATGGAATTTGCACATTCTTCATGTGTCTGAGTGTTTCAGTCTCCTTCCACAGTCCAAAGGTGTGTAGGTTAGGAGGGTGGATTGGCCAAGCTAAATTGCCCATTGTGTATAGGGATGTGCAGGCTAGGTGGATTAGCCATGAGAAATACAGGGTTACAGGGATTGGGTCGGGGGGAAGATCTGGTTGGGATGCTGTTCGGAAGGTTGGTGTGGTCTCAATGGGCTGAATGGCCTGATTCCACACTGTAGAGATCCTATGATAACAAACTTTTGTTTTACTGTTAAATTACAGTCTTGCATGTTTGTGCTTCAGTGAAAGATTGCCCAGTTAAAGTGAAAAAAAACCTCAAAGCATTATTTAAGTCAGATTTCAATCTGACTTGTCCAGTAATAACATTAGCTTGGAACACAGCATAGAAAGGAGGAAAGTGCAGAGTATCACTTGAGAACACTGCAGAATTCTGAGGTGCAGAGGGATTTAGGTGTTTGGATGTTTGCATCACCAAACATTAGTAAGCAGGTGCAGCACATAATCAAAATAATTAAGGGGATGCTATCCTTTATCACAAAAGGAATCAAACGTAACAGTAAGCATTTGATGCTTCAGTGGTTTGGATCAGTCAGTAAAGCAAGACCATGCTTGCTGTCTTCGAGATGAAAGATCCCATAAAGTGTTCAGAAAAGTTCAGGTCAGTGTTCTGGCCAGTATTTCTCAAACAGCGACCTGAAACTGATAATAACCATCTCATTAACAAAAACAGAAACTGCAAGGAAAACTCAGCCATTCTCACAGCATCTGCAGAGAGAAAGCAGAGTTAACATTTGACTCCAGTGATCTTTCCACAGAACCATCTCATTTCTGTTTGCTGGAAATAACAGTGTGCAAACTGGCGGCTGTGTTTCCTACATTTACAACAGCTACCTCTTCGGAAGTAATCAATTAAAAAGCAGTAGAGAATGACCTGAGGTGGTGAAAAGTCTTATCGAAACAGTGCTTTTATCATAACTTCTGTCATTATAGGTGTCATGATGGGGTGACTTAGAACATTTTACATTGTATTTTTAATGTTAAAATACATATGGCAATAAATTCTAATTCTAATTCTAATTCTAATTCTAATTCTAATTCTCTCTTTGATAGAGTCAAAGTCATAGAGATGTACAGCATGGAAACAGACCCTTCGGTCCAACCCGTCCATGCCGACCAGATATCCCAACCCAATCTAGTCCCACCTGCCAGCACCCGGCCCATATCCCTTCAAACCCTTCCCATTCATATACCCATCTCAATGTCATTTAAATGTTGCAATTGATCTGGGTTTATTATTATCAAGCTGGAAAGACAGAGGCTCAGGAGCAACCTGATAGAGGCATAGATAGTTTGGATAGTCAAAGGCTTTTTCCTCAGGGTGGAAAGGTCAACTCCAAAAGGCACAGTTTCAAGGTGAGAGGGGGCAAGTCTGGGGGAGAAGTGCGGGGAAAGTTTTTCACCCAGACGGTGGTGTTTGCCTGGAACGCACTGCCAAGGGAGGTGATAGTAGCAGTCGCGTTATCAACATTTAAGGCGTTTTTTGATAGACATGTGTGGGAGACAGACAGAGGCATAGAAGCTGCGTGTGGGTAATAAGTAACCCATCTAAATAAGGACTAGGAATCCTGGTGCAGTCCTGGTGGAGCTGAAGAGCCTGCTCCTGTGCTGTATCGAATTGCAGGTCATGTTCCACTTCATCCAGTTTGAGGAATTTAGTTCCCTCATTACTGCAGAAAGACCATGTTAGAAATTTTGAACAGTGGACTTTGGATGTAAATTGTAACAAGCTTGTTCTCCTCTCCTGTGTGTGTGATCTTTGCCAAAGGAACTCTCCAGTACTCAGCAGTTGGCACCTTTCATGTTGGCTGACATGGTAAGTGCCAAGTCAGTTCACTCACTAACTACTGACAGCAAGCCACTTGTTTTCGAATGTTTAACATAAGGATCTCTTTCACAAGGAGAAGAAGGGTCGACAGATATCCAGAAGTCCTGGCTTCTCAATGCTGTCCAGGTCAGCTCCTTCCACTTATAAAAGGAGCTGTTTGCTTTGTTATATTAGGAAAACATCACACAAGTGATGTATAGGACAGATGTTAGGGGTAGGTTCTTTACTCAGCGAGTCGTGAGTTCATGGAATGCCCTGCCAGTAGCAGTGGTGGACTCTCTCTCTTTATGGGCATTTAAGCGGGCATTGGATAGGCATATGGAGGATAGTAGGCTAGTGTAAGTTAGGTGGGCTTGGATTGGCCCAACATCGAAGGCCAAAGGGCCTGTACTGCGCTGTATTCTTCTATGTAAGTGGATGTCAGACACATAGAAACAATTTTGGATGTAGGTTCATTTCCAGATGTTTCAATACCCTAATAGGCAACATCTTCAGTGGGCCTCAGGCGAAGCAATGCTGAAAATTCCTGCTTTCTATTTATATGTTTGGGTTTCTTTGGATTTGTGATGTCATTTCCTGTGGTGATGTTATTTCCTGTGGTGAAGTCACTTCCTGTCCTTTTTCTCAGGGGGTGGTAGATGGGGGTCTAACTTGATGTGTTTGTTGGTAGAGTTCCGGTTGGAATGCCATGCTTCTAGGAATTCTCGTGCGTGTCTCTGTTTGGCAACACCCACAAATGAAGCTGCATCAGAACATTATTTCAACAAGCCAACACACACTGCAGCACAGAGGAACTACACAGAGCAGAAGAAAATCACCTATACTGTGTTTTCAAACAGAACTGGTACCCAATGAACACAGTTTGCTGATTTCTCAGCAACAAACCCAAACAAGCAGACAAAACACGTCCAGAAACCCTAGCAACACTCCCCTACATCAAAGACATCTTGGAAATGACTTCCAGACTACTCAGAGCCCTTGGCATCATGGGAGCCCACAAATCCACCAACATACTAAAACAGCAGCTAATGAACTTGAAAGACCCTATACAGACAACAAGCAAAACTAATGTCATTTACAAAATACCATGCAAGGACTGTAACAAATGCTACATTGGACAAACAGGCAGAAAACTAGCCACCAGGATACATGAACACCAACTAGCTACAAAAAGACATGACCCTCTCTCACTAGTATCCTCACATACGGATGAGGAAGGACACCACTTCGATTGGGACAACACATCCATCCTAGGACATGACAAACAAAGACATGCACAAGAATTCCTAGAAGCATGGCATTCCAACTGGAACTTTATCAACAAACACAAGTTAGACAAGTGAGAAAAGAAACAGGAAGTAACTTCACCACAGGAAATAACATCACCACAGGAAATGACATCCCCAACCCAAAGAAACCCAAACATAAAAATAGAAAGCAGGAATTTTCAGCATTGCTTCACCTGAGGCCCACTGAAAATGTTATCTAGTACAGTAATGAAACGTCTGGAAATGAACCTTGCAGCTCAGTGAGCAAACCTACATCCAAAACCTCAACCTGAGCTACAAATCTTCTGAACACTCGCCATAACATAGAAACAATGATTCAAAAAGTGTGGTGCTGGAAATGCACAGCAGACCAGGCAGTATCCGAGGAGCAGGAGAGTTGACGTTTTGGACACAAGCCCTTCATCAGGACTGTGATAAAGAAACGATGCAATGTACAAAGTCGATACTGCCACCATCATTCCAAGGAACATCTAGGTCAGCCATGATGGATGGATTCTCACCACAGGTCTCGAAACCAGTGTAAAATGTATCTATTTCAGTTGACTGAAACTATAATGAGGCAATGTATCCACAAGTTGAGCGTATAATACTGTTTTATTGCTACGAGATAATGATGAGGGTGCGACTGAATGAAGAAGATTAACTGGGCCCTGAAGAGTCTGGTGGTAATGGTCCGAGTCGGACCGGGCCCTCACTCTGTGCAGGCTGTGGCTTACACGCTGCCGGTTTGAAGATTGTGGAAATTACCGTGTGATTGGCCTCCTCCTACCATAATACTAATGGGACGATTCACACATAACACGCCCAAGTACCTTTTCCTCAGAGCAGTTCTAGTCAAACAGGAATAAATCTTTGGCTATTTGCCCTCCCTTGGTGGCTGAAAGTGAACCATTGTTGAGAAAGAGGATTTCCTGGTTGTATGGATGATGTTCCTGGGTCTGGTTATGTGACTGCAGTCGACATACGATTGTTTGAAGGGAAACCGTTAGCCTCAGACATCTCACAGATCACAGAGACAGAGAGGGAGAGAGGGAGAAAGAGAGAGAGAGTGGGAGGAAGGCAGAGAGAGAGGAGCAGAGAGAGAGAGGAGCAGAGAGAACGTCACAGAGAAAAAGAGAGACAGGGAGAGAGAGTATCATGGCAACAGAGACAGAGAGAAAGAAAGCGAGACAGACTGACTCAATCACTCTGGAGATTGCCTCAGCGTTATGACTGACCTTCATTCTAATTCCATTCATCTATCTTGGCTCCATGTCTTGAAGATTCAAATTCTCTTTCTCATTTCTGAGGCTGCTTCCCTTACATTGAACATTGCAGATACCTGCTCCAGCAAGCCCTCCAGTCAGAATTTACATCAGTCTTTTGAGGTGAGTGCCTGGTCCCCACACCAATAACCCTTACTTTCTGAGTTCACTTTCGCAGCTTCCTTGAGTCACTTTCAGCAATGGGGTGATCTTCCTGTGTCCCCTCAGCAACCATTCCTTTCAACCAGCCGCATATTAGGTGGGAATTCTAATTTCCCTTTCAACCCCCAACCTTTTAAACCTGCTGTCACCTCAGATCTCTGCCTCCCTCCAGCAAACATCATCCAATCTGCTCCAAAGATGAAGCTCACAATGTGTCAGGAGGCTTGCTCCTCACATTGTTAATGTGTTGTTTCAAATACTCCGACAACCACAGCAATGAATCGATAATAATGACACATTCAGCAATGGGACTAATGCTAATCTCTTTGCTCCCTCTGCAGCTTTCCATTGGTGTGTAGTTTCTCAGCCAAAACTGTCATATATCTTTCTCCATGATTAACTTATGACTGAGAGAGAGAGAGAGAGAAAGAGGTCCTGAAATTCTGACAGATACATTCTGATCTCTTATCTCGCCTGCTCCTGTTAGATTTCCCTTCCTTCTTTATCACCAGGCTCCAGGTTGACAGCAATTTCTACTCCTTTCCTTTAAGCTCAAATTAACTTGGGCAGGTATTTCCGAAGGTTGTGAAGATTCAGTTCAAGCTTTAGAGCAGTCCGTCTCCTTGTCAGTGGATCATTGGTGGTTCGACTTGCATCTATTCCCCTGAAGGAATGAAAGAAAATCTTAAACGTCTCCACTGAGCTTTTGTGACTGTGGGACTTCCTGTTATAGCCGGTTATGGAAACATAGGAACAAACAAAGTAGGAACTGGAGTAGGCCATTCAGCCTTTCAATCCTACTTCACCATTCAATCTGAAAGTCCAACTCAGTCCCCTGTTCCTGCTTTCTCCCCATACTCTTTCATGCTTTAGCCCGAAGTATGATATCTAACTCTTCGCAAAAACTTCCAATGTTTTAGCCTCAATGCTTTCATTGCCAGAGTTTTTGTAGATTCACCACTCTCTGGGTGAAGACATTTCCTCTCATGTCATTCTAAATGACCTATCCTATATCTTTAAAATGTGACGCCTGGGTCTGGATTCTTCCATCACTGGGAATGTCCTTCCTGTCATAGAATCATCGATCATAGACTGTTTGATCCAACTCATCCATCCCAACCCAGTTTCCCAAGCTAAACTGGTGCCATTGGCCTGCATTTGGTCCATATAACTCTGAATCTTTCCTATTCATGGACCTGTCTTTTAAATGTTGTAACTGTACCTGCATCTACCACTTCCTCTGGCAGGTATGAACTACTCTCTGTGTGAAAGTTACCCCTCAGTTCCTTTTAAATCCTTCTCTCACCTTCAAAATATGTACCCTAGATTTGAACTTTAGCATCTTAAGGAAAAGACCTTTGCTATTCACCTTCTCTATGTCCCTTATGAATTTATAAATCTCTATAAGGTCACCCCTCAAACATCAACATTTCAGTGAAAGAAGACCCAGCATATCCAGCCTCTTCCGATAACTCAAACCCTCCATTCCCACCAATATCCTGCTAAATCTTTCTGAACCCCCTCCAATTTAATAATATCCTTCCTATAGCAGGGGAACCAGAACTGTACATAATACTCCAAAAATGGCCTCACCAATGTCTTGTACAGCCTCAACATGACATTCCAATTGGAGCTGAAAATGTGTTGCTAGGAAAGCGCAGCAGGTCAGGCAGCATCCAAGGAGCAGGAGAATCGACGTTTCGGGCATGAGCCCTTCTTCAGGAATGAGGAAAGTGTGTCCAGCAGGCTAAGATAAAAGGTAGGGAGGAGGGACTTGGGGGAGGGGCGTTGGAAATGCGATAGGTAGAAGGAGGTTAAGGTCAGGGTGATAGGCTGGAGTGGGGGTGGGGGCGGAGAGGTCAGGAAGAAGATTGCAGGTTAGGAAGGTGGTGCTGAGTTCGAGGGTTGGGACTGAGACAAGTTGGGGGGAGGGCAAATGAGGAAACTGGAGAAATCTGAGTTCATCCCTTGTGGTTGGAGGGTTCCTAGGCAGAAGATGAGGCGCTCTTCCTCCAGCCGTCGTGTTGCTATGGTCTGGCGATGGAGGAGTCCAAGGACCTGATGTCCTTGGTGGAATGGGAGGGGGAGTTGAAGTGTTGAGCCACAGGGTGGTTGGGTTGGTTGGTCCGGGTGTCCCAGAGGTGTTCTCTGAAACGTTCCACAAGTAGGCGGCCTGTCTCCCCAATATAGAGGAGGCCACATCGGGTGCAGTGGATACAGTAAATGATGTGTGTGGAGGTGCAGGTGAATTTGTGGCGGATATGGAAGGATCCCTTGGGGCCTTGGAGGGAAGTAAGGGGGGAGGTGTGGGCGCAAGTTTTGCATTTCTTGCGGTTGCAGGGGAAGGTGCCGGGAGTGGGGTTTGGGTTGGTGGGGGGTGTGGACCTGACGAGGAAGTCACGGAGGGAGTGGTCTTTTCAGAACGCTGATAGGGGAGGGGAGGGAAATATATCCCTGGTGGTGGGGTCCATTTGGAGTTGGTGGAAATGACGACGGATGATGCGATGTATATGGAGGTTGGTGGGGTGGTAGGTGAGGACCAGTGGGGTTCTGGCCTGGTGGCGGTTGGAGGGGTGGTGCTCAAGGGCGGAGGAGCGGGAAGTGGAGGAGATGCGGCGGAGAGCATCGTCAACCACGCCTGGGGGGAAATTGCGGTCTTTGAAGAAAGAGGCCATCTGGGTTGTTCGGTATTGGAACTGCTCCCAGGAGGTGTTTTACCTTCATCGCACTCCCTCCATTGCTAGAATATCCTTCCAGTTAATTGCATTTGAAATGTAGCCACTGTTGTAAGGTAGGAACACGGTGGTCACTTTATACACAGCAAGATCCCACTAACAGTAATGATCAGGTAATCTACCCAGTGGTGTTGGTTGAGGGATCAGTGTTGGTCAGGAAGGTGTTCTTCCTTATAGGAGTGCCATACTTTCATGCCTGTGGGAGGTGGAGATGGGATTTAACATTTCGATCAGATGGTTTAGGGGCTTCTTTAAATCCAGCCTGCCCGCTTCTGCTGACCTGCCTGACTCTGAGATAGCTTTCCACCGGTATACAGAAAGCCGCCCAGTCTGTGATCTCCCATCTCCCCAGTACTGGCTGCCTGTCACAACTCACCCTCTCCTCCTATCCCAGTGTACTGCTTATCACTCCTGATTAACGCTGCTCTAATTCCAAACGTACAGCAATAACCAGCAGCTTTCAAGTGGAATGATCTTTCAAATCTTTTATGGATCATCAAATGACTTAGCCAAGGGGTTATCAGGCAGCAGCAGATTTATTATCTCTGTGCAAGGTTCATTGCTGCAGTCTGCAGCATGATAGAACCCTGTCTGATCCATCTTTAACTTCACGGACTTCAAAGCGCTCTTCAATATACAATCTAATGCTTTGGATTAATCCACTTGAACTTTTGTATGTGTTTCTTTCTTCCAGATCTAGAAAACTTTACACATTTCACTGTTGTGTGTTTATAACTTTATTCCAGGAAGTCTCCCACATAATTGGAACCAGGGTTCACTTCATTATTCGGAATTTGCACCATGGGTGAAAGTTTGCTCCTTCCTGCGATTCCTAAGGACTCGATTTCTATATCACAACAATGTCAGTCTCTTTCTTAGAAACTCACTTTGAATGTAATCGGAATGATGACACAGAATGCAAGTTGTTCAGCCCAGGATGGTGTCTATTCTCTGAAGGTTAGTGAGACCGGGTAGTGCGGAGGTTCCTGCAAGTTACCTACATGGTGGCTTTCAAAGCTAATTCATGAGTAGTGAAACGCAGTAGCGCATAGAACATAGAACAATACAGCTCAGGAGCAGGCCCTTCAGCCCACCATGTCTATGCTGACCATGATGCCATTCTCAACTCATCCCATCTGCTTGCACATGGTCCGTATCCCATCATTCCTTGCCTGTTCATGTCGCTGTCTACATGCCTCTTAAACTTTGCTAACATGCCTATTTCTACCAATCGGATTCCATTCCACTTACTGACCTTTCCTTCCAGCCACCAACCGGGATTTCAAATAACCTCCCTTCCCAATCCCCCCAACTCCCTTCTCAGCACTTCCCTCTCTCTTCCATTCCACCTACTGACCCTTCCTTCCAGCCACCAACCGGATTCATTCCTCCCATTGACCAACCAGCTCATACCCTCTACCTGTATTCACCTACTGCTACCTAACTACCCTGCTCCCTCCCCACCCAAAACCCTCCCCCACCGCGCCCCCCCCCCCTTTTCTCTGCGGTTCCCATCATCCCCACCCCCAGTCCTGAAGAAGGGTTAGATCCGAAGCATTGACTTCTCCACCTCCTGATGCTGCCTTGTTGCTGTGTGCTTCCAGCCTCCTGCCTGTCTACTCTACCCTCACTCCTGACAGTGCTTTACAGGCACCTACCACCCTCTGTGTAAAACACTTTCATTGTACATCTCCCTTAAACTTTTCCACACTCACCTTAAACCTATATCCCGAGTATTGGACATTTCCAACCTTGGGGAAAAAACCCCTGTCTATCCACCCCATCCACACCTCTCATAATTTTACATATTTCTATCAGATCACTCCTTAGTCTTTGATGCTCTAGTGAAAACAATCCAACTTTGTCAAATCTCCCCTTATAGCTCCAATCTAAGCAACACCCTGGGAAACCTCTTTTGTACCCCCTCCAAAGCCTGCACGTCTTCCCTATCTTGAGGCGACCAGAACTGCTCACGATGCTCCAAATGTGGTCTAATAGCTGCAACATGACTTACCAACTTTTATACTCACTACCCCGACAGTTGAACGCAAACATGCCGTAAACCTTCTTTACCACTTTATGCACATGTGTTGGCACTTCCAATGAGCTGTAGACTTGGACTCCATAACTCATTGAGGTCTTGGAGACATGAATAGTGCTACATAAATGCAGCTACTTTCTTAACTCCTGTGTTGCTGACTTTGAGGTTCTTGACCTGCTTCCTCCGTGGCTCTGAATCGCAAGATTCCAGGTTCAAGCCCCACCTCAGGGTCTGGCTGAAAAAAACCAAGGGTGATGCTGAGGGTGTACTGCACTATCGGAGGTACCGTGTTTCAGATGAGGCACTCAAACTGAGGTCCCCAGTCCGGGTGGCTCAAACAGATTCCATGGCATTCATTTCAGGAAGAGCAGGGGAGTTCTGCATGATCTCCTGGCCAACGTTTGTCCCTCAATCAACATCACAAACAACAAATGATGAAGTAATTTTCACATTGCTGTTTGTGGGAGCTTGAGTACACACTAACATCTGCTTTCAAACAGTGCCTGCATTTCAAAGTTCTCAAAGAGTTTCAGAATAGACAGAGTCCTTCTGCCCTGCACTTTGATATGTCCTGCATTTGGGAAAGGTACGATTTTAATGCACATCTTTTCTATTTCCCATCACCGGGCTGACTTTATCGTCTCTTTCAGTGCCCTGCATACTTGCTTGAAACAAAACCACTCTGTCTCAATCTGTCAGCTACAGATTTAGTGGAATTTTTGGCAGTTGGGATAATATTCATCCTGCCTTCCTGATAAACTGGGCTTGCCACCCATCAAAGAAATGTGCTGGTTCCTTGGCAGAGATTTGTAGGGTCCCTACAGGGCCACTCAGCTCATACTGATGCTCCAAAGAGGATCCCACTCTATCCCTGTAACAGTACATTTCCCATGGCCAGTCCACCTAACCTGTATATCTTTGGACAGTGGGATGAAAGCCCACACAAAGCAAATGTGCAAACTCCATGCAGATGGCTATCCAATGCTGGAATTGAACCCAGGCCCCTGGCACTGTGAAGCAGCAGCGCTAACCACTGAGCCACTATGCTGCCTGGAGTGCAACAGTCATTACAGAGACACATCAAGGACTGGGGGCTCCAAATGCAAATGGAGAGTGCAGGTGAAAAGTTGGGAATGTCCTACGTTTCGGGGGGAAGGCACTCCAAATTCTCTGATTGCTTGCTGCTACCATTTGGCTGCTTGGACCATGAAAGGACCTACTCACAGCAGGGAGCTGATTCATCCATGTTTAAAATAATAAACAGTGGTGTTGACATTCAATACCAAATTGATTTCCATATTTTGTTCTTGGGGAGAGGAATAGGAAGGTTCTTAAGCTAAGAGACAGTGAACGGCCAGAAAAGAAACATTGGATTCAATGTCACTGCATTCTCTGACCTTTTTACTTCCATGCTATTGCCTTTCCAGTTTCCTCTGTATCTCCCTTCTAGCTCAATTACTTGTCAGCTACCTATTGCAGTGCACACTTGGCACTGACTTCAAGTCAGATCAATGTACTGACATTGAGTCGTTTGTGTCTGAGCATGTCCTACAATCCAGATAATTAACCTGTGCACCTCTAATCCTTTCCTCATCTCACCTCCCACTCTTTTTATCGAAAGACTGACCCGAAAGCCAAGTGTCACTTGACAATTTTTCAGTCTGCAACTGAGCACCAGCTGTGTAACCTCTTACACAGGGAGCCACTAATGACATTTAATTACCTTCCGCACATGTCATTGTGCAACTCCAGATGGAGGTAAGGGAGTAGAGAACACTGGAATTCATAACACAGAAATGATTTTTCTTGTCATTGTGCTTCCTGGTGTGCATGAAAACAGACAGACGTGGTCTTGCTGGCTTTTTCAAACAAGAAACGCTGCCTTCATTTTGGATGAATGTTGATACTGTTTTCATTCGTTGCAACACTCCCAGTTCTGGATGTCTGAGTCCATATTTGGGTTCACACCGTGAAGCAGACTGCTTATGTTTCCCATGTTATAGCACCTCAGGAAAACAAAGTTACCAAGGATGTTCTTCTCTGTAAATCCACCAGTGTTGACCCAGAACCTATGCTAGCACTTGTACCATCTCCCCCACCCCCAGCTACTGCCTGTGGAAAAGCCAGCCCTGTATAATGTTATGGACCAGACCAAACCCCTTCAAAATATATAAGAAGATATCCTAGACCCCCATCTTTTCTTATTTTAAAAGGCAAAATGTAAGGCACTTTGTTCTGGAAGCAATTCGATTTGCCAAATGACCAGGCTTGAAGCCAAACACACTTTATTCTTATATTACAGTTACAATAAAGACAAAATAAAAATGAAAACAAGAAGTAACTTAACTGTAACCGTATCAAAATACTTTGCAAGATAATATATATATGTTCGCTGGCACTGATTAGCTGTTCCAGGATAGTAACATCTCATAAACACACCCTTGGCAGAGGCAAATTCAGTAAAATAGTTTGTCTCACAGGCAATTCCAACAGCAGGAAGAGATGTATTGCAGCTTCCAAACTCCAGCAGCGACTGGAAGTTAAACAAAAATTCTGGTTCTGTGGGAGCTTGATCCCACCCATTCAGGTTGCTTCTATTGTTCCAACTTTAAATTTAAAAAAAACCTGAAGGCCTCACAAGCTTTTTGCTTAATTGGTTTTGAAGAGACAACTCTGCACTTCTGGCTCAAAATCTCTCTTCATAAAAATAATGGACAAAATGCACCTCTTAAAACCTTGGTATTGTCACAATAAACAGCAATACGGTGATATTTCAGGGCATGATTTAGAGGAGGTCATGAGTGAAACTTGCAAAAACATTACCTCCCGAAAGACATTTTTTGATGTGTTCATGGGATGTTGGCATCACTGGTTAAGCCAGCATTTATTGGCCATCTGTAATTTCCATCGAGAAGGTGCATTGTTGAATTGCTGCAGTTCCCTGGGGTATTGATGCATGCACAGTGCTGTTATGGAGGGTGTTCCAGGATTGTGACCCAGTGACAGCGAAAGAACAACGACATATCTCCAAGTCAGGATGGTTTGTGGCTTGGAGGGGAACTTGAAGCTGAGTGATGTTCCCATGTATCTGCTGCCACTGTTTTCTAGATGGTAGACACTGCAGGACGTTGAAAGAGCCTTGGTGAGTTGATGGTTGTTGGCTGGTTTGAACTCTGGAATTCCTCCAAAGACTTTGTCTGCCAGGTTTCAAGAATTTTAAGAATGTACTTGTATGTGAAAAAAAAACCTCTTTGCTTGTTTGGGAACTCCTTAACTCATGTACGATGCAGATGTGGAGGAGAAGGATTTGGAAGTTTATCAATTAGATAAGGAGCAGCTGGATAGGTTGGGACTTCTTTCACTGGAGTGTAGGAGGTTGAGGGGTGGCTTTATAAACTCATGAGGTGAATGGCGGGTGTCTTTTCCCTGTGTGAAAGGATCTCAAAATATGGGGGGCATATTTTTAAGATGAGAGGAGAAAGATTTTAAAATAACATGCGGACAATTTTTTTTAACAATGAGAGTGGTTTGTGTGTGGAATGAACTTCCAGAGAAAGTGGTGGATGCAGGTACAGTCACAACATTTAAAAGACATTTGGAGAAGTACAAATGTTCGGAGGGATATGGGCCAGTTGGGACTAGTTTAGTTTGGGATTATGGTCGGTGTGTTCTGGTTGGACTGAAGGGTCTGTTTCTGTGCTGTATGACTTTAAGTACTAAGAAGCACTAACAGGGAGACCCAGGGACACACATGTACACACCACGCAGATACATGGATATAAAGACCATGGAGGATATAATTTACATTTCGCATGCATCTAACATTTCTGAAATTTACTTTCCTCCCTCTCAAAGATATGGCTGACTAAATATCAGCAGATTTTACATCAGGAGAATTCCTATAATTCTGAGCACCAAAGTGAATTTGTTTGCCTCTGGGTCCTTACAGGCACCTTGTCATCATATAAAGGAGTTTATTGATAGGAATAAACAGTCCAGTTCCCAGACACACACACAGCTAGTAATAACATGCACAACGTATTGAAAGCCCTCCAATAGGACTATTATTAATGTTTTGTTGTGTGATAAACGTTATTAATGGAACACATTTTCAAATAAATACATGTCCAATTAAAACATGCTAAGTACCTTATCCCTCATGCTACTTGGGGTATGGTCATAATGATTTAGTGATGAGGAATCCCACTACATAGCTGGTCAATCAGAGGTGATCAGACTTAACCTCAGAGATCTTCACTTACGATTCCATCCTACAGTCACACATGGAGGGTAAGTATTATGATATTCAAAGAGAGCGCAGGCATTTTAACAGATCAGAGATCAGATTATTGACATTTTGATGCCTCACACTGAGGGTCTGATGGTTCCCTGGATTCATGTTCAGCAGGAGGCCTCCCCAGTCATCGCTATTATGGCATTATTTTGTCTTGCCGAAAAGGAATTGCAGTCACTGTCATTCCCATGTGGGAAGGAGTCTGTTTACCAATGGGAGCAATTGGAGCAAGATATCGACGTGCTCAGAACGAAAGGAAAGAGCCAGGCCACATGTTGTCACTAAGTGTAAGGTGTTCAACAAATAGAGCATCTCCTTCTGTCCCCTACAAGCCAGGACATCACTGAAAGGTGCGGTGAACTAATCAGAGATTGCCTACAGTGTGGAAACAGGCCCTTCGGCCCAACAAGTCCACACCGACCCTCCAAAGAGTAACCCATCCAGACGCATTACCCTACCCTATTACTCTACATTTACCCCTGATTAATGTACACAATTTAGCACGAACAATTCACCCTAATCTGCACATCTTTGGATTGTGGGAGGAAACCACAGCACCCGGAGGAAACCCACTCAGTCAGAGGGAGAACGTGCAAACTCCACACAGACAGTCACTGAGGGCTGTGAGCTAGCAGTGCTAAGCAACTGAGTCACTGTTCCTAGGAGAAGGTTACTGTATCTCAGAGTCAACATGAAACATGGAAATTAGGGCGGCACGGTAGCTCAGTGATTAGCACTGCTCCCTCACAGCACCAGGGACCTGGGTTAGATTCCAGCCTCAGGCGACTGTCTGTGTGGAGTTTGCACCTTCTCCCCGTGTCTGTGTGAGCTTCCTCCTAGAGTCCAAAGACATGCAGGTTAGATGGATTAGCCATGGAAAATGGATTAGATGGATAAACTATGGAAAATGGATTAGGTGGATAAACTATGGGAAATGGATTAGATGGATTAGCCATGGGAAATGCAAGATTACAGGGTATGAGAGTGAGTCTGGTTGGGACACTCTTCAGAGGATTGGTGCGGGCCTGATGGGCCGAGTGGTCTATTTTCACACTGTAGGGATTCAAGGATCAGGAGAAGACTGTTTGGCCCTTAAATTTTGCTCTGCAATCCAATGTAATCATGGCTCACCCTCTATCCCAATGCTATATTCCTGCTTTCTCTTGTTGCTTTTAATATGTCGATGTTTATCAATTATAATTTGCTTTAACATACTCAATGACTCACCTTCTGTGTTAGTGAATTCCACAGGCTGACCACCCTGGAATGAAGAAATATTTCCTTACCTCAGTCTGAAATGGCTTACTCTGTATCCTGTGACTGTAACCCCTGGTTCTAAACTCCTCAATGAATGGGAACATCCCTCCTGCATCTAATGTGTTCAGCTCTGCTAGAATTTTAAACAGCTCTCTCTCATTCTTCTAAACTCATAGTCAATATAGACCCAGTCAAACCAGTCTCTCCCCATCTGACAGTCCTGCCATCTCCAGTATCAGCTTAGTGAGCCCTCACTGTCCTCCCTCTATGGCACTATATCTTCTCGTAGCTAAGGAGACCCAAAATTGATCGCAGTACTCTTAAGAGTGGTCTCACCAAGTCCTTGTGTAACTGTAACGAGGCAGCATTACATCTAATCTCAAATCCCTTCACAATGAAGATCACTTGCCATCTTGGCTGTATCTTCATGGATGGCACAAGTATGGAATAACACATGAAAGATCTCTTGGAGTGGCGTGTTATCTCTGGCCTAGGAGGGCTGGGTTCAAGTTCGACCTGCTCCAAAGGTGTGTCAAAACGTACCTGGACAATTTGATTGAAAATATCTACAACTCAACACTCAAACGTATGGATGAACAGGTTTGTGTGTACCTGAATGTGTAGCAGGGTTATGTTACCTGGCCTGTCGAGCCTGCTCTCTGGTCATTAATCTCATGGCTGATTTAATTTTAAACATCACCTCCCCGTTCCTGCCTATCCCCAATGACCGTTGACTCCCTTCTTCACTTTGCACTTCAAGGTACGTTACAGTTATATAGAACTTTAGTCAGACCACATTTGGAGTATTGGGTGCAGTTCTGGTCACCACACTGTGTGTCAAGAGTGTGGTGCTGGAAAAGCACAGCAGGTCAGGCAGCATCCGGGGAGCAGGGGAATCGCTTTTCGGGCATAAGCCCTTTATTAGCCCTTCTTCCTGATGAAGGGCTCATGCCCGAAATGTCGAATCGCCTGCTCCTTGGATTCTGCCTGACCTACTGTGCTTTTCCAGCAACATACTCTTGAATCTAATCACCAGCATCTGCAGGCCTCACTTTCTCCTCACCACACTATGTGGATGCTTTGGAAAAGGTGCAGAGGAGGTTTGCCAGGGTGTTGTCTGGTCTGGAGGGTTTTGGTTATGAGGAAAAGTTGGAAGAAACTCAGATTGTTTTCACTGGAAAGATGGAGGCTGTGGGGATGACCTGATAGATGTCTACAAAGATATGAGCAACATAGATAGTCATAGGCTTTTACCTAGGGTGGAGAGGTCAGAAACAAGAGGCCACAGGTTCAAGGTGAGAGGGGGAAAGTTTAGTGAAGAAATGCAGGGAACATTTTTCACACAGAGAGTGGTGGGTGTGCCTGGAACGCACTGCCAGTGGGGGTATTGGAAGCAGACATGTTAGCAATGTTTTAGACGTATCTTGGTAGATACATGAACAGGAGGCAAATGGAGTTTTAGAAACTGCTCATGGGCAATAAGTAGCGGGTCTAAATCAGGACTAGGAATTGGCACAGCATTGGTGGACCGAAGGTGCCTGCTCCTGTGCTGTATTGTTCTTTGTTCTATCATCTCTTGTAGGCTACTGTGTGACTCTGCAGAAATAAAATGTATTTTTGACAAAAGGCAGATTATAATGAGAATCCTCCCCCATGGATGTAAGATAAAAATGAGTGTTTAGGTGATTTTCACGGCCTTAGATGATGTGTCGCCAATGACTGACTATTGCCACGTCCTTTTACCAATGATTGAAATATCCCAACACCCTCATGGGACTTGTCATTCCCTGCACCTCCTACACACCTATCCATGCGATTGTGCGCATCCTACACCATCTGTATTCCCTGCCCACATCCCCGTCTTCCCACTGTAATATAACTGCATTGGAACAATTACTAGCTATTTGGACATAAAAAAAAAATCACAAGTTGCCATAAAACTAAGACCTTTTTTAAAGTTGCATCTCCCATCAGTTGTGCTACAGAACAATTTATTGTTAATTTATTTTGAGACTATTCCCCTGAAGTATTCTTTACACTAACATAGACTCAATGTTTTTATAGGAGAAAGTGAGGACTGCAGATGCTGGAGATCAGAGCTCCCCACCACCCACGCCCTCCACCTCTTCCATGATTTTCACTTCCCCGGTCCCCAACGCCTTATCTTCACCATCGATATCCAGTCCTTGTACACTCCATCCCCCATCACGAAGGACTCAAAGCCCTCCACTTCTTCCTTTCCCGCCGTACCAACAAGTACCCTTCTACTGACACCCTCCTTCGACTGACTGAACTGGTCCTCACCCTGAATAACTTCTCTTTCCAATCCTCCCACTTCCTCCAAACCAAAGGAGTAGCCATGGGCACCTGTATGGGCCCCAGCTATGCCTGCCTCTTCGTAGGATATGTGGAACAGTCCATCTTCCGCAGCTACACTGGCACCACCCCCCACCTTTTCCTCCCCTACATCGATGACTGTATCGGCGCTGCCTCGTGCTCCCACGAGGAGGTTGAACAGTTCATCCACTTTACCAACACCTTCCACCCTGACGTCAAATTCACCTGGACTGTCTCAGACTCGTCCCTCCCCTTCCTAGACTTTTCCATTTCTATCTCGGGCGACTGAATTAACACGGACACCTCCTCCCACCCTGCCCCCTGTAAAAACGCCATCCCATATTCCCAATTCCATCGTCTCCGCCGCATCTGCTCCCAGGAGGACCAGTTCCAAAACCGTACAACCCAGATGGCCTTGTTCTTCAAAGACCGCAATTTCCCCCCAGACGTGATCGACGATGCCCTCCACCGCATCTCCTCCACTTCCCTCTCCTCTGCCCTTGAGCTCCGCCCCTCCAATCGCCACCAGGAGAGAACCCTACTGGTCCTCACCTACCACCCCACCAACTTCCATATACGTCGTATCATCCGTCGTCATTTCCGCCACCTCCAAACGGACCCCACCACCAGGGATATATTTCACTCCCCTCCCCTATCAGCATTCCGAAAGGACCACTCCCTCCGTGACTCCCTCGTCAGGTCCACATCCCCACCAACCCAACCTCCACTCCCGGCACCTTCCCCTGCAACCGCAAGAAATGCAAAACTTGCGCCCACACCTCCCCCCTTATTTCCCTCCAAGGCCCCAAAGGATCCTTCCATATCCACCACAAATTCACCTGCACGGCCACACACATCATTTATTGCATCTGCTGCACCCGATGTGGCCTCCTCTATATTGGGGAGACAGGCCGCCTACTTGCGGAACGTTTCAGAGAACATCTCTGGGACACCCGGACCAACCAACCCAACCACCCCGTGGCTCAACACTTCAACTCCCCCTCCCACTCCACCAAGGACATGCAGGTCCTTGGACTCCTCCATTGCCAGACCATAGCAACATGATGGCTGGAGGAAGAGCGCCTCATCTTCTGCCTAGGAACCCTCCAACCACAAGGGATGAACTCAGATTTCTCCAGTTTCCTCATTTCCCCTCCCCCCACCTTGTCTCAGTCAAATCCCTTGAACTCAGCACCGCCTTCCTAACCTGCAATCTTCTTCCTGACCTCTCCACCCCCACCCCCACTCTGGCCTATCACCCTCACCTTGACCTCCTTCCAGCTATTGCATTTCCAATGCCCCTCCCCCAAGTCCCTCCTCCCTACCTTTTATCTTAGCCTGCTGGACACACTTTCCTCATTCCTGAAGAAGGGCTCATGCCCGAAACGTCGATTCTCCTGCTCCTTGGATGCTTCCTGATCTGCTGTGCTTTTCCAGCAACACATTTTCAGCTCAATGTTTTTATAATTTGATTGCAATACTTTTCCCTTCTGCGAGGAATTATAATTCAATGGGTTTAGAAGAATGAGTTAGGATCTCATAGAAACCTGTAAAATTCAAACAGGGCGAAAAGAAGATGATTGTTCCTGATGACCAGGGAGTCCAGAACCAGGGGTTACGGTTGAAGGACCTGGGCTGAGATAAGGAGAAATTTCTTCACCCAGAGCCACAGGAAGTGGTTGAAGCCAAAACATTTTATGTTTTCAAGATGAAGGTAGATACAGTTCTGAGGGCTGAAGGAATCAGGCAGTATTGGGAGAAAGCAGGAACAGGGTATTGTTCTGAAAATTGTGGAATGGGAGGCAGGAATTTAGTGTTTGTAAAATATTGGTGTTTGTAAAATGCGAGACAGGAAAGCTTTGGATCCTTCAAAAGATTGTGATTTTTTGGTGCTTAGAGGTTTACATTGGATGTCTGTGAAAAGCAGCTTGAAGGTTTTCAAGTGCACAGAGAGCACCCGAATTTAAACATTTGTTTTGACAGGCTGTACAGTTAGTAGACCAAGCAGCAGTTTTACTAAGACAACAGGCTTTTGAATTTAACCAATGATTTGAACCCAGGCCGTTAGATACCAAAATCCTATCAAATTTGAATCTGATAATTTTGACAACCTAGGACCAATCAGATTTTAAGAATAATGAAATGTCATCGAGACTATAAAAGAAGAGGGAATTTGGAAAGTCAGCATGGCTAACTGTCATCTGGTAAAGATACCAGCTCTCTGTTCTTAGAGAAAGCACCATCTATGTACAATGGTGCCAAAGACAGAAAGAAGAAGAAACGACAGAGAGTACATTCCTGACAGAAGGGTTGGAGGGTAAGGCACAGAACATTCTGGAAGCTATAACCTTGTTGTAATTTCAAGAGACTAAGTTCTACTTGTTTTTATATAAGTGGGATTTATATTTATTGGAACTTCAGACGTTAAAGTCTTGCTGTATTCAGGAATAGTTAGTCGTTGGAAAGGATTTATTCAGTTTGTTAATAGTTTAGTTAATTTGTTCACTGTTAGAGTTAGGTGAACAAATTGTTACTTGTTGATTTTAAAATGAGTGTCAGGGATTTATTTTATTTAACTGCTAGAAGTTGCTGAAAGGCAGATTACAGCATTTTTCACACTGTTTTTACAGATGATAGGGTGAAGTACTCCTGTTTGAGTAGCTCGGTTTTAGTGCTCAGAGGGGTGTCAACCTTTGCTTTATAACAGTATTGAGTTGAATGATCAGATTGTAAAGCACAGCAGGATTGAAGGGCCAAATGGCCTACTCTTCCTCTGGGTCTGAGTCTCCTGGGTTATTGCACAGTCCTGATTGTGAGACACCTGTATGTAATCTGGGTTGGATGCAGTTGAATGAAGGAATGATTTATTGTCACATATATCGAGGGAGACACAGTGAAAGGTGTTCTGTTGCCAGAATCTGGCGCCATTTTGAGCTACAAAGAGCGAAAAGAAAATAAGAGTTCATCCTCATCAGCCAGGGCCCCAATATAGCCCCAGGACTTCTGCAATGTCCATGCTCCAGGCCTACTGCTGCCCAGGAGCCCCGCTCCTTCATCACTATGGCCTCGCTGCCAATTCCAGGAGCTCACACAATGGGCCTACAAAGCCAGGAGTTCCTGCTCCAGTCACCAGCGATGCTGTGCCAGCCTCCCGGCAACGTCAGGAAGATGAAGGGAAAAAGAAAACAAGATGAAAAGGAGAGAGAAAATAAATTGATGTGGCCGGCCATGAGGGGACAGGCCCACTGGGCCGATGGCTCTACCTTGAATACCTGGGTCTGTGCTCTGTCCACTTTCTGCTGATGGGCCGCTCTCTCCTGCCTCCACGTGGTCTGTGCTGCCTCCTTACTTTCTGAATGAGCCGATAATGGGGAGCCTTATCAAATGCCTTGCTACAATCTATGTACATCCTATCTACTGCAGTACTTTCATCAATGTGTTTTGTCAAATCCTCAAAGAATTCATTCAGGTTTGTGAGGCATGACCTACCCCTCACAAAGCCATGCTGACTATCTCTAGTTACATATGATTTTCCAAGTAATCATAAATCCTGTCTCTCGGAATCCTCTCCAATACTTTACCCACCACAAATGTAAGACTGACCAGTCTGTAATTCCCAGGATTATCCCTATTCTCTTTCTTGAGCAAGGGAATAACATTTGTCACCCTCCAATCATCTGTCACTATCCAGTGGACAGTGAATATGCAAAGATCATTGCCAAGGGTGCAGCAATCTCTTCCCTCATTTCCTGTAGCAACCTAGGGTATAGCCCATCTGGCCCAGGGAGTTTATTTATCCTTATGTTTTTCAAACTTTTCAGCACATCTATTTTAACATCAACCTGTTCAAGCATATCAGCCCATTTCACATTGTCCTCAGAAACATCAAGGGCCCTCTCAGTAGTGAATACTGAAGCAAAGTATTCATTAAGGACCTCCTCTACTGCCTGTGACTCTAGGCTCAGGTTCCCTCCACTATCCCTAATCGGCCCTACCCTCACTCTGGCCATCCTCTTATTCCTCATATAAGTGTAGAACCCCTTTGGGGTTTTCCTTAATCCTACCCACTAAAACTTTTTCATGTCCCCTTCTAGCTCTCCCAAGCCAATTCTTCAGTTCCTTCCTGGTACCTTGTAACCTTGTAGAGCCCTGTCTGATCTTTGCCTCCTCAACCTTAAGTAATCTTCCTTCTTCCTCTTGACTAGATGTTCCACATCACTTGTCACCCAAGGTTCCTTCACCCTACCGTCCCTTCCTTGCCTCAGTGGGACTAACCTGTCCAGCACTATCAGCAAGTGCTTCCTAAACAACCTCCATATTTCTGTTGTGCATTTCCCTGAGAACATCTGTTCCCAATTTAGGCACCCCAGTTCCTGCCCACTTAAATACTTTCCCATACCATCTGCCCCTATCCCTCTCCATGAGTATAGTAATCACTATCACAGAAATGCTCTCCCACTGCCATCTGAACTGGTTTGTTGTCAAACACCAAATCCAATATGGCTTCCCCTCTAGTTGGCCTATCTACATATTGAGTTGAAAAATGTGGTGCTGGAAAAATGCAGCAGGCCAGGCAGCATCCGAGGAGCAGGAGAATCGACGTTTTGGGCATAAGCTCTTCTTCAGGATATTGAGTCAGGAACCCTTCCTGGACACACCTGACAAAAACTGCTCCATCCAAACTATTTGAACTAAGGATGTTCCAATCAATTTGCAGGGTGGCCATGGTGGCATAGTGGTTAGCATTGCTGCCTCACAGCGCCAGCGACCTGGGTTCAATTCCCGCCTCAGGCGATTCTCTGTGTGGAGTTTGCACATTCTACCCGTGTCTGCGTGGGTTTCCTCCGGGTGCTCCCGTTTCCTCCCACAATCCAAAAATGTGCAGGTCAGGTGGATTGGCCATGCTAAATTGTCCGTAGTGTTAGGTGAAGGGGTAAATGTAGGGGAATGGGTCTGGGTGGGTTGCGTTTCGGCAGGTCGTTGGACTTGTTGGGTGGAAGGGCCTGTTTCCACACTTTAAGTAATCTAAAAAAAAATTAGTGAAGTTAAAGTCAACTATGACAACAACCCTGTTACTTCTGCACCTTTCCAAAATCTGCTCCTCCATGTCTCTGTTGCTAGTGGGGGATCTGTGGAAAACTCCCAATAAAGTGACTGCTCCTTTCCTGTTGCTGACTTCAACCCATACTGACTCCAAAGACAAACCCTCCTCTGCAGCTGTGATTCTGTCCCTGATTAACAATGCCACTCCTCTACCTCTTTTACCTCCCCCCACCCCTACTCCTTTTGAAACATCTAAACCCTGGAATATCCAACAACCACACTTGCCTCTGTGATATCGAAGTCTCTGTAATGGCCACAACATCATAGTTCCAAGTACTGATCCATGCTCTGAGTTCATCAACCTTATTCCTGAGACTTCTTGCATTAGAATGGACACACTTCAATCCATTACACCGACTGCACCTTTCCCCTAGCAAATGCCTATTCTTCCTCACACTCTATCTGCACGTTGTATCTGGCTGTTCACTACCTACTCCTTCATCTGATCCGTAGGTCCGGTTCCCACTCCCCTGCCAATCTAGTTTAAACCCTCCTGAAGAGCTCTGGCAGACCTCCCTTCCAGGATGTTGATCCCCTTCCAGTTTAAGTGCAACCTGTTTTTAATGTACATGTCCCACCTTCCCAAGAAGGTATCCCAATGATCCATGCATCTCAAAGCCGTCCCTTCTACACCAGCCCTGCAGCCACTTGTTCATCTGCATTCACTCTCTATTCCTAGCCTCACGAGCATGTGGCATCAGTAGCAATCCTGAGATTACTACTCTGCTCATCCTGCCTTCTAGCTTCCAACCTAACTCCCTATATTCTGTTTTCAGGTCCTCCTCCGTTTCCCTACCTATGTCAATGGTAATGATGTGTACCACAACTTCTGGCTGCTCTCCCTTCCCTTTAAGAACCTGTGGACTCGATCTGAGACATCCCTGACCCTGGCGCCCGGGAGGCAACATACCATCTGGGAATCTCGCTCGCGACCACTGAATCTTCCTCTCATGATTGAATCTCCCATCACTAGTGGGATCTTTCTGTGCACAGATGATTTAATGCACTCCCTACAAAAGCCAGTGATTACGTTTAAAAAAAAATCTGTTGGTGATAAAGTATGTTGGGATGCCCTGAAAAGCATGATATCAATCTGAATCTTTGTGCTGTATTGAGGCAGGTCTGGATAGGGACAAGACTGATGTCAATAGCTGAAGAGGCCTCAGAATTAGCTGAGGTGCATGGGATCCAGTCGAAACTTGGATGGGCTGTGATGCTATCACCCATGTTGTCTCCAGCAATGATAGTCAAATGGCCCATATACTATTGTACAATCATATTGTAATGGGCACCAAATTAGAAAGGATATCTCTCTCAGGTGACGGCTGGTCATTTTCTGCTTCATTATAGGAGGAGTGAGAAGGAGTCCCTGTGCTCAGCTTTGATTTTCCTCTGCTGTTGAGAACAGAGACTCTCCGTGCCCCCTGGCATTTAACAGACTTGTGGAAGTGCTTGTTGAACTCCCAGTAAACAGTAAGCTGGAATCTACACCCACACAGTCTTTGTTTGAGGTTCCCTATCCTAAAAGTCAAAAGCTCTTTCCCTAGACTGGGGTAAAGATTTGATGTCACTCATTATTCATGGCTTATTCTTGCGATTCACGATGCACTGCAGGAACCCATGCCAGAGACCCTCCGGCAGTAAATAAGCAATTAGCTGGCAGCAAGGAAACAAACCTCAGACTGTAGTGAGCTCTCTGTGTTCCACAACATTCACTTGCGCCTATTACTTGTGTGGAGAAAGTGAGGTCTGCAGATGCTGGAGATCAAAGTTGAAACTTTATTGCTGGAACAGCACAGCAGGTCAGGCAGCATCCAGGGAACAGGAGAGCAGCATGAGTTCTTCAGCACTGAGTTCCTTGCACAGTATATGAGCTGAGTAAACCGTATACAGATGATAATCAACCAGGAGAGGGTGAGGACTGCAGCTGCTGGGGATCAGAGTCGAAGATTGTGGGGCTGGAAAAACACAACAGGTCAGGCAGCATCCAAGAAGCAGGAAAATCAGGAAGGTGATGATGAAGGGCTTATGCCAGAAACGTCGATTCTCCTGCTCCTCGGATGCGGCCTGACTGGCTGTGCTTTTCCAGCATCAAACTCTCTGACCCGGATATTACAGAGTCATAGTGTCATAGTGGCATGGAAACAGACCATTTGGTCCAACACGTCCATGCCGACCAGTTATCCCAACCCAATCTAGTCCCACCTGTCAGCACACGGCCCATATCCCTCCAAACCCTTCCTATTCATATACCCATCCACATATCTTTTAAATGTTGCAATAATACCAGCCTCTATCACTTCCTCTGGCAGCTCATTCCATACACGTACCATCCTGTGCGTGAAAAAGTTGTCCCTTAGATCTCTTTTATATCTTTCCCCTCTCACCCTAAACCTATGCCCTCTAGTTCTGGACTCCCCAACCCCAGGGAAAAGACTTTGTCTATTTATCCTATCTATGCCCCTTATGATATCTGAGATGGACTCACCGCTGGATACATCTGAAGAAGACCCAAAGCATTAACTCTGTTTCTCCCACCACAGATGCTGACAGAACTGCTGAGTTTCTGCAGTGCTTTCTCTTATTTTTGCTGATATTGGTTTCTCTTATTTGCAAACTTCTTTCCTTCTTGCCCTCTTCAGCTTCCACCTGTGGAACGGAACCCGCAGAAGAGGACAAACTGAAGCAGAGAACTGCGGATGGTGAAGATCTGAAGCAAACAAAAAACAAAATTGCTGGAGAAACTCAGCAGGCCTGGCAGCGTCATTGGAGAGAGAAGGCAGAGTTAACGTTTCGAGTCCAGGGACCCATCTTCAGAAAAGGTAAGGCATGCAACTCTGAATGAACCAAATCCGATTGATGGATTTGGAGATCAATAGTTTGCTCTTGGAAATTCTGTCTGTCCCTCTCTGTCTGGGGTCCTTTTAGATTAGATTAGATTCCCTACAGTGTGGAAACAGGCCCTTTGGCCCAACCAGTGCACATCGACGCTCCGAAGAGTAACCCACCCAGACCCATTTCCCTCTGACTAATGCACCCAACACTATGGGCAATTTTGCATGGCCAATTCACCTGGCCTGCACGTCTTTGGACTGTGGGAGGAAATCCATGCAGACACAGGGAGAATGTGCAAACTCCACGCAGTCACCCAAGTCCTGGAATCAAACCTGGGACCCTGGCGCTGTGAGGCAGCAGTGCTAACCACTGAGCCACCGTGCTTTTGCAGCTAGCCTGTGTAACCTGGGAAAATGCTACCAGTTTCTCTTGGGGGTCATATTACCAGCAGTTCACCTGAAGGTAAAGATCTGAAGGCAGATTTCCAGACCACAGTGGATAAATGCTACACATGGAAAGTAAGTAAAGGACCTTGTAACACATGAGAACTTCAGGTAGACAATGTCGGAATGGCTTCTACATGGGAATATTTGGAGGTTCATTCAAACTTGGTATACGTGAGGATGAACAGTCATCTTCAATACAAATAATACAAATTGTATATAATTTAAAAAGTAAAATTAATTAGTGGAGCTGCCACCATAGTGGCATGGGAAAATGGGGGAGTACTGCATTGTCCCGGCCAATGAACCTTTGAAGACATTGCTTTCTTGTCCTATGGCTCGAGAGGGCTGACATCCATTGTCACCCCCCTCGACATGGCTCGGGTGACTCATTCAATCGTTATTATTCTCACTCCTCAGCTCCAGTGTCTGAACTGGGAAATCCACAGCTTGGTCTCATTCGGTGTTCAACCACAATGCTTAGATTGAAACACCCGCAAATATCTCTGGCTATCAACATTTTAGCAACAACAACTTGCGATTATGTGGCGGCGCTTTGCAGGAGCATTGCGAAGCAAAGTTTGGCCTCAGCAATATAAAGCTGGATCAGAATCCTGGAGTTCTCCCCTTAGCAGCACTGTGGGTGTATCTACACAGGCCAGCATCGTCAGTGTTATTATGGAGGCAAATAAATGCTGGCTTAGCTAACGGTGCGCACACTAAGTGAACACAATTTTAAGAAGAAATCCCACGTCACAGGTTTGGTCACAGGGGTCAGTTTTAATCAGTAATTTGTAGGGAGAGCAGTAGTGAGGTGGAGAGGTTCAGGGCGTCAATTCTGGAGTTTAGATTTTCAAGTTGAGGGCATGGTCACCAAAGATGGAGCTCTTATAATTGGTGCTGACTCAGATACCAAAATTGGAGAGCAGATATTTTCAAAGTGTGGGATTGGAGAACATTACACAGATAGGGAAAGACAAAATAAATCTTGGTCATAAAGTGCTTTGGGGTGTCCTAACGTTGTGAAAAGCACTGTATAAATGGAAGTCGTTTTTTTTCTGAGACACCCTATTTTCTACGAGCAAACTTGGAACCATATAGAAGTATTAGGTTTGGCAAATTACCCGCTTAGAGCGACAAATTTAATATCGCGCACCAATACTCTCTTTCCCTTCCAAAAAGCATTATTAGAACTTTCAATTCCAGATGGTTCCCTCTATCACATTACTTTTTATTACAACAAATCTATAAAATAAAGGTCAATAATTTGTGTAGGCCATTTAGACAAATTCTCATCTTCACAGAATGAACTCCTGAGTCAATTTGAACAAAACTCAATTTCAACTAAGGTGTCTGAAGCACCTGATAGAGTCAATAAACAATGGCAGGTGGTGCTTTTGTATTTCAGCAACTGATTAACCTTTATATTTAAGACCTTTCAAAACAAATTTTCGTTTCCAGGTCTTATTACTTGGCATCAAAAAGCAAGAGAACAAAAAACGGCTGAAGCCAATGCGACATTGACAAAACTTTGAGGGAAACCACTTATAATTTGGAACTTTCTAAACCTAGAAAGTCAATGAGGTAAACAAATAAAAGGTGATTGCAAGCCAAATGGCAATCCATTTTATTTACACACCTTCCACTCAATGCTTTTAAAAGCCTCCAAAAGTAACATAATTTGTCTCATTGAAGGCAAGTAATTCCTAACTACCTTAGCAACAAGAAACAAATATTTTACTGTGTGCCATGAAATATTGATTGCTAAAACTACTGCTCAATCCATATATTGCCAGGAAGATACTATAAAATGCAAAACATTCATGTTAAAGTTAAATGTTTTTTATGCATATGTGAGAAACATGAGAATGACGAGAACGAGGGTAGGTCCGATCAAGGACAGTAGTGGGAGACTGTGTATTGAGTTGGAAGAGATGGGAGAGGTCTTGAATGAGTACTTTTCTTCAGTATTTACAAATGACAGACCGTATTGCTGAAGAGGAGAGTATGAAACAGACTGGTAAGCTAGAGGAGATACTTGTTAGGAAGGAAGATGTGTTGGGCATTTTGAAAAACTTGAGGATAGACAAGTCCCCCGGGCCTGACGGGATATATCCTCGGATTATGTGGGAAGCAAGAGAAGAAATTGCAGAGCCGTTGGCAATGATCTTTTCGTCTTCACTGTCAACGGGAGTGGTACCAGGGGACTGGAGAGTGGTGAATGTTGTGCCCCTGTTCAAAAAAGAGAATAGGGATAACCCCGGGAATTACAGGCCAGTTAGTCTTACTTTGGTGGTAGGCAAAGTAATGGAAAGGGTACTGAGGGATAGGATTTATGAGTATCTGGAAAGACACTGCTTGATTAGGGACAGCCAGCACGGAGTTGTGAAGGGTAGGTCTTGCCTTACAAGTCTTATTGAATTCTTTGAGGAGGTGACCAAGCATGTGGATGAGGGTAGAGCAGTGGATGTAGTATACATGGATTTTAGTAAGGCATTTGATAAGGTTCCCCATGGTAGGCTTATGCGGAAAGTCAGGAGGCGTGGGATAGTGGGAAATTTGGCCAGTTGGATAGAGAACTGGCTAACCGGTTGAAGTCAGAGAGTGGTGGTAGATGTTAAATATTCAGCCTGGAGCCCAGTTACAAGTGGAGTTCCGCAGGGATGAGTTCTGGGTCCTCTGCTGTTTGTAATGTTTATTAATGACTTGGAAGAGGGAGCCGAAGGGTGGGTCAGTAAATTTGCTGACAATACGAAGATTGGTGGAGTTGTGGATAGTGAAGAGGGCTGTTGTTGGCTGCAAAGAGACTTAGATATGATGCAGAGCTGGGCTGAGGAGTGGCAGATGGAGTTCAACCCTGTCATGTGTGAGGTTGTCCATTTTGGAAGGACAAATAAGAATGTGGAATACAGGGTTAATGGTAGGGTTCTTAGTAAGGTGGAGGAGCAGAGGGATCTTGAGGTCTATGTTCATAGCTCTTTGAAAGTTGCCACTCAGGTGGATAGAGCTTGTAAGAAGGCCTATGGTGTATTAGCGTTCATTAGCAGAGGGATTGAATTCAAGAGTCGAGAGGTGATGTTGCAGCTGTACAGGACCTTGGTAAGGCCACATTTGGAGTACTGTGTGCAGTTCTGGTGTCCTCACTTTAGGAAAGATGTGGAAGCTTTGGAGAGGGTACATAGGAGATTTACCAGGATGTTGCCTGGAATGGAGAATAGGTCGTACGAGGATAGGTTGAGAGTTCTAGGCCTTTTCTTATTGGAACGGCGAAGGATGAGGGGTGACTTAATAGAGGTTTATAAGATAATCAGGGGAATAGATAGAGTAGACAGTCAGAGTGTTACAAGGAGACATAAATTTAAGGTGAAGGGTGGAAGGTATAGGGGGGATTTCAGGGGTAGGTTCTTTACCCAGAGAGTGGTGGGGGCATGGAATGCGCTGCCTGGGGAGTGGTAGAGTCAGAATCTTTGGTGACCTTTAAGGGGCAATTGGATAGGTACATGGATAGGTGCTTAAGCTCGGACAAATGTTCGGCACAACATCGTGGGCCGAAGGGCCTGTTCTGTGCTATATTGTTCTATGTTCTATCTTTGTTCTATGTTATAGTGTTTAGAGACGTACAGCATGGAAACAGACCCTTCAGTCCAACTCATCCACGCAAATTTCCCATTTGCCAGCGCCCGGCCCATATCCCTCCAAACCCTTCCTATTCATATACCCATCCAGATGCCTTTTCAATGTTGCAATTGTACCAGCCTCCACCACTTCCTCTGGCAACTCATTCCATACACGCACCACCCTGTGCATGAATAAGTTGCCCCTTAGTTCCCGGTTATATCTTTCCCCTCTCACCCTAAACTTATACTCTCTTGTTCTAGACTCTCTCATCTCAGGGAAAATACTTTGTCTATTTATCCTATCCTTGCCCTTCATGATTTAATTATCCTCTGTAAGGTCACCCCTCAGACTCCAAAACTCCAGGGAAAGCAGACCCAAACTATCCAGTCTCTCCTATAGCTCTAACCCTCCTACCCCAGCAACATTCTTATAAATCTTTTCTGAACCCTTTCAAGATTCACAACAAGTTTGTTACAGATGGTTTTCTTAGTGCTATTGCTGTACCTGTTATCAATGTAGGTCAAAATTGTGATGGAATAGAAAAAAAGATGAGTGTTGGGATAATCGGATCAAATAGGATTGGTTGAGGGGGCAGTGAAGAGGAAAAAACACAACACAAGTTAGCAAAACAGGGAACCCAATCTGGACTTTTGTGGTGCAGAGGTAGTGTCCGTGCCTCTGAGTTGGAAGGTCTGCTCCTCGGATGCTGCCTGAACTGCTGCGCTCGTCCAGCACCACTAATCCAAAGAAAAAGGTCTGGAATCAGGTCTCACCCGGTCCAGAGATGTGTTATAACAAGTCTGAACAGATTGATTTGAATCAGGTTTTAAATGGGTACCCAAAACCTTCTGACAGCATTAGTGTGTTTAAAACAGAAAACGTTGGAAAACCTCATTAAGTCTGGCAAAAGAGACAGGGAGAGAGAGAGAGAGCGCGCGCGCGCGCGAGAGAGAGACAGAAAAAGATAATGCTTTGAGCCCAATGACTCATGATCTAACTTTACAAATTAGATCATTCTTGATTGACCTAATTGAGTTTTTGATGAAGTTTGAAAAGTTTGATAAAAGGAATGTTGTCTGAATGGATTTTAAGAAAACAATTTACAAAGTGTCACTTAAAAATGCTGATCAACCAAACTGCGGATTATGGGACAGGAGAGTGAGTGCACGTCTGGATAATATATAGTTTAAAAACAGAAAACAGTGAGATGCTATGTATTAAAAAGAAACAGAAGCAGAAATTGGTGGAAAAACTCAGCAGGTCTGGTAGTATTTGTGGAGAAAAAGCAGAGTAAATGTCTCGGGCTCAGTGACCCTTCTTCAGAACTGATTGTAGTGAGGAAAAGGCTGGTACACATGCTGAAGAGGCGGTGGGGTAAGGAGTAAATGATAGGTTGAGATGACCCACAGAGAGAGAACGAAAGGGTTGGACCCACAAAGGAATCAGTAAAGCTCAGCCTGGCATAATGAATGGGTAGGAGAAAGTGAGGACTGCAGATGCTGGAGATCAGAGCTGAAAATGTGTTGCTGGAAAAACGCAGCAGGTCAGGCAGCATCCAAGGAGCAGGAGAATCGACGTTTCGGGCATGAGCCCTTCTTCAGGAAATAATGAATGGGTAGGCATGCAGGAGGCTGAGAGAACTCAGCAAGCCAGGCAGCATCAGGAGGGGGAGAAGTCAACGTTGTGGGTGTAGCCTTTCTTCAGGACTGGGGGGGTGAGTGTAAGGAGAGCTGCAGAGATGGTTGTGAAGACAGCAGCTGAGGAACGTCACGTGGCTGTAGTAGCGAGTTTGTTTTATAGTGTAGTTTGAGGAGATCACAGCACTGTGGCAGTGAAAAAGGGACTCACTGAGTGCACGTCTGACGGAGGCAGAGAACTTCCTCAAGGTGGGCATCCTCTGCAGACACTTTGCAGTGAAACAAACTTGGTTAGAGACAAAAAAAAACTGCAGATGCTGGAATCCAAGGTAGACAAGCAAAGCTGCTAATGTCACCAATTGTAGCTGACAATAGGTTGTTTGTGGTAGCAGCTCATGTGATGAAAAGTTCCAGTGTTGGGGGCTTGGGATAAGGACATGGAAGAAGGTGTGCAGACCCTCCAAATTATTGTACTCTATATCGAGTGCTGAAGGCTGCAGGGCTCCCAAGCGGAAAATCAGATGCTGTTCCTTCCAGCTTGCAGTGAAATTCATTGGAGCACTGCAGCAAGCCTGAGACAGAGACCTTGGCCAGGGAACAGAGTGGGCTGTTGGAGTGGCTGGCAATATTTGTGGCGGCTGGTTGTTTTCCAGTCTGGAGAGTAGTATATTCACCAACCTATTCGATTCTAGACACCATGTATTTAGAAAGGTGCAAAAGCCTTTAAGTAGGATCAGAATGGTGTGTGTGTGAGTGTGAGTGAGTGAGTGAGTGTGTGTGTGAGAGGGAGAGTGCGTGTGTGTGTGCGTGTGTGTGTGCGTGCGTGTGTGTGTGACAGAGAGAGAGTGCATATGTATGTGCGTGTGTATGTGTGTGAGCGTGAGCGTGTGTGTGAGTGTGAGTGTATGTGTGTATGAGTATGTTTCTATGTGAGAGTGCATGTTTATGTGCGTATATGTGTGAGAGAGGGTGTGTGTGTGTGTGTAAATGGGGGATGTCCAATTGTTAGCAGTGTACATGGTTATAACATGCCGACAGAAGGTACACAGTTAAAAGCTCTGCCATTAGCTAATTGTACATGGACAGAGGAACATGAGACTTCTGGGCACGAGATGCAGGGGGATTATAAGGAACATTTTTAGTGCAGTGGGTGGTAGTTACCTTGCGGGGAGTAGGGGATGGGTGAAACTGGAAACAATCAATGACTTCAAAAGCAATTTAGAGGGGCTCTTGAAGGAAATAAATTTAGCGACTGAGCTTGGGGAGAAATCGCTAGCCAGTGGATACTGATTGGCAACGACCTAAGAACAAAATTTCCTTTCTGTAGTGGGTTTTTCTGATCTTGTAGGCACTGTGTAGAAGCACCATGAAAATTCAATAGGGTCCATCAAAAGACAATCAATACTTGAAAAGTAACATTTGCAGCTCATTGGGGAAATGACAAGGGAATGAGACTCAGTGGAAAGCTGTTGTAAAATGATTCACGTGCAACTAGCAACCTGTATTATGTGGTAAGATTCTATGATCAAATTTCTTCAATGAACATCAGATGCAGCAAGCCTGCTATTTGGTAAGAAAATAATGGGATTTTCATTAAAGAAAAGTTAAACTGTTGGGAGTCTCAATTTTCAGAATAAAGCGGTGACAATCAAGAAGATTTGGGTCCTGTGCCCTACATCTGAATTGAAGTGAATGAGCTTTATTGTCACATGTACTCAAACGAGCACTGAGAGAGGTTTGCAACTCCCTGCTTACAGCACCGTCTCAGGTACAGGTATCACTTCTTCAGTTGCATCTCTTACAAAAATAGGGCAGTAAAACATCCAGCATTGCTGATGTTCGAAATAAATTTTAAAAATGGAGAGAGAGAAAGAAGTTAAATGGAATTTGCTTCATTGTCCCACGCCCTCCAATGAGCACAGTGAAAAGTTTGTAATGTTGCTACTTTGATGCCATCTTGGGTAACAGGATACCCAGATAGATACCTAAGTGTGTATTACAGACATGAGAGTATAATAAGTAAAAGTTCATCATAAGAATAAAGATGGTTTTTTAAAAAGTGATTAGATTGGATTCCCTACAGTATGGAAACAGGCCATTCAGCCCAACAAGTCCACACTGATTCTCCAAAGAGTAACCCACCCACACCCATTCCCCTACCCTATATTTACCCCTGACTAATGTACTTAACACTATGGGCAATTTAGCACAGCAAATTCACCTGACCTGAACATCTTTGGACTGATGTTTAGCCTTTTCACCAAGTCTGTGCTAGCATTGAGCCTTCCTCTGCCCGGGCCCACTCTCTAGACTGCACTGGACTTCAAACCTCAAGGCTTCGCTTCCAGTCCCCAAGGGACTCACCTCAACTCTGGGACTCTCCTCCGGGACTTGCGTTCCTCTGCACTGGCCTGGACTGGGACTCTCCTCCAGGACTCACATTCCTCTGCCCTGGCCTGGTCTGGGACTCGCCTCTGGGACTGTCTTCCCCTGCCCTGGCCTGGTCTGGGACTCTCCTTTGGGACTCACCTCCCCCTGTGTTGGCCTGCCCTGGGACTCTCCTCCAGTACTCTCTTCCCCTGCGCCAGCCTCCCCTCTCGGACTGTCCTCCCAGAAATCACTTGCCCCGCCCCGACTTGGTCTGGGTCTCTCCTTTCGGGCTCGCCAGTGATGGCCTTCAGTGTGGAGTCACCTCCATTCCCCTCCTGGTAAATTTAAGTTAAAAGAGCTTTTGAAAAAAAAGACTACATAGAAAGTGAAAAAAGGAGAGAAAAACCAAAAACGAATGAGCGGTGCAGAGGAGCTCTAGCAGAAATGCCTCACTCTGCTGCCATCTTGTCTCAAAGGGTTTAGAACAATGAACTTCCAACCCAGTCCATACTGACACCTAGCCTTTACTCCAATCCACACCAGGCCTTGACTCCAGTCCACACTGGGCCTTGACTCCAGTCCACACTGGGCCTTGACTCCTGTCCAAAACAGGCCTTTACTCCAAACTGCACTGGGCCTTGACTCCAGTGAACAATGGGCTTTTACTCCAGTCCACACCGGGCCTTGATTTCAATCCGCACCGGCCTATGACCCCAGTCCACACCAGGACTTGACTCCAGTCCACACCGGGCCTTGACAGCAATCCACACCGGGCCTTGACTCCAATCTGCACTGGACCTTGACTCCAATCTGCACTGGGCCTTGACACCAGTCTGCACTGAGCCTTGACTCCAGTCTACAACGAGCCTTGATTCCAGACTGTGCAGGCCTTGACACCAGTCCACACCAGGCCTTGACTCCAAGCTGCACCAGGCCTTGACATCAGTCCACAACGGACCTTGACTCCAGTCCGCACTGGACCTTTACTCCAGTCCACAATGGGAAAATCGATGTTTTGGGCAAAAGCCCTTCATCAGTCCATTCCTGATGAAGGCCTTTTGCCCGAAATGTCGATTTTCCTGCTCCTCAGATGCTGCCTGACCTGCTGTGCTGTTCAGCACCATTCTAATCTAGGCTCAGGTTTCCAGCATCTGCAGTCCTCACTTTTGTCCAGTCCACAATGGGCCTTGACACCAGTCCACACTGGGACTTGACTCCAATCCGCACCACGCCTTGACACTAGTCCATAACGAGCCTTGGTTCCAGACTGTGCAGGCCTTGACACCAGTCCACATTGGGCCTTGATTCCAGTCCACACCTGGCCTTGATTCTAGTTTGCGGCGGGCCTTGACACCTGTCCGCACTGGGCCTTGACTCCAGACCATGCCAGGGAGTTCACTCTGGAAATACCTTAAGATTGGAAATCCTCATTGAGACCATGGCAGGCCAAGAGACCTCCATGTACTGTCTGAAGGTGACTACATCAGGCTGAGAGAACGCCATGCTGGGCCATTGGGACCACCATGCCAGGCCCGAAGATGCCATGCTGGACTGAGAGAATGCTCAGGATAACAATGGTGTGAGCAACCTTAAGGGAAATCATCTTACAGCCAAAGTCCCCATGACAATTCAGGACTGTGTCATGGAATATGGTGACTGGGGAAGAGAAGAAAAAGCAATGGGGTTTCCTTTCCTATCAGTTGTGTTATTGTGTAGGGTTTTGCTTCCATTGTGGCCTTTTGTAACTGATGCAGTGACACTCCCATGATGTAAGAACTAGATGTAGGTAACATAGTACTGAAAGATTCAACAGACATTTGTTAAAACTCCTGATAGATACATTAATTGCAGTCACAAGCACTTCAGTATCTGGATTAAGATTAAGTTCTGCAGTTACAAATAGCAGCACATTTTCATCATCATGCTATGCTCACAGTGACCCCAGTTAAGATGGATCATGAGATACGTCCTCACTCAGACCATGTGATACGATACAGAGATTATCTCATGAACATGTCTTTTACAATAAGACAAACAACTGCACTTGCTGGAGATCTGATACAAACATAAGCAGAAAGTGCTGGAGAAACTCGACAGGTCTGGTAAAACTAAAGAGAAAAAAAGCATTGAAGCAAAAAAGGTCTTTTAAAGGTATAATGCATATTAACTGCAAGGCAGAACACAACATCATCAGTCACTGCACATCATCCTCACCATTCGTCGACTGCAACTTTATCAGTCCCCTGTAACTTAATCATTCTTGCTTATTCCATCCATAGTTGGCACGATGGTATGTTGCCTCCCAGGTGCAAGGGTACGTGACGTCTCTGATCGTGTTTTCCGGGTCCTTAACGGGGAGCAGCCCGAAGTCGTGGTCCACATTGGCACCAACGACATAGGTAGGAGGAGGGCTGAGGATGTTAGGCAGGCTTTCAGGGAGCTAGGCTGGAAGCTCAGAGTTAGAACAAACAGAGTTGTTGTCTCTGGTTTGTTACCCGTATCACGTGATAGAGAGTCGAGGAATAGGGAGAGAGAACAGTTAAATGCGTGGCTACAGGGATGGTGCAGGAGGGAGGGATTCCGGTATCTGGATAACTGGGGTTCTTTCTGGGGAAGGTGGGACCTCTATAAACAGGATGGTTTACACCTGAACCTGAGGGGCACCAGTATCCTTGGGGGGGAGGTTTGCTAGTGCTCTTGGGGGGGATTTAAACTAACTCTGCAGGGGCATGGGAACCTAGACTGTAGCTTTAGGGTGCAGGACCTGGGGTGTAGGGAGGTTAGGAACATGGCATCAATCTCAAAGGAGGGTGCCTGTAAACAGGAAAGTGCCTTGAAGTGTGTATACTTCAATGCAAGAAGTATACAAAATTAGGTAGGTGAACTTGCAGCGTGGGTTGGTACCTGGGATTTCGATGTTGTGGCTATTACGGAGACATGGGTAGAACAGGGACAGGATTGGCTGTTGCAGGTTCCAGGGTTTAAATGTTTTAGTAGGGTCAGAGGTGGGGATAAAAGAGGGGGAGGTGTGGCATTGCTTGTCAAAGATAGTATTACAACGGTGGAAAGGACGATGGATTAAGACTCTCCATCTGAGGTAGTTTGAGCTGAGGTTAGGAATAGGAAAGGTGAGGTCACCCTGTTAGGAGTTTTCTACAGGCCTCCTAATAGTCCTAGAGACGTAGAAGAAAGGATTGCGAGGATGATTCAGGAGAAGAGTGAAAGTAATAGGGTAGTTGTTATGGGGACTTTAACTTTCCAGATATTGAATGGGAAAGCTATAGCTAGAGTTCACTAGATGGGTCGGTGTTTGTCCAATGTGTGCAGGAGGGTTTCCTGACACAATATGTAGACAGGCCAACAAGAGGTGACACCATACTGGATTTGGTTCTGGGTAACGAACCAGGCCAGGTGTTAGAATTGGAGGTAGGTGAGCACTTTGGGGATAGTGACCACAATTCGGTGACTTTTACTCTAGTGATGGAGAGGGATAAGTGTGCACTGTAGGGCAAGAGTTATAGCTGGGGGCAGGGAAATTATGATGCGGTGAGGCACGACTTAGGATGCGTGGCTTGGAAAAGTAGGCTTCAAGGCATGGGCACAATTGATATGTGGAGCTTGTTCAAGGAGCAACTATTGAGTGTCATTGATAAGTATGTACCTGTCAGGCAGGGAGGAAAGGGTCGTGTGAGGGAGCCGTGGTTTAATAAGGAATTGGAATCCCTTGTTAAATGGAAGAGGGCGGCCTATGTAAAGATGAGGCGTGAAGGTTCAATTGGGGCGATTGAGAGTTATAAGGTAGCCAGGAAGGATCTGAAGAGAGAACTAAGAGCAGCAAGGAGGGGACATGAAAAGTCCTTAGTTGGTAGGATTAGGGAAAACTCTAAGGCTTTCTATAGGTATGTCAGGAATAAAAGAATGACAGAATGACTAGGGTAGGAATAGGTCCAGTCAAGGATAGTAGTGGGAAGTTGCGTGTGGAGGCTGAAGAGATTGGGGAGACACTGAATGAATACTTTTCGTCAGTATTCACTCAGGAACAGGACAATTAATTAGAATGGACGGCTTTGAGGTATGTAGGGAAGAGGTGTTGGAAATTCTAGAAAGGGTGAAAATAGATAAGTCCCCTGGGCCTGATAGCATTTATCCTAGGATTCTCTGGGAAGCAAGGGAGGAGATTGCAGAACCATTGGCCTTGATTTTTATGTCCTCGTTGTCTACAGGAATAGTGCCAGAAGACTGGAGGATAGCAAATGTTGTTCCCTTGCTCAAGAAGGGGAGTAGGGATAACCCTAGTAACTATAGGCCGGTGAGTCTCACTTCTGTTGTGGGCAAAGTCTTAGAGAGAATTGTAAGGGATAGGATTTATGAACATCTGGATAGGAATAATGTGATCAAGAATAGTCAGCATGGTTTTGTGAAAGGCAGGTCGTGCCTCACAAACCTTATTGAATTCTTTGAGAAGGTGACTAAGGAGGTAGACGAGGGTAAAGCGGTAGATGTGGTGTATATGGATTTTAGTAAGGCGTTTGATAAGGTTCCCCATGGTAGGCTACTGCAAAAAATACGGAGGTATGGCATTGAGGGTGAGTTGGAGGTTTGGATTAGGAATTGGCTGGCTGGAAGAAGACAGAGGGTAGTAGTTGATGGTAAAGGTTCATCTTGGAGTGCAGTTACTAGCGGTGTCCCGCAAGGATCTGTTTTGGGACCATTGCTGTTTGTCATTTTTATAAATGACCTGGAGGAGGGGCTAGAAGGTTGGGTGAGCAAGTTTGCGGATGATACGAAAGTCGGTGGAGTTGTTGACAGTGAGGAAGAATGTGTCAGGTTACAGCGGGATATAGATAAGTTGCAGAGCTGGGCAGAAAGGTGGCAAATGGAGTTCAATGTAGGTAAGTGTGAGGTGATTCACTTTGGTAAGAGTCACAAAAAGATGGGGTACTGGGCTTATGGTCGGATACTTGGTAGTGTGGATGAGCAGAGGGATCTTGGTGTCCATGTACACAGATCTCTGAAAGTTGCCACCCAGGTAAATAGTGCGGTGAAGAAGGCATATGGCGTACTGACTTTTATTGGTAGAGGAATTGAGTTCCGGAGCCCTGAGGTCATGTTGCAGTTGTATAAGACTCTGGTGCGGCCGCATCTGGAGTATTGTGTGCAGTTTTGGTCGCCATACTATAGGAAGCATGTGGAGGCACTGGAACGGGTGCAGAGGAGGTTTACCAGGATGCTGCCTGGTATGGGAGGAAGATCGTATGAGGAAAGGCTGAGGCACTTGGGGCTGTTTTCATTGGAGAAAAGAAGGTTTAGGGGTGACTTGATAGAGGTGTACAAGATGATTAGGGGTTTAGATAGGGTTGATCATGAGAACCTTTTTCCACGTATGGAGTCAGCTATTATGAGGGGGCATAGCTTTAAATTAAGGGGTGGTAGGTATAGGACAGATGTTAGGGGTAGATTCTTTACTCAGCGAGTCGTGAGTTCATGGAATGCCCTGCCAGTAGCAGTGGTGGACTCTCCCTCTTTATGGGCATTTAAACGGGCATTGGATAGGCATATGGAGGATAGTGGGCTAGTGTAGATTAGGTGGGCTTGGATCGGCGCAACATCGAGGGCCATAGGGCCTGTACTGCGCTGTATTTTTCTATGTTCTATGTTCTATGATAGGCTGAAGGTCCTTTTTCTACGCGATATATCTTTTCTCTGGTTCTATTTCAGGCAAACTTTCCATCACTGTAGGCATTTATACACAATTTTACAAGAACACAACGTTGAAAAGTTAGAAAACACAAAATCTCCACAATTTCTGATACCACATAGCGTGCAGATTTGGCAAAGAGTGAGGATGATTGCAAAGACATGTCCGAAGGAAACAGTATTTCTTATTCATTTGCAGTTTTGACATTGGAAAATATCCCAAGTCACTCTACAGAAGATTAATGAGACAAAAATTGACACGGAACCAAAGGAGAGGTTACATAGACTCACAGAGTCATAGAGATGTACAGCACGGAAACAGGCCCTTTGGTTCAACTCGGCAAAAGTGAGGACTGCAGATGCTGGAAACCAGAGTTTAGATCAGAGTGGTGCTGGAAAAGCACAGCAGGTCAGGCAGCACCCGAGGAGCAGGAAAATCAACGATTTGGGCAAAAGCCCTTCATCAGGAATAGAGGCAGGAAGCTTCCAGGGTGGAGAAATAAATGGGAGGGGTGGGACTGGGGAGAAGGTAGCAAAAAGTACATTAGGTGAATGAGGGTGGGGATGGAGGTCAGGGGGAGGGTGGAACGGATAGGTGGAAAGGGAGATTGTCAGGTAGGACAGGTCATGAGGACAGTACTGAGCTGGAAGTTTGGAGCTGGGGTAAGGTGGGGGGAAGGGAAAATGAGGAAACTGGTGAAGTCTACATTGATGGCCTGGGGTTGATGTGTTCCGAGGTGGAAGATGAGGTGTTCTTCTTCCAGGTGTCGGTTGGTGAGGGAGTGGAGATGGAGGAGGCCCAGGACCTGCATGTCCTCGGCAGAGTGGGAGGGGCAGTTGAAACGTTGGGTCACAGGGCAGTGGGGTTGATTGATGTGGGTGTCCCGGAGATGCTCCCTGAAGCCCTCTGCGAGAAGGCGTCCAGTCTCCCAGTGTAGAGGAGACCGCATCGGGAGCAACGGATACAATAAATGATATTGGTGGATGTGCAGGTGAAACTTTGATGGATGTTGAAGGCTCCTTTGGGGCCTTGGATAGAGGTGGGGGGGGGGGAGGGGAGGAGTGGGTGCAGGTTTTGCAATTCCTGCAGTGGCAGAGGAAGGTGCCAGGATGGGAGGGTGGGTTGTAGGGGGGTGTGGACCTGACCAGGTAGTCACGGAGGGAACGGTCTTTGTGGAAAGCGGAAAGGGGTGGGGAGGGAAATATATCCCTGGTGGTGGGGTCCGTGTGGAGGTGGCGGAAATGTCAGCGGATGATATGGTTAATGCGAAGGTTGGTAGGATGGAAGGTGAGCACCAGGGGCGTTCTGTTCTTGTTACGGTTGGAGGGGTGAGGTCTGAAGACGGAGTTGCAGGATGTGGATGAAATGCGTTGGAGGGGATCTTTAACCACTTGGAAAGGGAAATTGCGGTCTCTAAACAAGGAGGCCATCTGGTGTGTTCTGTGGTGGAACTGGTCCTCCTGAGAGCAGATACGGTGGAGGCAGTGGAATTGGGAATACGGGATGGCATTTTTGCAGGGGGTAGGGTGGGAAGAGGTGTAATCCAGGTAGCTGTGGGAGTCAGTGGGTTTGTAAAAAATGCCAGTGTCAAGTCAGTCATCATTCATGGAGATGGAGAGGTCCAGGAAGGGGAGGGAGGTGTCAGAGATGGTCCAGGTAAATTTAAGGTCAGGGTGGAATGTGTTGGTGAAGTTGATGAATTGCTCAACCTCCTCGCGGGAGCACGAGGTGGCACCAATGCAGTCATCAATGTAGCGGAGGAAGAGGTGGGGAGTGGTGCCGGTGTAATTACGGAAGATCAACTGTTCTACGTAGCCAACAAAGAGACAGGCATAGCTGGGGCCCATATGGGAGGAAGTGGGAGGATTCAAAGGAGAAATTGTTAAGGGTGAGGATCAGTTCAGCCAAACGAAAGAGTGTGTCAGTGGAAGGGTACTGTTGGGGATGTCAGGAGAGGAAGAAACGGAGGGCTTGGAGGCTCTGGTCATGGCGGATGGAGGTGTAGAGGGACTGGATATCCATGGTGAAGATGAGGCATTGGGGGCCGGGGAAATGGAAGTCTTGGAGGAGGTGGAGGGCGTGGGGAGTTCCTGGACTAGGAGGGATAGGACAGTGTCGAGGTAGTGGAGATGAGTTCAGTGGGGCAGAAGCATGCTGAAACAATGAGTCGGTCAGAGTGGTCAGGCTTGTGGATCTTGGGAAGGAGGTAGAACCGGGCAGTGAGGGGTTCCCAGACTACGAGGTTGGAAGTTGTGGTTGGGAGATCTCCTGAGGTGATGAGGTTCTGTATGATCTGGGAGATGATGGTTTGGTGATGGGGAGTGGGGTCATGGTTGAGAGGATGGTAGGAGGAGGTGTTTTCGAGTTGGCGCCTGGCTTCAGCGGTGTAGAGGTCAGTGCACCAAACTACCACTGCACCCTTTTATCTGCTGGTTTGATGGTGAAGTCAGGATTGGAGCAGAGGGGATGGAGGGCTGCGCGTTGTGAGGGTGAGAGGTTGGAGTGGAGGAGGGGGGTAGACAGGTTGAGGCTGTTAATGTCTCGGTAACAGTTGGAAACATAGAGGTGGAGGGCGGGTAGTAGGCCAGCATGGGGTGTCCAGGTGGATGCAGTGTGCTGGAGGTGAGTGAAGGGGTCCTCGGAAGGTGGGAAGGAATCCTTTGGTCCAACTCGTCCATGCCGACCAGTTATCCCAATCTAATCTAGTCCTATTTGCCAGCACTTGGCCCATATCCCTCCAAATCCTTCCTATTCACTTACCCATCCAAATGCCTTTTAAATGTTGCAATTGTACCAGCCTCCACCACTTCCTCTGGCAGCTCATTCCATACACATACCACCCTCTGTGTTAAAAATTTGCCCCTTAGATCTCTTTTATATCTTTCCCCTCTCACCCTAAACCTATGCCCTCTAGTTCTGGACTCCCCTACCCCAGGGAAAAGAGTTTGTCTATTTATCCTATCCATGCCCCTCATGTTTTGTAAACCTCTATAAGGTCACCACCCAGCCTCCAACACTCCAGGAAAAACAGCCCCAGCCTATTCAACCTCTCCCTATCCTCCAATCCTGGCAGCATCCTTGTAAATCTTTTCTGAACCCTTTCAAGTTTCACAACATCCTTCCAATAAGAAGGAGACCAGAATTGCACACAATATTCCAAAAGTGGCCTAATCAATGCCCTGTACAGCTGCAACATGACCTCCCAACCCATGTACTCAATACTCTGATCAACAAAGGAAAGCCTTCTTCACTATCCTATCTACCTACGACTCTACTTTCAAGGAGCTATGAACCTGCAGGGTCTCTTTGTTCAGCAACACTCCCTAGGACCTTATCATTAAGTGTATAAGTCCTGCTAAGATTTGCTTTCCCAATATGCAGCACCTCATATTTACCTAAATTAAACTCCATCTGCCACTTCTCAGCCCATTGGCCCATCTGATAAAGATCTTGTTGTAATCTGAGGTATTCTTCGCTGTCCACTACACCTCCAATTTTGGTGTCATCTGCAAACTTACTAACTATACTTCTTATGCTCCAATCCAAATCATTTATGTAAATGATGAATAGTAATGGACGCAGCGCCGATCCTTGTGGCACTCCACTGGTCACAGGCGTAGAGTCTGAAAAACAACCCTCCACCACCACCCTCTGTCTTCTACCTTTGAGCCAGTTCGGTATCCAGAGGACGCTGGAGAGTGGAATGGCCAGATAGGTGCCAAATGCTATTTAAGTGGGAAAGAAACAAAGAAAAAAGGTTTGCTTCATTGAAAGTCAATGAAGAATATGATTGAACAGTGAGACCTGATGTTCAAATGCACAATTCCTTTGAAGTACAAACAAGAGATAAATACCAGAAGAAAAAGACCAGCATTCTGAGAGTTCAAAGTAAATGTACAAGGACAAAATTAGATCAGCTCTGTAAAGATATTGGAAAAACATGATGACCCGCTATTCTTAATTGCAGCCTGTGCATTAGAATGATTGCTCTGCGCATTCTACATTCCCAGATTGTTCACTGATGGCCCAAAATCAAAATTTCCCAACAATTCTTAAAGTTAGCCAACTCTTTGTGAAGTTAGCTTGCAGCACTTACTGGACATTGTGGCCATAGGAGGTGCTGACAGTTCTGCAAAAGGGAATCAGACCCAGGAAAGAGTAATACGAGGTTTCCAGATACCCTACTGGAGGTCTTTGTGTTGGACTTGGAAAATAGGAAGGACATAGTTTATCTGTCAGGTTCCATTGCAGTGGGAACAGTAAGCTGTGGAGGTGAAAGTCAGGAGTCCATCTCCAAGAACCTGGAAACAGTCTCATGAGAAATGTAATAACCTAACAGGAGGGATCAAGGTCCCCGAATACATCCACAAACGTCATGTTCCACCATTTCTACCACTTATCTTTGAGACTCCTCAATTCACAAAACCTCCATTACTCACCTTTCAATCATCTCTATCAATCAGAACTCAAACCTCACACACATCTGCTGTACTGCGAATCACCCAAGCAGCCTGACACACACACACACACACACGCACACACACAGTCTTATAGGACCGGGGGTTAACTAATGCTGTGGGCCAATCCCCATGGTGGAGACTCTGCTGGTCATTATTGGAATTGTAACTGGCCAGTGGCAGGACTGGATCAATTGAAGATGACAGTATCCTTACATTTCATACTTCTTCTCACATCCCACTTCCCATTCATCCTGAAATCACTTCCGATGCTGTAAACATGAACCTCTTCTGCTTCCCACACTCCATCCCTGCAGGGGACTCAGAAGGAGACATGGACGGGGCAGGGTCCAGCAGAATGCTGATGGATGCACACACTGGTCATCATTGACTTGTCTGACAGAAAACCTATGTTTAACTCCAGGAGAACAATGAAGTTCAGTGTAAACACATCCCAAAGATGTACACAAAGGTTGGAACAACTGCTCACCGAGCAGGGATGTGATAGTGAGCTCTAGTTGGAACACCACCATCAGTTGATGGCTGATGTCTCAGTTTCCTTTCGATCACAAAGCCATTACCACAAGATATTCAAGTGCTGCAGAGAAGGACAAACTGGAATTGTGCGAACTCGGGCAGACCTTATGTAATCTCCAACCTAGTGCCATTGCGGCTCCAAACCTGACCCTATCATAGAATCCCTGCAGTTTGGAAACAGGCCATTTGGCCCAACGAGTCCACACTGACACTCCAAACATTAGCTGCAGATGCCCGAGGCTGAGGGCTTTCTTAAATCCATTAAAAATAATACTTGCTGTAGGTAACAACATTTGGGATGAGTCCATGTTTCGGGCGGTGAGTATTAGGATGATGGCTAGGACAAGGTAAGAGATAACTCAGGCATGGATAAGAGGATCAACAGCTGTTGGGTGTTTGGGACATGGGAAGTGACTGGGACAAAGCCTAGTGTGTCTTTGATAAACATATGTAGAGGAAAATTCAGTAAGGAGGGCATGACAGTGGGAAGAATTTTGAATGACTTTGGCATATCATTCGAACATTTCTGATCCATATCTCAGCTGTGTTTTCCCACCTTGACTTTCTAACTCTAGACACCACTACCCCACCTAAATCTTTAACTCTCTGTTTGAAAAGTTCTAACTTCTGCAGCGTTCGTAGGCTTTTGAAGGGTAAAGGGAATGTAAGTAGTATTTTGAAGTCAGTACTAATTTCCTCAATCAGAAAGAAAAGCAGTGAACTTTCCCAATTTGATAAGCGATATAGAAAATAATGCTTAGTTACTGAAAAAAATACACCAATCTATACCGAAGATCCTTTATTGGTCAGAGCATTGAGTATAGGAGTTGGGAGGTCATGTTGCAGACGTACAGGATGTTGATTAGGACACATTTTGAAGACTGCGTGCAATTCCAGTCTCCTTCCTATTGGAAAGATGTTGTGAAACGTGAAAAGGTTCAGAAAAGATTTACAAGGATATTGTCAGGGTTGGAGGGTTTGAGCTACAGAAAGAGGTTGAACAGGCTGGGGCTGTTTTCCATGGAGCGTCGGAGGCTGAGGGGTGACCTTATAGAGGTTTATAAAATCATCGGGGACATGGATAGGGTAAATAGACAAGGGCTATTTCCTGGGGTGAGGGAGTCCCGAATTAGAGGGCATAGGTTTAGGGTGAGAGGGGAAAGATTTAAAAGGGACCTAAGGGGCATCATTTTCACGCAGTGTGTATGGAATGAGCTGCCAGAGGAAGTGATGGAGACTAGTACAATTGCAACATTTAAGAGGCATTTGGATGGGTAAATGAATAGGAAGGATTTGGAGGGATATGGGCCGGGTGCTGGCAGGTGGGACTAGATTGGGTTGGGATAATCTGGTCAGCATGGACGGGTTGGACCGAAAGGTCTGTTTCTAAGACTCTATGACTTGATGGATTTTCTCCAGATTTAGGTTGCATCTTAATGAATTTAAGAAAGCAGGAAGATATCAAAACCATGTACATGAGGAAACGCTTTGTGTGAAACAGCAGATATCATTGATGCTAAGTTACAGCTAAGGTAAATTCCATTGTGTATTACCAGATGCGTTTATAATTACTTTGTATTAACTTGAAGCAAATTCAGAATTTAACTCCAGCGTGCTGGTTGTGATGGGACATCACAAACACTCGATAGCTACAAACATTTAATATTAAAGGAGCATATTGATTCCTTTATAGTCACAACAAACATTTCTTTGTTCTAAACAACATTGATTATACTTTCTGATCAAACGCAATAGAAGACAGATCCACCTCTGACAGACACCATTATTTCTCTTGAAGCAGAAGAAAGTATTGATACCTACATCATTCCACAAAAATGATCAGTGAGTTAGAATGATGAATAAGTGAATAGACTAAATGACATTGATGTTAAAAGTGGTTGACAGTGGTGCATTCTTGGGATTGCCAGAATTATGAACACAATATGAGTGACTGATTGTAAGTCACGTATCATTTATTTGGAAAATAGCACTGAAGTCTGCTTCAAGTAAATTAGGTTTGTGCCAGAAAGACTTTACACACTTATTTAATATTGTTGTTGGAAAGTCTACCATCTCTATTCATTACGCTTCAAGAAAAGAAGCTCTAAATCTGATAGAAGGCTGAAGGTAAATGAGTAGGCTATTCAAAGTAGACTATTAACTCTTGATAGATGATCAATAAGGGCTTCACCAAGTAAATATAATGCCCCTTTCACAGATCGCAATGACAATCAAACCAGTGAACCATGGAATCCTTACAATGTGGAAGCAGGCCATTTGGCCCATCAATTCCATACCAAGTCTCAGAACAGCATCCCACCCAAGGCCCACCCTTCCCTAATCCTTGTAACCCTGAATTTCTCCACGGCTAATCCATCTAACTCACAGACCTTTGGACTGTGGAAGGAAACCAGAGAACCTGGAGGAAACTCACAGACACAGAGAAAATATGCAAACTCCACACAGACAGTTTTCTGAGGGTGGAACTGAACCCAGGTCCCTGTTTCTGTGACATAGCAGTCCTAACTACTGAGCCACTTAGCTGAAGCATTAACTCCAACTAAAATAAAATCACTCACCCCCCCAACCATAGTAAAAGTAATACCGCAACATATCATTCAAAATTATTCTCATTTGTTGCTGGTTCAAGTAATGAGTTATAACGTTCTTCATTAAGCGCAAATGTCAACTGATTAAAATAAAATGTGAAAGTGCTGGAGAAACTCAGTAGCATCGGTGGGGAGACAAAAATAGAGTCAACACTTTGAGTCCTTTGTAAGAACATAAGAATATTGCGTGCAATTCTGGTCTCCCTCCTATCGGAAGGATGTTGTTAAACTTGAGTGACTTCAGAAAAGATTTACATGGATGTTGCCAAGGCTGGAGGACAGGGAGAGGCTGAACAAGCTGGGGCTGTTTTCCCTGGAGCATCAGAGGCTGAGGGGTGACTTTATAGAGGTTTATAAAATCATGAGGGGCATGGATAGGGTGAATAGACAAAGTAGTTTCCGGGTGAGTCCAGAACTAGAAGGCGTAGGTTTAGGGTGAGAGGGGAAAGATATAAAAGGGACCTGAGGGGCAACCTTTTCACACAGAGAGTCGTGCGTTTATGGAATGGGCTGCCAGAGGAAGTGGTGGAGGATGGTACAATTACAACATTTAAAAGGCATCTGGATGAGTACATGAATAGAAAGAGTTTGGAGGGATATGGGCCACATGCTGGCAAATGGGACTCGATAAATTAGGATATCTGGTCAGCATGGACAAGTTGGACCAAAGGGTTTGTTTCCATGCTGTATAACTACGATTCTATAACTAGGACCAGGAATAGGCCATTCAGTCCCTCCAGCCTGCTGCACCATTTGATACAATCGTGGCTGACCTCACCTCAGCCTCGACTCCATTTTCCTGCCCTCGCTCCACAATCCTTCAACTCATTACTCATTAAACATCTGCCCATCTCCTCCTTAAATTTAATCGCTGCTCAGGCATCTGCCACACTCTGAGGGAGGGAATTCTACAGATTCACAACCCTTTAAGGGAAGTAATTTTTCCTCATCTCTGTTTTAAATCTGCCACCCCTTATCCTAAAACTGTGACCTGGCAGTCTAGATTGGCCCGACAAGGGGCCAAATGCTTTCAAATCTTTCTACTTTCCTACTATCCATTCTTATTTTGCAGGTTTGATAAAATTGACAATAAATACGTTTTCAGTGGATAAGTACTGGACTATCCAAAAGCTATCAAAAGATGTAATGCAGCATTTGATAGAGTCCAGTTTGATGTAATTTATAATTTTTCAATTATATCTAAGAATAGTTAAGAATCAAATATCTAATAACATCTGAGAAAGAGTAATCACCAACATTTCAAATAAAACTTTGCCTTCAAAACACAAGGTATCTTTTCCCATTTCTCCCAGTGGAAGAGTTATCTTTGAGAAATGTTAGGTGATGTCTATTGGCTGAGTTGAATGGCCAACTCCAGGTGAAACCAGCAAACTAACAAATTGACAATCTTCGACACCATTCACCTTACTGTGAGCGCACAGACATATAAATGCTGAACAACACCTCTAACTACAAATAAAAACTCATCAAAGTTTTAAAGTTGTGTTCTGTTCAGACTTTGGCCAGCTTTCATTGTCATTACTCCTCTGAGACTAATGGCATCTTATAGAATCCACACGGCATTAAAATGTAATTAAAATCATGAGATACACTGTTAAATCTCTCCCTTAAGGATGTAATCAAGCAGAAATCAATGAACTGGCAAGAACTTCCCCTTTTAACTAATTTTGCTGTAAAAAAAATTAATAACTTTAGACCTTCTTGGATGAGATTTAACACATTTTTAACAGTGCGCTAAATTCTTAATTACAGTTGGAAAAAATCTCTAACTTTGAAAAATGAATGTCTGTGTCAAATTTCTCCATGTTGTAAAGCATGCACATTTTTAAAATAATAGTTTCCTTTAGAAAAAGTTTAGTTTTATTCTTTTCAGGCTCTCAAGTACATGTCCCAGTCATTTCTGGTGCAATTTGTAAAATTTTCACTCAATACATTTTAGATCTTGATCTGCTATCAGTGAGAATCCTTCAATATGATTGGTGGATTATATCATTGCTGGAATGATATCATTGATGTTGGCTTGCTGGATGATATCATTGATGTTGGCTACTTGGAAACCTCACTGCTGTTGTGCAGGGATAAATCTGGTGGAAGGAAGGGGAAATTTGTCCCACAGATGTTGTTTGGTCACCATTATTAATTTAACAGTTGGAAATTTATACGCAGTACTTCAGGCATTTTGCTGAATATTCATTGAGAATAGGCCAAGCATTTTCAGGAAGAGACTGCAGAATAATTCACAATGATTTTGACAATAACATTGCTCTCTGATGTTCATTGAGCTTTCTAACACAATTAGACAGATTTGAATCTTGCCAATATATTAGGCATGGCAATGAATGCCCAGTGAACACAAAGGTGGCATTTAATCTTCAAGGGAGCTCCAGATCATTGAATAAAGTTTTGTTCATGTAAATTGAGAATGATTAAAAGTTCATCTCTTTCATCCATTGTCAGAGATCGGTCAGGAAGCAGTTCTATGTCTAAGCTGTCATCATGGACAGTGCTGATTTGTGAGTGCTTGTTGCAGGGTTCCAACCTTGCAGCTAGTTAGCTCCACTTCCAACATTAAATCCCACCCCGTGAAATATTTCAGTTCTGTGTGTTTCAATTGTCAATGGACCAGTGGAAGAGGTAAGGGGTGGGCCTGAGTAGCATTGGAACAAGGAACCTTCTAGATAGTATACAAAAAGGCAGCTATGACTAGGCCCCATGATGCCATCCATGTCAACGTCTTTAATTTGGAAGACGTGATTTTGGGGATGAAGGAGAAGTTGCTTGATTTGGCAGCAAGGCCAGTTGGCCAGAGGAGCTGGTGGTACATAAGAATTGCTTAGACCTTCGTTGAAGGGCCTATACCTGGGGATGAAGGGATTATTTTTGAGGAGAGTTTGGATAGATTGGGACTACATTCATTGGAGATTAGAAGAATGAGATGTGATCTTATTGAAACACAAAAGGTCCTGAGGGAATTTGACAAGGTGAATGCTGAAAGGATGTTTTATCTTGTGGGAGAGACTAGAGCTCAGGGACAGGGATAAAAGTGAGAGGTGTCCTTTATTTAGTTCAGAGATGATGTTTTTTTCCCTCAGAGGTTTCTGGTCTATGGAAGTCAGAGCAGTGTAGGTGGGTCATTGAAGGCCGAGTTAGATAGATTCTCAATTGACAAGGGAGTCAAAGGGTATGGAGGCTAAAGTAACTCCTCAGAGGCTGATACTCCGTCATCACGTCACCATTTATTTACACATGGAAAGTCCTTGACACTAGTCCAGTTTTCTCAGAGCTAGCTCTCAGACATTATGACATTTTCTTTATCTGTCAGCCAGGGCTCCCTGATTGGAGCAGATTAACAGCCCCAGTCAGGGAGCTGTTATTCTATGATGTCAACTCGGCTAACTTTGTTACAGTCACTTTAGAGGTAAATAGGAAATTGGAGTTGAGACCACTATCAGATCAGGCATGACCTTAGCAAATGGCAGACAGAGCTGAAAGGCCTGAATGGCCTATCCTTACCCTAATTCATGTATTCATAAGTACAAAGAAGTAGAAAACTTTCAGACCAACCAGTTGGGATTGTAGAGAGCTCCATAGTGAAGGGGAGACAGCTAGGGCCAGAAAGCTGCTGAAGTAACAAAGCAATGAACTGTCACAGTGTGTGACGGAAGGGACTGGTCAAGGGGAGAAAAGACAGAGTTAAGATTGGAAAACAAATGAGTGCAGTGAGGCAGAAACAGTTTGAAACCATGGCTATTCCTGTTTACGGACACACTAGACTTGAACATTCATCACACCCTGAATCACTCAGATCTGAAGAAATATTTGTCGATTTTAACCAACAAGGGGCAATGTTATCATCCTTGCAGCATGTAGACTTAATTTAAACTTTAAGTGGTTTTCTATGAGGACTTGATCCTGATTTCTTGAGTTAGTTTGCCCTTGTCTGTTTTCTGTTCACTGCCTCTTCAATTGTGATTAATAAATCACAGTAACACTAATATCTCTTATGTAATTAAAATTAAATGAGGACCCCCATAATATTATGTAAACTTGTGAAATGGTGCTGATAAATTATTTTTACTACTTTACTGGATTTGGCTCATGCTGACATAGCCATACATTTGTAAGCAACTTAAGAGCAGCATTTTTATTTGGATATTGATTTACTCATGCATCTATTCTCACTGAACATGTTCCAACATTCCTCTACTGATGATGCCAGGAGCAACAGTGTGCAACATTGACAAGATCCATTGCAGAAATTCAACAAGGTTTCTAAGTCATCACCTTTCAAACCCATGACCACTTCCATCTAGAAGGACAATGGCTATAGGTCAATGGGAATACCCCCACCTGCAAGTTCCCCTCCAAGCCATTATATCCCCATTTTCTTCATTGTCAATGAAACAAAGTCCTTCCCTCACAACATTGTGGGTCTCCCAGCACTGCATGAACTGCACTGCTTCAAGAAGGCAGCTCATCACCACCATATCAAAGGGTAGTTAGGGACAGGCAATATATATCAGCCCTGCTATCTGTATCATGTTATTGCCCATTCCTAACTGAATTGAATTTATTGTCACGTGTACCAAGGCACAGTGAAAAGCTTTGTCTTATGAGCAATACTGGTAGATCACAGAGTTATGTAGCATAGATAGCAAATAATAGTAAATAAAAACGCAGGTACAGGTGAATGTTAAGAGTTTGTGAGTCCATTCAGTATTCTAACAACAGGAGGGTAGAAACTGTTACGAAATCGGCTGGTGCATGTGTTCAGACTTCTGTACCTCCTCCCCGATGGTAGAGGTTGTAGAAAAACATTGCCAGGGTGGGATGGATCTTTGAGAATGCTTCGGCCTTTCCTTGACAGTGGGCCTGGTAGATGGATTCTACAGATGGAAGGTTGGCCTTAGTGATTGTCTGGGCCGAGATCACCACTCTCTGTAACCGTCTCCGATCTTGAATGGTACAGTTGCCATACCAGGTAGTGATACATCCAGACAGAATGCTCTTAATGGCGCACCTATAAAAATTGGCAAGAGCATTCGCCATCATGCCAAATATCCTTAGCTGCCTGAGGAAGAAGAGACGTTGTTGGGCCTTTGTAACCAGTGCGTCCACATGAAGAGCCCAAGAAAGCTTGTTGTGGATGACCACTCCCAGGAGCTTGACACTCTCCACTCGTTCCACCTCTGCTGAGCAACCTATCCAAAGGGATGGGGCGAGCAGATCTCATAGTAAAGCCATGTGACCAAGCAGCACTTTGTTCAGTTCCTTATAACCAGGGCCACTGGAACTGAAGAACAATTGCGTTGCCATGTTAGTCAAGTGCATCGTCTTCAGGAAGAAGCAACAAGAAGTGAAGTTTAAATCCGCAGGAATAGTTTACAATTTATCTCCAGTGCCCACTCACACATCAGCTTGTAAACTCTCAGAACAATACTCAAGGAGAAATGTTAAGCATGTACAAGAGAATTGCCCAACTTGATTTTTACCCGTTCATGCTCAGTATGTGGAAAATTCAGCCCCATAGTTCAACGAGAATGAATTCTCTCTCAAAGGAAGCTGCCTCCCAGCTGTGCTCTTAACCCACTAACATGGTCTGACTTTGACTTAAAGATAAGTGCAGCTGCTTTAAATGCTTTCCAGGTATGAACCATTGCCAATAACATGGCACTGTTTTTGCCATTAGACAGACGATAATGTGTGGACTAAGAAGAGTGGATTGCTAAGAAAGGGTTACTAGGCAGAGACGCTACAGAACAAAGCAGGGTAATGAAGACAGAACAGATTATAGCAGCCAGCTGAGCCCAAATATTGTGTTCCTGGCTTAAACATTATCTGGGCCATCATTTACTTATTACAAGATAGCTGTATCAGACTCTGGTACTCATTCCCTGCTATTTTCTTACAGATGGGACTATGTACTCAGGGAGGCTTTTCCAGATCATATGAACAGCATGAAAATAGACCTCTTTTGAAAAACAATGTTAATACGATCACTCTGAATGTTCAGGATTGAACTGCAGGAAGAAATTGGAATGGCTGCAGTGGCTGGAATATATTTTTTGTTTTCTCAGTCATAGGATGCAGGTAGCACTGGCTGGGTCAGTGTTCACTGCCCATCCCAAGTTGCCCGAGAGAAAGCGGTGGTGAGCTGCTATCTTGATTAGGTTAGATTACTTACAGTGTGGAAACAGGCCCTTCAGCCGAACAAGTCCACACCGACCCTCCAAAGAGCAACCCACCCAGACCCATTCCCCTACACCTAACACTACGGGCAATTTAGCATGGCCAATTCACCTAACCTGCACATCTTTGGACTGTGGGAGGAAACTGGAGCACCTGGAGGAAACCCATGCAGACACGGGGAAAGTGTGCAAACTCCACACAGACAGTTGCCTGGGGCAGGAATTGAACCCAAGTCTCTGGCGCTGTGAGGCAGCAGTGCTAACCACTGTACCACCGTGCCGCTGCAGTCCTTGGGGTGTAGTGCAGCACCTGCAGTGCTGTTATGAAGAGCATTCTAGGCTTTTGAGCCACTGACAGTGAAGAGACAAGTTAGGACGGTGTGTAACTTTGAGGGGAACTCACATGTGATGATGTTCCCATGCATCTGCTGCTCTAGGACTTCTAAGTGAAAGAAGTGATGGATTTGGAATATGCTGTTAATAGAGCCTTGGTAAGTTGTTGCAATGCATCTGTAGATGGAACACACTATTGTTGCCGTCCACCCGTACTGAAAGAATGAATATTTAAGATTGTGGGTAGGGTGCCATTCAAGTAGGCTTAAATGGTATTGTTAGAGCTGCACTCATCCAGGCAAGTGGAGAGTATTCCATTACACTCATGGCTTGCCTCCTGTGGGTGATGGATGGGAATGGGGAGTTAGGAGATGAGTTTTTGCTGCGGAATTCCAAGGATTTTGCAGCCAGTGTTTATATGGTTAGTCCATTTCAGATTAGATTAGATTCCTTACAGTGTGGAAACAGGCTCTTCGGCCCAACAAATCCACACCCACCCAGACCCATTTCCCTCTGACTAATGCACCTAGTACTATGGGCAATTTAGCATGACCAATTCACCTGACCTGCACATCTTTGGACTGTGGGAGGAAACCGGAGCACCCGGGGAGAATGTGCAAACTCCACACAGGCAATCACCCGAGGCTGGAATCAAATGCAAGTCTCTGGCGCTGGGAGGCAGCACTGTCAACTACTGAGCCACTGTACCACTCACATCAGTTCCTGTTCACTGTGAGACCACAAGACGTCGACAGTGGGTGATTCAGTGATAGCAATGCCATTGAATGTCATGGGGTAATGGTCTATCTGTGCAGAATTTTTTTTAATTTGGAAATTGTTAAATGCTGCAAGAATGTTAATACCTTTGGTTCGGAGAAATTCCCTAAGATGCTGATCAAAATTCTGTTTTACATAGAAAAAAAAACGAGTGTAGCATTTGGGAAAAACTAAAAGAAGAAAAGTGAATCTGGTTCCTGACCACTGGCATTAAACAAAACTAAAACATTTAGTCGAACATTGCAGATTGTTGTAAGGAACTGTGTGGTACCATTTTACATAATTACTTCTGGGTTTCATTCAGACCTCGGAATCCTGCCCTTGCTCAAGTGATTTTCTTTGAATGTTTGCCTTGGCTGTCCCACCCACGAGTCTCCAACATGTTAGAAGACCTCAGACATCAAACCTCAATTTGCCTTGATGTTTTAGAGCCATGTTCTGCTGTGCTATTTGTCACAGATATGAGGCTATAATATTATAGATTTGGTAACAAATTGTCATCGCCTTGTCATAACAGGCACAGAGCAGATTTTAACATTGGCTGCAAAAGTCACTAGAGGTCTCTTGTTGATTCAACTGCAACTCGAGCCAGGTGATATTATCTCAACAAGGAACAAGAAAACCATTTGAAATTTATTGTGTATCCCAACAAGAATAAACAGTGTGACAACATGATGGCTTTAAGAGGTGTATTTTGTCCCCTTCTTTTATGAAGAAATGTTGAGCAGTCTGCTCAGAGCCACTAGAGTCAATAGTTTGTGAGGCCTTGGTTTTTTTTTAAGTTGGAACAATAGTAGGATCCTGAATGGGTGGTTTCAAGCTCCCACAGAACCAAGATTTTTAATTTTAATTTTTAGTAGCAGTTGCTGGGGTTTTGAAGCTGCAGTACATCTCTCCCTGCTACTCTCTCTCTAAGAGTTTTCTCTTGATGTTTTTCCTCCTGGACTGGAGAATTGCCTGTGAGATAATCTATTTCACTGAATTTGCTTTTTGCCGAGAGTGAGTTTATGGAATGTTACTACATTGGAACAGAGACTGTCTAGCAGTTAAATAATCTATTATTCTTTTAGGTTTTCCAAAAGAGCTCAGTGATTCCAATTTCTTCTTCCTTTTATTGTATTTTAACTGTTGCGAATGAATAAAGTGAACTTTGCTTAACAACGAGTGCTTTGACAAATCGAATTGCATCTGGAAAGCAACACCTTACACTAACCTTTAGCATAAGAAAACGTTAGGTTCTAGACTATCTTCTGAATATTTTTAGGGGATTTAGTCTTTCTTATCTCACCAGTCTGGAAGAATGGGAGCCATTCAAGTCAATGGCTGAGACAGTTAGACATTAATTACATTGGCTAAAGGGTTTTGATTTGATTTACTATTGTCCTATGTACCAAGATACTGTGTTATCCAGGAAATCGTATCTTACATAAGTGCATGAAGGTAACTGAACAGAATGCAGAACGTAGTTACAGAGATGGTGTAGAGAAAGATCAACTTTCATATGCGAGAGATCTGCTCATAAGTTTGGGAACAGCGGGGAAGAAGCTGTTCTTGAATCTACAGGCGCATGTTTTCAAACTTTTGGATCTTGGATGAGACAATGCTTCAGACTTGGGTTAAACTCGACCAAGTATGAAAGCATGATGTTCCTGTTTGGGATAGTATCCCTTTTGCCCTTTGAACTGTACAAAATGCTAGCTGCAAGCAGCCATTTTGTGCAAAGATCTCAGCAGATCCTCAGAAAATAGCTCCAGATGCTAGAGTCAGCTGGACTGAGTATGAACAGCTTATGGCAATGGGGGTTTTCCCTCTGTAGCCCAGAGATAGGATGTTTTTAAGTCACCTCTTCCTGACAGAAAGGAAATTTTCTGCTACTGTGCCGAAAGTGGCTTTTCACTCTGCTTGAAGCTGTTCCACCCACTGAGTCCACATGCAAAGACAAACTATGACTGATCAAGGACTGTCACTGCTGAACCCAACTCTCCAATTTCACTTCAGACAACTCACTCTTCAACTACAAGCTCCGGGCCTCCCTGCAATGGTTACGTTACAGCTGTACAAGACTTTAGTGAGGCCACATATGGAATATTGTGTGCAGTTCTGGTCACCATACTACCAGAAGGATACTTTGGAAGAGGTGCAGCGAAGGTTTACCGGGATGGTTACCTGGTCTGAGGGTTTTAGTTATGAGGGGAGATTGGATAAACTCGAATTGTTTTCAGTAGAAAGATGGAGGCTGAGGAGGGGCGACCAGATGGAGGTCTATAGAATTATGAAAGGGTGGAGAATCAGAGGCTTTTTCCCAGGATGGAAATGTCATCCACAAGAGGGCACAAGTTCAAGGTGAGAGGGGGACAGTTTAGGGGAGAAGTGCGGGGAAGGATTTTCACCCAGACGGTGGTGGGGGCCTGGAACACACTGCCAGTGGAGGTGGCACCAGCAGGCACGTTAGCAATGTTTAAGGTGTATCGTGACAGACACATGAACGTGACGTGAACGAAGGGATAGAAATCACATATGGGCAATAAGTAGCAGGTCTAAATAAGGATTAGGAATTGGCGGAGGTTGGGTGGGCCGAAAAGATTGTTCTTGTATAGTATTGACTGAACTCAATTCCTTTTATCCTTTTCTGTATTTACTTAGTAATTTTCCACTTTATGTATTTACTTAGCAATTTTCTGACTTTTACTTAAGTACCTTAAAGCAGAGTTTTATAGCAAACATTTTTCTTGTTTGAAGCTAAAGCTTTGCTGCTAGTTATTCTTGAATTGAATTACTTGCAAATTAAAAGTGGATTCCGCACATGCGAAAACATACTCTTACACACTCAGACAGATGCATACACTGAATAAAATCAGAATCAAATATGCACACATATACACATATTGAGACACACACACACACACATGCACACTCATGTCCAATCACACATACATACATAATGACACACAGATACACAAATACACACAGAACTACTCACAATGACACACACAAACACACAAACACACTTCATACACACAGACACACAAGCAAACTCACTGACACACATGCACATACAAAATGACGCACACACATAATCAGGAACACACGCACAATTCGATACACACCACTGCCACTCTAATGGAGGAAACATCTCGTAAATACAATAACATTCCCTGTGTATTTTTCTCTTGCTGGTCATCTCCTGAAATACCTCTGTACAACTCACAATGACAATGTGTATTCATGTTGTGCCTTTCACATCATTAGATGTGCCAAAGTGTTTCATTAAATCATTAGCTGGAATAATTGAAGCCAGAGACATGAGGACAGATGACCAAAAATGTGGTCAAAGGTATGGGTTTGATGCAGTATTTTAATGAAGAAGGGAGAATTGGCAAAGCAGAGAGATTGTCCACCATCTAAACCGAGATGCCCAACTTGTTTTACCAGCCTATAGCATGTCACTGAATGTCACTGGAATGCTCTGCCCCAGAAGACAGTTGTGGCCAAGTCTCTGGATACTTTCAAGAAAGAGACGGATAGAGCTCTTAAAGCTAGTGGAATCAAGGGTTATGGGGATAAGGCAGGAACAGGATACTGATTGTGGATGATCAGCCATGATCATAATGAATGGTGGTCCTGGCTTGAAGGGCCGAATGACCTACTCTGGCACCTATTGTCTATTTTCTATTGTCTAAGAGCTCAATTTTTAAAATGATATTCACTTATTGGATAAGGTATCAGTAACTTGAATGATTCAGGAAAGATCATTTGAACAAGATGTAAATACATTGTAGATAATTTCACTTATGACATCATCCATGTATTAGATCTTTGGCTCTGAATGGACTGTGTTCATCTCGATCTATTCAACCTCTAAATCCCCCATCCCTACATTCCCACATTCTGCACTGTCCAGGACAACCCTTGTTAATCCTTGAGGTTTCAATCTCCCCATTCCTCAGTATTGGAAAACTGACCTGTCCATTGCCTGGCTGTAATGGAGTGGATTTGTTTCTGGACTATAGCATATCCTGGGCACATCAGGACTTAATGGTTTCTTTGTGAATCCCTCAAGACAGTTGAAAGCTCTGAGGTGGTTCGATGGTTGGTTTGTAATGTAGAGTGAGTCCGATAGTATGGGTTTGATTCCTGCATTGGCTGATGTTACCAGGAAGGTCTTTTCTTCTCAACCTCACCCCTCACCTGAGGCATGGTGACCCACGGGTTAAGCCACTATTAATTGTTCCTCTCTCATGAAAGAGCATTCCTACCTCTTGGTAAGACTATGAGATGGCATTAGTAGGTATCCTGCTGTGCTTTTGATACACATATGGGGAGTACAGGCAGGGTGAATAGAATAAGAGATGTATAGATTTGCAAAGAACATTTAAGGAAAATATTGGAGTTAATGCAGTGTTTAAAAGCAAGTCACTGTAGGTTAAAATAATTGAAGCACTTGTAGTTGGGATTTGGAATGTGCTGCCTGGGAGACTGGTGAAGACGGATTCCACAGCACTTTAGGTTAAACCCTAATCATAGCACAGAGGTTTCAAAAGAGAACTGGATGTAAACTTAGAAGTGATGATTTTGGAGGGATACAGAGATAGGTCCAGAGATTGGGACTTGATGGGTGGCTCTTTCAGGAGCTGAGACTCTTCTTCAGAACTGAACTCTGGTCACTGGACTTGACGTGGTAACTCTGCTCTATCTTTCTTCAGTTTCTCTAGCAATTTCTGTGCTTGTTTGTTGCAGATCTCCAGCACCCGCAGTTCTTTGTTATATTCTATTTGGTAAAGTCTGTGCTCCACATTCAATACGCATTCTTCCAGCCTCCTGCTTGACTACCTAGGGTTCCAGTACCTGCAGTTTTTTTTTGCCTCTAACACACATTCAATAGGAGCAGCTAATAATCACAGAGGCAGACTGAAATGGTTTTCTCTGTAGGTTCTCTCCTTCTCTATGAACTGGAAGGATGCCCAGCAGATGACGCACAGGGCCTGTGATTTATTTTGTTGAGAACTGCATGCAATGAGTTGCCAAATGAAGTTGCAGTCCCTACATCAGCAATTCAAGCATCACCTTAAACATCTAGCCCTCCACAATCTGTGCATTCTGACTGCATTATGTGTCATGTATAAGATGCACTCTAATAACTCACCTCCCAAACCCATGAACATTTGAAATACCAAGGGAGTAGGGTCAATGGAGTGCCATCATCTCCAAGTTCCCTTGCAAATTACACACCATTTTGACTTGGACATATCTCATTAGACCTTCGAGGCTTCTTGCTCAAAAGTCGAGAATTCCTTCCCAAACAGAACTTTAAGAGTAGCCTCAACACTAACATTGCAGCAGTTCAAGAAGACCATTTGCTATCTTCTAGTCGAGAGCAATTGGGAATGGGAAATATAAACTGGCCTTGCCCGTGACATTATGGCCTGAGAAAACATTATTTTTAAGAATGCACTAGTTAAAATTTAGTAAAGGCAAATTCAATTATCTTACAAGTTTATTCCTGTAGTTCCTAAACAAAAGATATTCTGTTTCTGGATCAGTGGTGCTGGAAGAGCACAGCAGTTCAGGCAGCATCCGAAGAGCAGTAAAATCAACGTTTCAGGCAAAAGCCCTTCATCTGGAATAAAACATCTGCAGTCATTGTTTTTACCTAAAAGATATTCTGTTGTTGATACTTTTAATGCAGATAAACAACTTTCCAAGTGAAGTTTTCATTTTCTATGTCTGTTTTTTATAATTCCTGCATCTTGGATAATTGGGTCGACATTGATATTTGGGTCAATGTTTGAATAGAACTGATGTCAGCTTGGGGAGCCTTTCTGTTATATCCATGTTCTGAATTAGAAATCCTTTAAAAGCATGAATACTCTCTTTAGAATAGACAATGCTGGCAAAAGCGTACATTGCTTGGAACACAAAGTGTTGATTATTTACACTGGTGCAAAGTTCTGCCCTAAAATACTGCAATATATGTTTTCATTTTACATATCATGTCCTTTTTACAGTATCAGACCCAATTTTACAGATGTAAACACTGATTTCTCTAGATAAGTAGAAATTGGGTTTTACATTGTTGATAAAACATATTTTGGAGGTGCCGGTGTCAGACTGGGGTGGATGAAGTTAAAAATCACACAACACCAGGTTATAGTCCAACAGGTTTATTTGGAAGCACTAGCTTTCGAGGCATTTCCTCTTCATTTACCACCTGATGAAGGAGCGGTGCTCCAAAAACTAGTGCTTCCAAATAAACCTGTTGGACTATAATCTGGTGTTGTGTGACTTTAAACTTTGATGAAACAAATGGCTTTGTTCATATACCTCAACTCTGCAAGAAGCTGTGTGCATTTATCTATTGAACCCATTGCCACAGTGATATCTTCATGATGTTGAAAACCTCAGGAACAGCAACTCCGAAAGCCTGAAACAAAGACAGAAAATGCTGGAGCAACTCAGCAGGTCTGACAGCAGCTGTGGAGAGAGCAACAAAGTTAACCTTTTGAGTCCAGTGATCAGAGCTGAAAGCTGCTGGGAAATAGTGGTACTTATGCCGACAATGGGGGTGGAGGGGGGGCTGGGGTGCAATGGATGTGGGATGGGGAAGGGGTTAGTGGACTAGCTGGAGATGCTGCCCAGAGTGAGAGAGAGAAAAGTGAAGCAGACAAAGAGATTGCTGATTGTAAATGGGAGAGAGGTAAATGCTGAATAGGTGCTAATGGGAAGTGTGAAGGGTTGAAAATGGATTGGCTGTAGTGGAAACAACTGTTGTAGAATAGAAGTAAATTATAGAATAGAATAAACTGGGGTATTGGGGCAGGTAATAAACATGGAGGAAGATGTTTTCTGTTTTATTTTAATGACTGCTCCTTAACAATGAAGAATTATTGGAACAGAAATTGGTGTGGAATTTTAAATTTTTTTTGAGGAAATGCCAGTTGTGTTGCGCTTTTTTGGAAGGTTTTTCTTCATGAGGGCCTAGTGAGTTCTCCATTGTATCTTACCACATGCACCTCAGTAACTATCTACCGAATCTCCACCCCTTTCATACAATTTTAGCCCCACCTTACCACACACTATTCCCAGAACAATTCGCCATTGGCGGAATATCCCAGAGTTGACTGGGGCAGCATGGTGGCTCAGTGGTTAATGCTGCTGCCTCACAGCACCAGGATCCTGGGTTCGATTCCGCTCTTGCATGACTGTGTGGAGTTTGCTCATTCTCCCCGTGTCTGTTTGGGTTTGCTCTGGTTTCCTCCCACACTCCAACAATGTGCCTGTGAGATCGGTTGCCCATAGTGTCCAAGACTGTGTGAGCTGGATAGGGTAGGGGGATTGGGTTCCTCTTTTGATGGTCAGTATGAGCTGAATGGCATGCTTCCACACCGAGGGGATTCTATTACTAGCATTCCTGGTGCCAGTATCATCTTGAAAAGCCACTGTGTACCTGCTATCAGTCTAGAGCTGCCCTGCTCAGTTTCTGCTGTTTATCCTGGGCATGGCAGACAAAGAGCTTTAGGTGTCCTGCTTTGTGGGCAGGGACTTCCACAGGTGGGAATGCCCTATTCCCCCAGGAAGCCACCATGCCACGTAACAAGGGGAATCTCTGCCACTTCTGTCAGACAACCGAGTTTCACTATGATGTTCCTGCTCGCTACGTGGGCACTGCCCTCCTCCACCCTTTGTCCACCAAGTGGACATTGCCAAGCCACAAGCCTCATCATGCCATCTCTAGAAACTTTCAGGTCGACTGAAAAAGGCTTACCTTAGTGAACAGAAGAGGTTTTTCCAAAAATGGAGTCATTAAACCAAGTATTATTATTGGGTTTGATGGAAGAGGATGGAAGCGCAGTGAGTGGAGATTCGGTAGCAGCGGAAGTGGTGAAGTGTCCGGGTGTGTCAGTAGGAAGTGCAGAGGTCAGGAAGGGTTAGTAGTTTGGAATGATGAAATGGTGGACAGCCCTTGAGTGGACATGTGCACAGAATGGTGAAAGCTGTAGCCTATGACCTTTGGTGAGAGGTGAGTGTGGGGGTCGAGTTGGAATGAGTGAGAGCCCTGAGAGTGTGAAAAAACTGAGAGAAGATGGAACGGAGAAGATCATTAGCCTGCTCTCTGCTTGGCCATGCATTGCATTCTATCCAAGACAGTGCACTGAAATGGACCACTACCTCAATGCAGGCTGGCTGAATCTGGTGGTCTGGCCTCCTTTGTAGACCAGCAGGATGCAACACTGCCTTTGTCTGCACCAGCCCGTCCACCAACTCTCCATGGGCTAACCAGCAGCCCTCGGTCATTTCCATTGACGGAATCACTGCAGGCGCAAATCATAAAGGCCAGTTCTTGAAGCTCAGTGCAACGGGGACTCAAACGTGGCATCACCATCTTGTAGGTTGCAAACTCCTGGCAGCATTCCTGCTGTACAATTCCAACAGTAGTAATGAGCTGAAGACTGTGTGAGGGATATCAATGCGGGCCATGGCAGAAACCCCACCATGAATCTCACGGGAAAAACAAATGCTGTCAAAAACAAATCCAGGAACATGCAGCCCTGCGTCTCACTCAGCATAGAGACTGTCATCATCAACATCTTCCAGTAAAGGTGATTGGGGAAGCCAGTCAGTAGCCACTTCTTGTTCTTTAAGCTGAAGTCTTTTGCTTGAAAAAAGGACAAAGGTTAGAAAATGAGATTTGCTTTAATACGGTAAGTTGTGATGATTTAGAAATTACCACATGAAAAGATGTTGGAAAGGCCAAGGTTTGCAGCTCTCAAAACCCAGAGGGTAAAACCAGTCAGTACTGGACTAATGAAAGATCAGATTACCATGGGATTTGAGTCTTTGCACCAGTAATATTGGTCTTGGAGTCAATACTGGTTATAGAGCCAGTAACTCTGATCATTGTGCCAGTAACACTGGCTGCAGTGCCAGTTGTAATGCAGTGCACTGGAAATGCACATTCTCGTGCCAGTCTGTATTCAGTCGGTGTTACTATGTGTGGAGTTATATGTAGGTTTGGTCCAGGCACACCCACCATGTTTTCACTGTGTCTGAGGAACTAGATAAAGAAGTCTGAAGAGACGTATTCTGAGGAAGGGTCACCGGATCTGAAACATTAACTCGGATTTCTCTCCACAGATGCTGACAGACCTGCTGAGCATTCTGATTTCCAGCATCCGCATTTCTTTGATTTGTTTTTGGTTTAGTATTTAACTCGCTGCCACATCTCTTCCAGGTAGCAGCGCTCCGAAATGAAGGAGCAGTGCTCCGAAAGCTAGTGCTTCCAAATAAACCTGTTGGACTATAACTTGATGTTGTGTGATTTTTAACTCTGTCCACCCCAGTCCAACACCGGCTCCTCCCACATCATGTCTTCCTGGTATGTCCACCATGAAGAAATTCTGCTCCTCTCTGCAACAAGGTTTCCATTCTTTATCTTTTTCTCTAGTTCACCATCATTGCTCTCATTGTTGCTCCTGGTGTTAGATAAGGCATTTGTCAAAACTCGCTTCCATAGTCAAGTCTCCTTCCCCAGTGACTGCCTCTAGCTTAGACGCACCCCATGTGGATTCCAACTCAAGCTTCATCCTTCATGTAAACAAAAAGGAGTTCTGAAGCATAGTCACTGAGATATCTCCGCAGAGGCCAGTCGCCCATCATGAACTCAAAGATGACTGTTGCAAGTAAAATTCTTCAGGAGTGTGCGTTTCTCTCCTTGTCACTGCGATAACTCCACAGAGGCCGGTATCCCATCACCAAGTCACCTTTTATTTCCACGTGGAGGGTCCTTGACACTGATCCAGCTCCCTCAGAGCCAGCCCTCAGAGTGAGCAGAACCTCTAACACTTCTGTTTATTTTTTTTTTCTCTTTTTTTATTACACAAGGTGCACAAATCTTTATTCAAATTTCCACCACCAGGAAGAAAGGAAACACCCTGGTGGCCAGTGACAAACACTGCCCTTCACATCAAAGGGCAATGCTGTGTGATCAAAACAGTGAAGGGGAGGGTAGGGACTAAATCAAAATAGAATTGGAGGGAGAAATGATGCACTCCACTCCCTGCGGCTCCTACCTCTCCCTGAACAACTCCAGGGTGTTGGTGGACACCGCGTGCTCCTTCTCCAGAGACACCTGGGCTCTAATGTAACCGCGGAAGAGGGGCAGGCAGTCGGCCCTAACAACCCCCTCCGTGGCCCGCTGCCTGGACCTGTTTATGATTCCTGTTTATATCTGTTAGCCAAGGCTCCCTGATTGGACCAGGTTAACAGCCCCAATCAGGGAACTCACATTCTATGAGGTTCACTTGGCTGACCTCATTACAATCATTTCAGTCAATGGACTCGAAATGTTAACTTTGCCTTCTCTCCGCAGATGCTGCCAGATCTGTTGAGTCTCTCCAGCAATTTCCAGTTTCATTTCTGATTTCCAACATTTGTGGGCGGCACGGTGGCACAGCGGTTAGCACTGCTGCTTCACAGCGCCAGAGACCCAGGTTCAATTCCCGCCTCAGGCAAATGTCTGTGTGGAGTTTGCACATTCTCCCTGTGTCTGCGTGGGTTTCCTTTGGGTGCTCTGGTTTCCTCCCACAGTCCAAAAATGTGCAGGTTGAATTGGCCATGCTAAATGGTTGGTAGTGTTAGGTGTAGGGGAATGGGTCTGGGTGGGTTGCTCTTTGGAGGGTTGGTGTGGACTTGTTGGGCCGAAGGGCCTGTTTCCACACTGTAAGTTATCTAATCTACCGCTGTTTGGTTGTCTGGATGTGTGTGCCTGTGTGTGTGAGGGTGTACATGAGATCAGCAAATGCAGCACTCATGTAAGAATTTGTAAGATGTTTGCTTGAGAATGTAAACGAAAGTGCGCAGCCAACATTAAAAAAAAACATTTCTCAGTGTGAAAAATGCCTAAAGAAACTGTACACTCCCTCACCACCACCCCTCCCCCCCCCCTCCCCCGACAAAAATGCTCAAATGATTTGCCTTGTCTGACTCTGTTCAATTCCACTATTAAAGATATAACTGTGGTCCTGGGATTGTTCCCTGTGCATTTCTTTGTCAGTCATCCCCTTGGAGCAGAGGTGGGAACTGAAACAAGTTTTGGTTGAGAAGAAACGATGGAAATAATTGATAGCTGTGAGCAACAAAGTAAAGTGTGGGAGATTAAGAGCTGAAATATTGGTTAAAGATGCTGTAGAGAAGTGTTAGGGACACGGAGGTGACGAGAGAATTAAAATCTGTAACTGTCATAGCATCATAATCATAGAGTCATACAGCATGTAAACAGACCTTTTGGTCCAAACAGTCCATACTGAACATGATCCTAAACTAAACTAGTCCCTGTTCCTGGCCCATATCCCTCCAAACCTTTCCTATTCATGTTTCCACTCGAATGCCTTTTAAATGTTGTAATTATACCCGCATCCACCACTTCATCAGGAAGTTCAGTCCACCATCTGTGTGTAAAAAAATTGCCTCTGATATCTTTTTAAATGTCTCTCCTCTCCTCCTTCAGGGAGTTGCACATGTACATGAAATGGAAACAATCTGCAAGATCATGTGGACGCAATGGAGACAGTACTCTTTCAGAGAGCAGAGAAAATGAGGTCTGCAGATGCTGGAGATCAGAGATGGAAATGTGTTGCTGGAGAAGCGCAGCAGGTCAGGCAGCATCTAGGGAACAGGAGAATCGACGTTTCGGGCATTAGCCTGAAGAAGGGCTAATGCCCGAAACGTCGATTCTCCTGTTCCCTAGATGCTGCCTGACCTGCTGCGCTTCTCCAGCAACACATTTCCATCTCTTTCAGAGAGCAGGCATGGTAACATTTGGATGAAAAGACCTCCTTCACTGGGGTAAGATTCTACATGCATTCTGTATCGTTCCAATAGGAGGAGTAGTGATTTGCTCAGAGGACCCCAAGGTGGTGTGGGGGTGGAGAAAGGGAGGATTTCCAATTCCATAAACCAAAGGTCTCTGGTTTGAATTCATTCTCTGTTAGGAATGTAATGAAGCTCCCACTAGCTTTGGGATGGTTTAGACTTGTCCCTCCCTCAGAAGATTATGGGTCCAATGCCAGCACAGAGTCTAGTCTGATGCTTCAAGGCAGGACAGAGGGAGTGCTGTGATGGAGGTTTCAGGGTTTGAAGTATAGTCCATTCACTTTATTTGTAAGGATCCCATTGCAAAACGTGATGAAGAGCAGGGGAGGTATTTTTGCTAACATTTCTCGTGAAGAGGATTAGTCACTTGTTGTAGTGGGGCGTTGCTGTGAGGCTGGAGTCTGCTGTGGTTCCTTGCAAGACCCCGACCACAAACTGTTTCATTGATCAAAATAAACAAACATCACACTGTCTAAAGTGAAGCATTTGTAATTCGTAAAGGAGGACCTTTCAGTTTTTCGTCAAGATTAGAGTGGTGCTGGAAAAGCACAGCAGGTCAGGCAGCATCCGAGGACAATCGACGTTTCGGGCAAAAGCCTTTCATCAGGAATGATGCTGCCTGACCTGCTGTGCTTTTCCAGCACCAGTCTAATCTTGACTGTAATCTCCAGCATCTGCAGTACCTACTTCCACCTCTCAGTTTCTTGTCCACCCAATATGCAAACAACAACCCAATTGTGAAGCAGTTCGTGTCTGTGCTTTTTCCGACTGGCTTATGTCATAGAGCAAACAGAACATGTTAATTCTTAAATGTAATTCGAAACAAGGCATAATCTGTGACAGCTCACTTTAAATAAAATGCTTATCCACAGGATATACCAGCACGCTATTAAATTTGCAGCAAGTCATTGCACGGATATTTGAATTAATGCCATATTTTAGGTGAATTGAAAACTAGCATATCTATGTGCCTGGTGTAAAAACTCTGCATTCATAATTGAACACCTCTGTGTCCCAAACTAGGCACGCTTCACAAGGTGACCCAGGATTGACAATTTCAAATAACCTCACGACAGCGATCGCAAGGGAATCCAGACAGTCAGCTTCTCAGCAGCAGTCTGGAGCAAATGAAGTCCCTTTTTGGCAAAATATATTGCAGACTTGTAGCTAGATCACACCCCTGCTGTGATTCCAAGCCAGTGTAAACTTGGGAGAAAAAAATGCTTTCAAAAACAAACAAGATATTTCGACTTGGAATGAGTTTCAATGCGTGCACTTTTATATTTGCTCCATTTGAGAAGATGCAATCAAAACTGTAAATTAAGCAGGTCTACCCAAGTTCATGAACAGGCAACCAAAAGATGGATTCAAAGGCATTGTGGCTCTAATCAATTATTTCACTCATCTATCTCGAAGGATTGGCACAGTACATATGTTAGAGCACCATCACTTGGAGGGTTGCCCTTAGTATTTGTTTCCAGTGAGTGATGTGTTTGTGTGGCAGTGACTTCCCCATGTGAACGGAATCTCCCAACCACTGAGCAGCCACACAGCCACAGAGCGTGGAGGAACAGAGCCTGCAAGTGGCATCAGTTTAGATTAGGACACAGCCCTCTGCACTTCTTACTCACTCACTCACTGAGGACACCTCGCCATCTCTGCTGCTCAGGCAGCATCATCAGCTGCTCTTCCTGCTTCTTTCATCCTATTCCATCCAGCACTTTGTCTCATTCCAGGACCAAATTGCTCAGATCTTGGACTGAAATCACTGTAACTGATGCAGCTCTAACGCTTGGATCTGCAGGTCTGACTGGTGCCAACTCCCACGTCTTGAATTGGATGAGCCCCTTGAATAAGTCCAGCACTATCCCCCTGACTGACTGCAGTTCCTCCTTGACCCTACTCGGAAACTGATCCCCTTAGACTTGCAGATGTGGCTTTTCGGTTGACACATAATTGGCAATCAGGTTTGCCACGTACTGTAGATGTGGCATCGTCTTAACACACTGCCAGACAATAACACTTCACCCCCTTGACAGTGCAGTTCTCTAAACCGTGACAAGCTTCTGCCTCTCCTTATGCACCAAAAAGAATGTGAGACACATATGCCGGCAGCCTCCAAATAAGAACAGGAGAGTAAACATTAAGAGGGAAAGCTAAGAGCATAAATGCATTCTCTGTAGATACAGGAAATGCGTGTATGTCTCTGTGTGCAGAGTGACCTTGCATGCCAAAGATGTCCCTGAAGTGTGGACAAAGCTGAAGCGTTGTGAAAGCAAGCCATGATGACATAGTGAAGCTGACCGTTTGCCAATGCCAACATGCTTGAGTGAAGCTTAGGGGAGGATGATGTCCATGGAGCATCCAGGGACATGGTGGTAGGGGCAGAGGTAGATGAAACCATAACTCAGGAATTCTTGTTGGGAATTTGCACTACCTAGTTCCTCAGGGAAGGAGGGGAGAATCGGGAGCTGCATTGGAATGAGGGGACTTTAGCTCCGAATGAGATGCAAAATCATGGAACTAAGATGGTCGCCACTCATTAGCAAGATTTCGAACACGCCAATTAAACCTTACAGGGAAAACTCAATGTTGAGGAGTTGATTTTGCCATTTTTTGCCATATTGTCCCAACTTCCTCACTATTCCCCTTCTTGCTCAAGGAAGATGAAAATTCCACCCTCAGATCTTGTCACTTGAAAGCTTTTAGTCACACTCATTCCTGCATCAATTGGAGGTAGGTGGCAGAAAAGAAGTTTGCCACATTTGGTTTGAATGTTGCAAATATGCAAGAGCTATCCTGCATATAAAATGGAGCTGGCTATAAAATGTTAACTCGTGTATAATGTACTGTTGGGTGTTCAATGGGGTTGTTTACACCACCTGATGGAAACAGCGAGAGAAAGAGATACAGAGCAATCAGTTATTTTGCGGCAGGCGCTTATGTGGAGAGAGGTAGTTCTTTTTGGGGGGAGCAAGAATCCTGTGTGGGAGTGCAGTAATATTACACCCCTGAGGGCTATTGGCCAATTGAAAAACTAAATACCCAACCTCTACAGGCTCTCCTTTATCTAGGCTATCAGCAATATCCTCAAGAGCTTCTATAGGTTTGTCAGGTTTTATTTTCTTTTCATCAATCCACGATGACTCCACCTAATCTGACCATAATTTCCTTAGCTTCCAGTTATCACATCCTCTAGTATTTTCCCTGCTGCTGATGTCAGGTTGGCAGGTCTGTAGTTTTACATCTTCTTTCTCCCTTTCTTCTTTTGCAGCAGGCAAGGGGATTCCAGAGCAAACTGAGGAGGTGGCCTGTCCCCCTCACCCGGGTGGGCTCCTTGCTCAGACACTGAGTACCAAATTAAAGTCTCAGTAGGCGGTGGGACAGGAAAACCATCCTGCCCCAATTGGGGTAGAGCTAGGAAAGCCAACCCCCCCCCCCACCCTCACAACCAATTAAATGCCCATTCTGCCTCCAAACATGCCTCAGGGAAGGGCATTAAATTCCACCACCTGGCAGGGTAACTGGCAGAATGTGGATACAACACAATTGAAAGTAATAGCCAGTGATATCAGGTAGTACATAAATCCATTGGTTTACCTCATTCCATTGGTTTACCAGAGGCAAGTTGGCTTAAAATTGCCCCTTTAATGTCTCTTCACTCCATTTAATTTTGCCCCTTGCTCTACCATGGGGTCACACTACCTTCTATACCCCAAATCCTGCTTCATGAGCCTAATGTCCTTTCATCAAGCTCTTTGTTTACAGTACTGGGGGAATGAGTATAGACGTTGTGTGAATGTCACTGGATTAGTAATCCAGAGACCAAAGCTACGGTGAGGGAGAGAAAATGTAAAACAAAAATCAGTGATACTTAATAATAAATGCACTGGGCATACAGGACCTCCAGTCTTAAGGATATAAGACAATTCAGATTAGTATGCGTTATTCACATACTTTATGTTACTTATTTCTGTTCATACACTTGGTACAGAGGTTCAATTGTTTTGGTTTGTAAAATCCATTTGTTTCACTAATGTCCTTTAACAAAGGAAATCTCCCATTTTTACCTGGTCTGGCCTACATGTGACTCCAGACCCAGAGCAATGCAGTTTAAAACTGCCTTCTAAAATGGCCTTTCAGTTCAAGGGAAATTCAGGACGAGCAACAAATGTTGGCCTTACCAACAACATGGAGAAAGTGAGGGCTGCAGATGCTGGAGATCAGAGCTGAAAATGTGTTGCTGGAAAAGCGCAGCAGGTCAGGCAGCATCCAAGAAACAGGAGAATCGACGTTTCGGGCATAAACCCTTCTTCAGGAATGAGGAAAGTGTGTCCAGCAGGCTAAGATAAAAGGTAGGGAGGAGGGACTTGGGGGAGGGGCTTTGGAAATGCGATAGGTGGAGGGAGGTCAAGGTGAGGGTGATAGGCCGGAGTGGGGTGGGGGCGGAGAGGTCAGGAAGAAGATTGCAGGTTAGGAAGGCGGTGCTGAGTTCAAGGGATTTGACTGAGACAAGGTGGGGGGAGGGGAAATGAGGAAACTGGAGAAATCTGAGTTCATCCCTTGTGGTTGGAGGGTTCCCAGGCAGAAGATGAGGTGCTCTTCCTCGAACCGTTGTGTTGCCATGGTCTGGCGATGGAGGAGTCCAAGGACCTACATGTCCTTGGTGGAGTGGGAGGGGGAGTTAAAGTGTTGGGCTACGGGGTGATTGGGTTGGTTGGTCCAGGTGTCCCAGAGGTGTTCTCTGAAACGTTCCGCAAGTAGGCAGCCTGTCTCCCCAATATAGAGGAGGCCACATCGGGTGCAGCGGATGCAATAGATGATGTGTGTGGAGGTGCAGGTGAATTTGTGGTCGATATGGAAGGATCCCTTGGGGCCTTGGAGGGAAGTAAGGGGGGAGGTGTGGGCGCAAGTTTTGCATTTCTTGCGGTTACCAACAACATCCACAGATAAAACACGGCCAGATGTTAAGACTCTTGTCAAACTGTTGTCTCCTTCTAAATCTCTCTACGTAACTGTGTGACACTGACATAATCTTTATAGTGTGATGAAGCTCCTCCTTTAACAAGATTATACTGTCTTTGGCTTTTATTTTTAGAGAGGTCGTAAAATACACAGACTGCGAAAGGTCTGGGTTTGAAGGGTTTGATTATAGCTAACAGATACTGCCTCAGGCAGAAGGTCTTCAAGTTTTAGAGAAACACTTGTACAATGAAAAGGGAGTGGTCAGTTCTCCCAGCTCAGCTTTTTCTGGGTTTGGTTTGGTTTTTAACAGTAGTGTTAAGAAAACTGCTGGATCCAAAGAAATAGGTCCAGGCTGGTACTCCCTCTCTCTGACTTCTCGACTGTCAGACCCCGTGTTTGATGTTACCTTTTATGCAAAGGGGTGTATATAGCGATTATTGCAAGTACTTGGAACAGCATCATTAAGTTGAGATAGTCTGTTGGGTTTTCGGAGAGGTTAAGTTATTCGGTATTCTGGTCTCTCTCTTGGTAATCTTGTAACTAAATTCTATTTTGTTTAAAACTAAGTGGTTTGACCAGCTGCATCACTTCTGGGATATTCGCGTTAAAGGAACTAGCAAAGTTTGGATCTGGGCTACTTTCTTGAAATGTTTTGAGGGAGTCTGGCCTGGTCCATGACAATATGCATAAATCAAACAAGCAAGTTCAACAGGTGATAGGAAAGACAAATAGAATGTTGGCCTTTATTTCAAAGAGAATGGAGTGTAAAAAGGAAGGAATGCTTTCCTAAAGCTGTACAAGGCACTGGTCAGACCACAGCTGGAATACTGTGAGTAGTTTTGGTCTCTTTATCTAAGGAAAGATATTGTGGCATAGGAGGCAGTCCAGAGAAGGTTCACTCGGCTGATCCCGAGTATGGAGTGATTGTCTTCTGAGGATGGGTTGAGTAGGTTGGGCCTGTACTCAGTGGAGTTTAGAAGAATGAGATGAGACTTTATTGAAGCATATAAGATTCTTAGGGGACTTAAAATGGTAGATGTACAGAGGTTGTTTCCCCTTCTGGGAGAATCGAATACTAGAGGGTGTAATAAGAGAATGAGGGGTCATCCATTTCAAACCCAGATGAGGAGCAATTGTTCTCTCAGAGTTTACGAAGCTGCGGAATTGTGGACTGCAGAGGGTTGTGGAACCTGAGAACTTCAGTCGATTCAAGGCTGGGAGAGTGTTTTTTCAAAATAATTGAGTTCTAGGGAAAAGGCAGGTAAGTAGAGCTGAGGATTATCAGATCAGTCACGGTGTGATTGAATAACGGAGCAGACTCACTGGGCTGAATGACCTCCTTCTGCTCTTATGTCTAATGGTCTTTTGTCATCATTTATCCTGCTGATGTCTCATTACTGGTGGGCGACACAGTGGCTCAGTGATTAGCATTGCTTGCTCAGTTCGATTCCATCCTCGGGCAGCTGTGTGGAGTTTTGCACATTCTCCCTGTGTCTGCGTGGGTTTACTCTGGGTCCTCCGGTTTCCTCTCACAGTCCAAAGATGTGCAGGTTCGGTGGATTGGCCATGCTAAATTGTTCCATAGTCTTCAGGGATGTGTAGGTAAGGGGGAATTAGCCATGGGGAATGCAGGGTTACAGGGATAAGGTAAGGGGTGGGTCTGGGTGGGATGCTCTTTGGAGGGTCAGTGTGGACTCGATGGGCTGAATAGCCTGCTTCCACACTGCTGGGATTCTAAATTCTACTCCATGCACCTCTGCACCCAATTGGGATGCAGAGGAGCTGAAGACAAAATTTACACCGTTATCCCTCCAATCATCGCATTTTTGGAACAGTTCATTGAGATGGAAATGTTTTAAAAATATTGGATGTTGTGTATTGAATCTCCAAATATTTCACTGTACTGAAACACTGCAATAAGACAATAACCCATTCAGTACAATAACGGAGTGGGTTTTGAACTTGCTTGAGAACAACAGTGAGGCAAAATTTGTAATCAGAGTGTGTCTGAAAGTCATGGGGCATTGTATGTTGGACGCATAGTGAGTCTGTGAAAATTTACCTTTGTGTGTTTGTATTCAATCAGAACACACCTCAAAAAATAACCTGTCGATCCTGAGCTTTATTATTATCCTAATCCTTTATTATTATGACTAAAGGTTTCTTGCTCTGGGCAACACAGTGGAGTCCATGAATAATTTACATGGAAACACTGAATCTGGAAGGCAGGATGCAATGGCTGAAAATAATTAATCTCTTGTGCCTTGCCTTGTATCCTACACAGCTAGGTGGAAGGTGTTGAACTGTTTGCTTATGAGGAATTCCTGCTATTGACAAGTGAATCAGTATCAGAAGTAATGATCGTCTAAACTAAGTTCAACAACAAGCCTGCATTAGTGTAGCCTCTGTCTCAATCTCAGGTTGTCCTGAAGCACATGACAAGCAATAAAGTGCTTTTTTTTCCGGTGTAGTCACTGATGCCATGTAGGGAAACATACACAGCAAGATGTTACACAGACTAGTGCGATAGCGAAGGTGATGATTATTCACAACATTGGTCAGAGTATAAATTTGACTAGGAGTCTGAGTGGAATTAGCCATTCTTCCTTGTAAAACATTTTGGAAGTGTGGTGATTTAGACCTGAACTAATGAGCTGGAGCCAAAGAGTTCAAATCCCACCATAAACTTTGACGTATTTTAGGTTTAGCTTACCAACATATTGTGAAGCAAAGTTCATTTCAGTAATGATGACCGTGTGATTACTGGATAACCATGAAACAAAACCTTCTGGTTCAGGAGAGAAAATCTGCCTTCTTTAGCTTTTACGTGACATCAGAACACAAAACAATGTGTTGGCTCTTAATTGCACTCTGAAATGGACCTAGTAAGTTACTCTTGTTGTATTAGATTGATAATTTATTTTAACCAGTTTTTTGGCTTGCAGACTGAACAGGCCTGAGTGTCTCTCTATCTCTCTCTCAAACAAGCAGAAATTGCTGGTGAAACTCAGCAGGTCTGGCATCATCTGTGGGGCGAAAGCAGAGTTAACATTTCGAGTCCTGTGATTCTCCTTCAGAATCCAGAACTGGGTTCTGATGAAGAGTCACCAGATGCAAAACAGTAATTCTGCTTTCTCCCTAAAGAAACTGCTGGACTTGTTGAGTTCTGCCAACAATTTCTGTTTTTGTTTCTGATTTCCAGTATTCTTTATTTTCTTACCCCAGTGTTTTACTGACTGGTATGGGATGCCTGAAACAACATATCAGAAATAGAGTTTGCACATTCTGATGAAACTTCTTTGAACTGAAATGTTAACATTTTCTCATTGATCGGAATGTCTGTGCCTAGTTGCCCTCTATAAATGGTAACGGGTTATTTATTTGAACTCTTGCAGTCTATGTGAAGTATCACACAAAACCAGGTTAAAGTCCAACAGTTTTATTTGGAAGTACAAGCTTTCGGAGCGCTGCTCCTTCATCAGGTGATTATGGAGAATGAGATTGTAAGACACAGAATTTACAGTCTTATTCTCCACAACCACCTGATGAAGGAGCAGCGCTCTGAAAGCTAGCGCTTCCAAGTAAACCTGTTGGACTATAACCTGATGTTGTGTGACTTTTAACTTTGTCCATCCCAGTCCAACACCAGCATCTCCAAATCATGTGAAGTATGTACGTCCTACAACGATCCTCAGCAAAGAAGGAAAACCAGAAGATAGGTAGGATGTAAGTAAGGAAGTAATGTGTACGTCTCAAGTGGTCTTTGTGAATTTTTAGGAGTGTAATGACTTCCAATATAAGAGTTTATTCAAAGCTCAGAGGTTCAGAATTTGAATCATTCAAGGAGATGAGGGTTATGAGGATAAGGTAGGGAAGTGGAGTGGAGGATTATGGGATCTCCCATGATCCCATCAAATGGCAGAGCAGGGGCCGAATAACCAAATTCTTCTCCTAAATCTTAAAGGAATTATCTTGGTGCCCAATTAATAATCTATGAAAACGAGCAGTAAACAAAGGTGTGATCTCATTAGCTCGGTGTAAATCAAATTGAACCCTTACACAATGCGGGGTATTGACTTTCTCCTTGGCGTGCTCATCATTATCACAAGACAAAGTGACTCGGCACCTTGTGGAAGAGAAAAATGTGGATTACTAAGACGCAAATTTATCTGAGTGGTTGTGTTCTAATTTTCTGAAAACCCATAAGTGATATCAGTTCTATGGTTCTCGTCTCTCAGCTGCGTGGGTATGTAAACAAAATGTGCTCTTGGAAAGGCATGAAACAGCAGCATCGCAATAATCTCAGCAGAGTAATCCAGCGGGAGGAGTTCCAGTCTCATCATGGTTAGCTGGGGAATGTGAATTTAGTTAATTAAATAAATCTGGAATGAATGGCTGGTACCTGTAAGGACGGCCATGAAAAACCCTTTTGTTTTCAATGGGGGAAGGTATTTGCTATTCTTACATGCGATTAAGGCCTTCAGCAATATGCTTAATTCTTCATTGCTTTCTGAAATAATCTCATGCGACACAACGATCAATTGAGTAGAAGGAAAACGTTGCCCATTCTACCCTGCAAAGTCTTCTTCACTAATGTCATAGCCTTGGGCCAAAACTGAAAGAGTTGGCTCACAGACTAGTCAAGAAATACCCTGGAACACACCAATTCATACTTCATAGACAATGCATGAGGATGGTATGGTGGCTCAGTGGCTAGCACTGCTGCCTCCCAGCACGAAGGACCTGGGTTGGATTCCAGCATTGGGCAACTGCCTGTGTGGAGTTTGCACATTCTCCCCATGTCTGCGTAGGTTTCCTGCGAGTGCTCTGGTTTCCTCCCACAGTCTAAAGATGTGCAGGCCAGGTGAATTGGCCATGCTAAATTGCCCATTGTGTTAGTTGAATTAGTCAGAGGAAAATGGGTCTAGGTGGGTTACTCTTCAAAGGGTCGGTGTGGACTTGTTGGGCCGAAGGGCCTGCTTCCGCACTGTAGGGAATCTAATCTGATTTACAATGTTCTAAATTCCTCTATTACCATTCCTGGGTACAGTAGTGACCAAGTGGTACATCATCCTTTGGGAGAGACCTGCAAGTCCTCACTGATTGTCTCAGAGACCCAGAAAGTCTCACCGTATCAGGTCAAATACCAGAAAAGAAGCCCCCAGTGGAGTACCACCTGCCACCCACTCCCAGCTTATATAAGTTAGTATCTCACAATTTTGAACACCACTTTTGCCGACGACACCCCTGTCGTGGGACAGATAGCCAGCAATGAAGAGTCAAAATACAGAAAGGAGATCGAGGGCTTGGTGAGGTGGTGCAATGATAACAACCTTTCTCTCTCAACGTCGACAAAACCAGAGAACTGGTCATTGACTTCAGGAAGAAAGGAGGAGAGCATGCCCATCTACAACAATGGAAAGAAGGTTGAGAGAGTGGAGAGCGTCAAGTGGCGATAATCGACTACCTGTCCTCGACTTCCCACATAGATGTGATGGTCAGGAAGTGTAATCTAACAGCTCCAAGACACCATGATGTTCTTTTTCAAAGACAGAAGAGAATGAAAGAAATACAGAATGAAAGAGCAAGTCGAGAACTGGCAAAGCTGCGCGCTGAGCAGAGAGTAGAAAAACAAGTACAAACATCTATTTACCAGCAAAGGTTTCCAGAGCATGCAAACAGTCTGGATAATAGATAATACCCAAACTGTTGTTATAGGAGACAGTGAAGAAGGCTATCTAAGATTACAAAGGAATTTTGATAAATTGGGCCAATGGGCCAAGGAATGACAGATGGAGTTTAATTTAGATAAATGCGAGATGTTGCATTTTGTTAAGATGATTAAGGATGGGACTTACACAGTTAATTATAGGACCCTGAGGTGTGTTGTTAGGGGATTCAGCTCATCATTCATTGAAAGTGGCTGCACAGGTAGGCAGGGTGGTAAAGAAGACATTTGGTATGCTAGCCTTCATTGCTCAATCCATTGAGTATAGGAGCTGGGATGCCATGCTGCTGTTGTATAGAACATTGGTGAGTCCTCTTCTGGAAATATTGTGTACAGTTCTGGTTGCCCTGCTATAGAAAGGATATTATTAAATTGGAGAGGGTGCAGAACAGTTTTACAAGTATGTTACCAGGACTGGAGGGTTTGAGTTATAAGGAGAGGCTGGATGGGCTGGAAGCTCTTTCACGAGACTGTAGGCGTTTGAGGGATGACCTTATAAAATCATGAGGGGCATAGACTAAGTGAACAAATAATGTTTTTTTCCCAGGGTAGGGGAGTTCAAGGGGGCATAAATTTAAGGTGTGGGGAGAAAGGTTTAAAAGAGACCTGAGGAGCAACTTTTTCACACAGAAGGTGGTTCAAACATAGAATGAAACGCCAGACGAAGTGGTAGGTGCAGTTATGATTACACCATTTATAATACATTTGGACAGGTAGATAAATAGGAAAAGTTAAGAGGGATATAGGCCAAATGCAGGCAAATAGGACTAGTTTAGTTAGGGAAGTTTGATTGGCATGGACAAGTTGGACTGAAGGGTCTGTTTCCGTGTTGGATGCCCTATGATTCGAGATGAAATCAATATCGGTCACGGTGCTACATTGTAAAGCCAGTTCCGAACAATGTATGGTTCACAAATCACACAGAAAGATAGCAAGGAAGAACACCCCAACAATGATTAGATTAGATTACTTACAGTGTGGAAACTGGTCCTTCAGCCCAACACAGGCGACTCTCTGTGTGGGGTTTGCACGTTCTCCCCGTGTCTGCGTGGGTTTCCTCCGGGTGCTCCGGTTTCCTCCCACAGTCCAAAGATGTGCAGGTCAGGTGAATTGGCCATGCTAAATTGCCCGTAGAGTTAGGTAAGGGGTAAATGTAGGGGTATGGGTGGGTTGCACTTCGGCGGGTCGGTGTGGACTTGTTTGGTTGAAGGGCCTGTTTCCACACTGTAATGTAATGTAATCTAAAAAAATGATGATTGTGTGTTGATGCTGAGCAGCAGCAATGAGGACTAAGCAATCAACTTAACAAAAAAGTGCAACAGACAATGACACATATCTCCCAGATCAGAATGAGTTGTCAAGTCTCCGAAGACTGAATTTTGAATTATTACCATGCAAACTCTGTATAATTATCAAAGTGACAACACATGCCTCTGTACAACCAATTATCTTTACACATAAGGGGTTGTGTTTTGTGGCACAGTCAATATGTCCCTTTACCTTTTAGAGATGCAGTATGCCAGTAATATGATACAATATCATCACTATATCATAGCATGTGACCTAAGGGTGTATAGATCTCAGATTTCACCTTAACTCAGGTCGTTTGAAGCATTACATATTATTGTAACTAGATAGCTTAACATGAGTCCAGACATTGTTATCCCTGTGAATGCCACATTTGTGTGTAATAGCTAGTGGTAATAAATATCTATTGGATCTTTCAATATCACATTCTCCATACCTAGTTTCTTATGTTCCGCGAGATAACAATTACAACTTTTCAAAGACATTTGGATAAGTAAATGAATAGGAAGGGGTTGGAGGGATGTGGGCCAGGAGCAGGCAGTTTAGTTTGGGATTATGATCAGCATGGACTGGTTGGACCGAAGGGTCTGTTTCCGTGCTGTATGACTCGATGACTCCACAAACATTGTCACATCAGATAAAATAACTTGCTGGCAGCAAAACTGACATCATATAATCTTCCTGGAAGATCATCCATTGAGGATTTTTTTCTCAAGGCCCACATTCTTTTTTGGGTTTAGTTTGACCCTGATCAGAGGTTTGGAATACTATAATTAATGTCAATCCCTTTGTACGAGAAAATGGAAAGTGTGGGGAATATAAATCTGGAAATGTTCTAATTCCTGACTATTTCCAATCACTGATGTTGGAAAGTACCCTTATGTGGATATGGAGATCCTGTGGGGAATCAGGGCTGAGGATGGCACAGGAGTTGTATCTAAGTAGGCGACTGCTACTCATTGTCTACCCTCACCCATGTAGAATGGTTATCTGCTTGATAAGGGCGATCTGATTGTGTTGCTGAGCATTGATCCACCTTCCTCTCCCTTTGGAACTGACATTCCTAATGAAGGGCTTATGCTCAAAACGTCGACTCCCCTGCTCCTCGGATGCTGCCTGACCGGCTGTGCTTTTCCAGCACCACACGTTTTACCTCTGACCTCGAGCATCTACAGTCCTCACTTTCTCCTAAAGCTCACTGTTGTGGTCCTGTTCGTGGAGCTGTAAGTTTTTGTTGCAAATGTTTCGTCCCCTGGCTAAAGCTCACTCTACATCAGGGCAGGAACTTCGTAAGCTAATTCCAAACAACAGCTCTCAGATGAGCATTGGAATTTAGGGACTGGATTGAACCCTGTGGATCTCGTGTGAGGTGTGTGTACGGGGATGAGGCGAGCTGAAGATAATTACAGACCCACATTTAGTACGGGGACTATTTTGATACCTGAGCCTCATCTACATTCCAGGTCCAGGCAGCGGCCAATGGGGGATGATGACAGTCATGACAGCCTGCAGCCTGGTGGGCGGAGTTCTGCTCTGCAGAAAGCTTCCTGCTCTTTTCAAGTTGCATTGGAGAGAACTGCTTTAGTCTGGCCAGAAAAGCTCAGCATCTACCCTACACAATTTTACACGTGGTCAGAGGACTTTTTAACACGATAGAAAGCTGATCGCCAGAAAATGATTTACTCCATTTTCCTGAATTCTCCTCTATTTCGCCCACTGCTCTTAAAGCCTGCCTCTTGAGCAGCTCATGAGAGGCACCATTGAGGAGTTCCCTCTTGCTTTTGTGTCTTTACCTTTCGTTGTGACAATACCTTCCACGGCTGATGGCCAGCTAGCAGACCCTCCTTGCAACCCTACTCTTAGAGTCATAGAGTCATCGAGATGTACAGCACGGAAACAGATCTGCCAGCACTCGGCCCATATCCCTCCAAACCCTTCCTATTCATATACCCATCCAGATGCCTTTTAAATGTTGCAATTGTACCAGCCTCCACCGGTTCCTCTGGCAGCTCATTCCATACACATCCCACCCTCTGTGTGAAAAAGTTGCCCCTTAGTCCTCTTTCATATCTTTCCCCCTCACCCTAAACCTATGCCCTCTAGTTCTGGACTTCTCTACCCCAGGGAAAAGACTTTGTCTATTTATCCTATCCATGCCCCTCATAATTTTATAAAGCTCTATAAATAAGGTCACCCCTCAGCCTCCGACGCTCCAGGGAAAACAGCCCCAGCCTGTTCAGCCTCCCCTAGAGCTCAAATCCTCCAATCCTGGCAACATCCTTGTAAATTTTTTCTGAACCCCTTCAAGTTTCACAGCATCTTTCCAATAGGAAGGAGACCAGAATTGCATGCATTACCTCTAACCCCCACCCCCCACCCCACTTCCTCACTCTCCCAGTTCCTTCAAGTGCAGACTGGAAATGTTCACTCTGTTCCTGCCACCATGGACACTGCCTGACCTGCTGGGTTTCTCAAAGACCCTCTGTATTTTCCACACTTGTTTATATTGGTTCATAAAACTCAGTCAACCATGAATTCAGGAAGTTGCCCCCGGCTCTTGGTGACCCACTCCTCTTCTCTCATCACCTTAAAGGTCATGATGTGAGAAAACAGGGAAGGAAGGAGTTGGCGAATGACCTGGGTTAAGTAGCATTAAAATAAATCCCCTGCTGGATTTGGGTTTCTTATATGTTAAAAGCCCAGAATAGAGCCTGAATTGAATCTTCTGGCAAAGCTGGCCAGTTTGCTCTGTACAAATCATCTTCCCAATTTGAAATGATAAGTCAGCATTAGTAGTTGCCTGTTTTAGGCTTAAAGACAGTATCGTTCATTATGAAGCAAGGTTAAGTCCTCAATCTATTTGCAACTCTGCTCCCAAGCACAAAAGTTTCAATCCTGATACAGTTTTCAGACTTATTTATGGCTGTGTGATGTTTGAAGTGCACTGCAGGTACTCTGACAAGATCATAATGCTACAGGCAACTTTTAGTTTAAATATTAAATTCCATTTCTCAGTTGCCCAGCTGAAAAAAGACAATAGTGTACTTACCATGTAGGAAACCTGCAGCAATTTTCAATGAAATGAAACACACAGTTAACAAAGAAATCAAACGCACATTTTGTTTATTTTTAAACCAAGCACATTTTTGGAATAGAGGGATAGTCCTATGCGGAAAGATTAAATGGGCCTTGAGTTTGGAACAAGGTGAGATGATTGTATCTCAACATAGAACATAGAACAGTATCGCACACTTCAGGCCCTTCAGCCCTCGATGTTGTGCCTACCTTTAGCCTTCACTCAGAGGGTGGTAAATCTTTGCATTTCTTTGCATGATAGGGCCCCGGTGGCTCCGTCAGTGAGCATGTTCCAGGCTGAGATCGATAGACTTTGACATCTAAAGAAAGAGGTTGAAGGAGAAGATCAGCCATGAAAAGCAGAGCATGCTCCATGGGCTGAATGGCCTCATCCGGCTCCAGTTTGTTATGGCCCTACGCTCTTTTCACTTCCTTTGTTATCTTGCCAACATCTTAGAGTCATAGAGATGTACAGCACAGAAATAGACCCTTCGGTCCAGCTTGTTCATGCTGACCAGATAGCCCAACCCAATCTAGTCCCACCTGCCAGCATCTGGCCCATATCTCTCCAAACCCTTCCTATTCATATACCCAGCCTGGATATATGACTTTTAAATGTTGCAATTGTACCAGCCTCCACCACTTCCTCTGGCAGCTCATTCCATACACGTATCAGCCTCTGCCTGAAAGCGCTGTCCCTTAGGTCTCTTTTATATCTTTCCCTTCTCACACTAAACCTATGCCCTCTAATTCTGGACTCCCCCACCCCAGGGAAAAGACTTTGTCTATTTACCATATCCATGTCCCTCATGATTTTATAAACCTCGATAAGGTCACTCCTCCGACGCTCCAAGGAAAACAGTCCCACCCTATTCAACCTCTCCCGATAGCTCAAATCCTCCAACCCTGGCAACATTCTTGTAAATCTTTTCTGAACCCTTTCAAGTTTCGCAACATCCTTCCATTAGGAAGGAGACCAGAATTGCACACAATATTCCAACAGTGGCCTAACCAATGTCCTGTAGAGACGTAACATGACCTCCCAACTTCTGTACTCAATACTCTGACCAATAAAAGAAACCATACCAAACGCCTTCTTCACTATCCTATCTACCTGGGAATCCACATTCAAGGAGCTATGAACCAGCACTCCAAGTTCTGTTTGTTCAGCAACACTCACTAGGGCCTTACCACCTCTGCTGCTTTCACCTCATTTCTGATGGTAGCGTATCAACTAATTACAGCTGTTCATCTCTGAAGAAAGAACACAGCTTAGGTAACATTGTGGAAAAATACAGGCTAGGTGCCATTGTGGAAGAACGCAGGTTAGGTACCATTGTGGAAAACGCAGGTTAGGTAACATTGTGGAAGAACGCAGGCGAGGTACCATTGTGGAAGAATGCAGGCGAGGTACCATTGTGGAAGAATGCAGGCTAGGTACCATTGTGGAAGAACGCAGGCTAGGTACCATTGTGGAAGAACGCAGGTTAGGTACCATTGTGGAAGAATGCAGGCTAGGTACCATTGTGGAAGAACGCAAGCTAGGTGCCATTATGAAAGAACGCAGGCTAGGTACAATTGTGGAAGAACTCAGGCTAGGTAACATTGTGGAAGAACGCAGGTTAGGTACCATTGCGGAAGAACGCAGGCTAGGTAACATTGTGGAAGAACGCAGGTTAGGTGCCATTGTGGAAGAACGCAGGTTAGGTGCCATTGTAGAAGAACGCAGGTTAGGTACCATTGTGGAAGAACGCAGGTTAGGTACCATTGTGGAAGAACGCAGGCTTGGTACCATTGTGGAAGAACGCAGGCTAGGTAACATTGTGGAAGCACGCAGGTTCGGTACCATTGTGGAAGAACGCAGGTTAGGTACCATTGCGGAAGAACGCAGGCTAGGTGCCATTGTGAAAGAACGCAGGCTAGGTACCATTGTGGAAGAACGTAGGCTTGGTAACATTGTAGACGAACGCAGGCTAGGTACCATTGTGGAAGACCGCAGGCTTGGTACCATTGTGGAAGAACGCAGGCGAGGTACCATTGTGGAAGAACGCAGGCTAGGTCACATTGTAGAAGAGTGCAGGCGAGATACCATTGTGGAAGACCGCAGGCTTGGTACCATTGTGGAAGAACGCAGGCTAGGTAACATTGTAAAACAACGCAGGTTAGGTACCATTGTGGAAGAATGCAGGCTAGAAAACATTTTAGAAGAACGCAGGCTTGGTAACATTGTAGAAGAACGCAGGCTAAGTACCATTGTGGAAGAATGCAGGCGATGTACCATTGTGGAAGAACGCAGGCTAGGTCACATTGCAGAAGAATGCAGGCGTGATACCATTGTGGAAGACCGCAGGCTTGGTAACATTGTAGAAGAACGCAGGCTAGGAACCATTGTGGAAGAATGCAGGCTAGAAAACATTGTAGAAGAACGCAGGCTTGGTAACATTGTAGAAGAACGCAGGCTAGGTACCATTGTGGAAGAAAGCAAGCTAGGTCACATTGAAGAAGAATGCAGGCGAGATACCATTGTGGAAGACTGCAGGCTTGGTACCATTGTGGAAGAACGCAGGCTAGGTACAATTGTGGAAGAACTCAGGCTAGGTAACATTGTGGAAGAACGCAGGTTAGGTACCGTTGCGGAAGAACGCAGGCTAGGTAACATTGTGGAAGAATGCAGGTTAGGTACCATTGTGGAAGAACGCAGGTTAGGTACCATTGCGGAAGAACGCAGGCTAGGTAACATTGTAGAAGAATGCAGGATAGGTACCATTGTGGAAGAACACAGGTTAGGTACCATTGTGGAAGAACGCAGGCTAGGTAACATTGTAAAACAACGCAGGTTAGGTACTATTGTGGACGAATGCAGGCTAGGTAACATTCTCGAAGAACGCAGGCTAGGTACCATTGTGGAAGAACGCAGGCTAGGTACCATTGTGGAAGAACGTAGGCTTGGTAATATTGTAGAAGAACTCAGGCTAGGTACCATTGTTGAAGAACGCCGGCTAGGTCACATTGTAGAAGAATGCAGACGAGATACCATTGTGGAAGACCGCAGGCTTGGTACCATTGTGGAAGAACGCAGGCGAGGTACCATTGTGGAAGAACGCAGGCTAGGTCACATTGTGGAAGCACGCAGGTTAGGTACCATTGTGGAAGAACGCAGGTTAGGTACCATTGTGGAAGAACGCAAGCTAGGTGCCATTATGAAAGAACGCAGGCTAGGTACAATTGTGGAAGAACTCAGGCTAGGTAACATTGTGGAAGAACGCAGGTTAGGTACCATTGCGGAAGAACGCAGGCTAGGTAACATTGTGGAAGAACGCAGGTTAGGTGCCATTGTGGAAGAACGCAGGTTAGGTGCCATTGTAGAAGAACGCAGGTTAGGTACCATTGTGGAAGAACGCAGGTTAGGTACCATTGTGGAAGAACGCAGGCTTGGTACCATTGTGGAAGAACGCAGGCTAGGTAACATTGTGGAAGCACGCAGGTTCGGTACCATTGTGGAAGAACGCAGGTTAGGTACCATTGCGGAAGAACGCAGGCTAGGTGCCATTGTGAAAGAACGCAGGCTAGGTACCATTGTGGAAGAACGTAGGCTTGGTAACATTGTAGAAGAACGCAGGCTAGGTACCATTGTGGAAGACCGCAGGCTTGGTACCATTGTGGAAGAACGCAGGCGAGGTACCATTGTGGAAGAACGCAGGCTAGGTCACATTGTAGAAGAGTGCAGGCGAGATACCATTGTGGAAGACCGCAGGCTTGGTACCATTGTGGAAGAACGCAGGCTAGGTAACATTGTAAAACAACGCAGGTTAGGTACCATTGTGGAAGAATGCAGGCTAGAAAACATTTTAGAAGAACGCAGGCTTGGTAACATTGTAGAAGAACGCAGGCTAAGTACCATTGTGGAAGAATGCAGGCGATGTACCATTGTGGAAGAACGCAGGCTAGGTCACATTGCAGAAGAATGCAGGCGTGATACCATTGTGGAAGACCGCAGGCTTGGTAACATTGTAGAAGAACGCAGGCTAGGAACCATTGTGGAAGAATGCAGGCTAGAAAACATTGTAGAAGAACGCAGGCTTGGTAACATTGTAGAAGAACGCAGGCTAGGTACCATTGTGGAAGAAAGCAAGCTAGGTCACATTGAAGAAGAATGCAGGCGAGATACCATTGTGGAAGACTGCAGGCTTGGTACCATTGTGGAAGAACGCAGGCTAGGTAACATTGTGGAAGCACGCAGGTTAGGTACCATTGTGGAAGAACGCAGGTTAGGTACCATTGTGAAAGAACGCCGGCTAGGTACCATTGTGGAAGAATGCAGGTTAGGTACCATTGTAAATGAACGCAGGTTAGGTACCATTGTGGAAGAACGCAGGTTAGTTACCATTGCGGAAGAACGCAGGCTAGGTACCAATGTGGAAGAACGCAGGCTAGGTCACATTGTAGATGAATGCAGGCGAGATAGCATTGTGGAAGACCGCAGGCTTGGTACCATTGTTGAAGAACGCAGGCTAGGTAACATTGTGGAAGCACGCAGGTTAGGTACCATTGCGGAAGAACGCAGGCTAGGTGCCATTGTGAAAGAACGCAGGCTAGGTACGATTGTGGAAGAACGCAGGTTAGTTACCATTGTGGAAGAACGCAGGTTAGGTAACATTGTGGAAGAACGCAGGTTAGGTACAATTGTGGAAGAATGCAGGCTAGGTAACATTGTGGAAGCACGCAGGCGAGGTACCATTGTGGAAGAACGCAGGCTAGGTCACATTGTAGAAGAGTGCAGGCGAGATACCATTGTGGAAGACCGCAGGCTTGGTACCATTGTGGAAGAACGCAGGCTAGGTAACATTGTGGAAGCACGCAGGTTAGGTACCATTGTGGAAGAATGTAGCCTTGGTAACATTGTAGAAAAACGCAGGCTAGGTACCATTGTGGAAGAACGCCGGCTAGGTACCATTGTGGAAGAATGCCGGCTAGGTACCATTGTGGAAGAATGAAGGATTGGTAACATTGTAGAAGAACGCAGGCTAGGTACCATTGTGGAAGAATGCAGGCTAGAAAACATTGTAGAAGAACGCAGGCTTGGTAACATTGTAGAAGAACGCAGGCTAGGTACAATTGTGGAAGAACGCAGGCTCGGTCACATTGTAGAAGAATGCAGGCGAGATACCATTGTGGAAGACCGCAGTCTTGGTACCTTTGTGGAAGAACGCAGGCTAGGTAACATTGTGGAAGCACGCAGGTTAGGTACCATTGTGGAAGAACGCAGGTTAGGTACCATTGTGAAAGAACGCCGGCTAGGTACCATTGTGGAAAAATGCAGGTTAGGTACCATTGTAAATGAACGCAGGTTAGTTACGACTGTGGAAGAACGCAGGTTAGGTACCACTGTGGAAGAACGCAGGCTAGGTAACATTGTGGAAGAACGCAGGTTAGGTACCATTGTGGAAGAACGCAGGTTAGGTACCATTGTGAAAGAACGTCGGCTAGGTACCATTGTGGAAGAATGCTGGTTAGGTATCATTGTAAATGAACGCAGGTTAGGTACCACTGTGGAAGAACGCAGGTTAGGTACCACTGTGGAAGAACGTAGGCTAGGTAACATTGTGGAAGAACGCAGGTTAGGTACCATTGTGGAAGAACGCAGGTTAGGTACCATTGTGGAAGAACGCAGGCTAGGTAACATTGTAGAAGAATGCAGGAGAGATGCCATTGTGGAAGACCGCAGGCTTGGTACCATTGTGGAAGAACGCAGGCTAGGTAACATTGTGGAAGCACGCAGGTTAGGTACCATTGTGGGAGAATGCAGGTTAGGTACCATTGTGAAAGAACGCAGGCTAGGTACGATTGTGGAAGAACGCAGGTTAGTTACCATTGTGGAAGAACGCAGGTTAGGTACCATTGTGGAAGAACGCAGGCTAGGTAACATTGTGGAAGCACGCAGGCTAGGTACCATTGTGAAAGAACGCAGGCTAGGTACGATTGTGGAAGAACGCAGGTTAGTTACCATTGTGGAAGAACGCAGGTTAGGTACCATTGTGGAAGAACGCAGGCTAGGTAACATTGTGGAAGCACGCAGGCTAGGTACCATTGTGGAAGAACGCAGGCGAGGTACCATTGTGGAAGAACGCAGGCTAGGTCACATTGTAGAAGAGTGCAGGCGAGATACTATTGTGGAAGACCGCAGGCTTGGTACCATTGTGGAAGAACGCAGGCTAGGTAACATTGTGGAAGCACGCAGGTTAGGTACCATTGTGGAAGAACGCAGGTTAGGTACCATTGTGGAAGAACGCAAGCTAGGTGCCATTATGAAAGAACGCAGGCTAGGTACAATTGTGGAAGAACTCAGGCTAGGTAACATTGTGGAAGAACGCAGGTTAGGTACCATTGCGGAAGAACGCAGGCTAGGTAACATTGTGGAAGAACGCAGGTTAGGTACCATTGTGGAAGACCGCAGGCTTGGTACCATTGCGGAAGAACGCAGGCTAGGTAACATCGTGGAAGCACGCAGGTTAGGTACCATAGTGGAAGAACGCAGGTTAGGTACCATTGCGGAAGAACGCAGGCTAGGTGCCATTGTGAAAGAATGCAGGCTAGGTACGATTGTGGAAGCACGCAGGTTAGGTACCATTGTGGAAGAACGCAGGTTAGGTACCATTGCAGAAGAACGCAGGCTAGGTACCAATGTGGAAGAACGCAGGCTAGGTCACATTGTAGAAGAATGCAGGCGAGATAGCATTGTGGAAGACCGCAGGCTTGGTACCATTGTTGAAGAACGCAGGCTAGGTAACATTGTGGAAGCACGCAGGTTAGGTACCATTGTGGAAGAACGCAGGCTAGGTGCCATTGTGAAAGAACGCAGGCTAGGTACGATTGTGGAAGAACGCAGGTTAGTTACCATTGTGGAAGAACGCAGGTTAGGTACCATTGTCGAAGAATGCAGGCTAGGTAACATTGTGGAAGAATGCAGGCGAGGTAGCATTGTGGAAGAACGCAGGCTAGGTCACATTGTAGAAGAGTGCAGGCGAGATACCATTGTGGAAGACCGCAGGCTTGGTCCCATTGTGGAAGAACGCAGGCTAGGTAACATTGTGGAAGCACGCAGGTTAGGTACCATTGTGGAAGAATGTAGCCTTGGTAACATTGTAGAAGAACGCAGGCTGGGTACCATTGTGGAAGAACGCCGGCTAGGTACCATTGTGGAAGAACGCCGGCTAGGTACCATTGTGGAAGAATGAAGGCTTGGTAACATTGTAGAAGAACGCAGGCTAGGTACCATTGTGGAAGATTGCAGGCTAGAAAACATTGTAGAAGAACGCAGGCTTGGTAACATTGTAGAAGAACGCAGGCTAGGTACCATTGTGGAAGAACGCAGGCTAGGTCACATTGTAGAAGAATGCAGGCGAGATACCATTGTGAAAGAACGCCGGCTAGGTACCATTGTGGAAGAATGCAGGTTCGGTAACATTGTAAATGAACGCAGGTTAGGTACCAGTGAGGAAGAACACAGGTTAGGTACCACTGTGGAAGAACGCAGGCTAGGTAACATTGTGGAAGAACGCAGGTTAGGTACCATTGTGGAAGAACGCAGGTTAGCTACCATTGCGGAAGAACGCAGGGTAGGTACCATTGTGGAAGAACGCAGGCTAGGTCACATTGTAGAAGAATGCAGGCGAGATACCATTGTGGAAGACCGCAGGCTTGGTGCCATTGTGGAAGAACGCAGGTTAGGTACCATTCTGGAAGAACGCAGGCTAGGTGCCATTGTGAAAGAACGCAGGCTAGGTACGATTGTGGAAGAACGCAGGTTAGTTACCATTGTGGAAGCACGCAGGTTAGGTACCATTGTGGAAGAACGCAGGTTAGGTACCATTGCGGAAGAACGCAGGCTAGGTGCCATTGTGAAAGAACGCAGGCTAGGTACGATTGTGGAAGAACGCAGGTTAGTTACCATTGTGGAAGAACGCAGGTTAGGTACCATTGTCGAAGAATGCAGGCTAGTTAACATTGTGGAAGCACGCAGGCTAGGTACCATTGTGGAAGAACGCAGGCGAGGTACCATTGTGGAAGAACGCAGGCGAGGTCACATTGTAGAAGAGTGCAGGCGAGATACCATTGTGGAAGACCGCAGGCTTGGTACCATTGTGGAAGAATGCAGGCTAGGTAACATTGTGGAAGCACGCAGGTTAGGTACCATTGTGGAAGAATGTAGCCTTGGTAACATTGTGGAAGAACGCAGGCTAGGTACCATTGTGGAAGAACGCCGGCTAGGTACCATTGTGGAAGAACGCCGGCTAGGTACCATTGTGGAAGAATGAAGGCTTGGTAACATTGTAGAAGAACGCAGGCTAGGTACCATTGTGGAAGAATGCAGGCTAGAAAACATTGTAGAAGAACGCAGGCTTGGTAACATTGTAGAAGAACGCAGGCTAGGTACCATTGTGGAAGAACGCAGGCTAGGTCACATTGTGGAAGAACGCAGGTTAGGTACCATTGTGGAAGAACGCAGGTTAGGTACCATTGCGGAAGAACGCAGGCTAGGTACCATTGTGGAAGAACGCAGGCTAGGTCACATTGTAGAAGAATGCAGGCGAGATACCATTGTGGAAGACCGCAGGCTTGGTACCATTGTTGAAGAACGCAGGCTAGGTAACATTGTGGAAGCACGCAGGTTAGGTACCATTGTGGAAGAACGCAGGTTAGGTACCATTGCGGAAGAACGCAGGCTAGGTGCCATTGTGAAAGAACGCAGGCTAGGTACGATTGTGGAAGAACGCAGGTTAGTTACCATTGTGGAAGAACGCAGGTTAGGTACCATTGTCGAAGAATGCAGGCTAGTTAACATTGTGGAAGCACGCAGGCTAGGTACCATTGTGGAAGAACGCAGGCGAGGTACCATTGTGGAAGAACGCAGGCGAGGTCACATTGTAGAAGAGTGCAGGCGAGATACCATTGTGGAAGACCGCAGGCTTGGTACCATTGTGGAAGAATGCAGGCTAGGTAACATTGTGGAAGCACGCAGGTTAGGTACCATTGTGGAAGAATGTAGCCTTGGTAACATTGTGGAAGAATGCAGGCTAGGTAATATTGTGGAAGAACGCCGGCTAGGTACCATTGTGGAAGAACGCCGGCTAGGTACCATTGTGGAAGAATGAAGGCTTGGTAACATTGTAGAAGAACGCAGGCTAGGTACCATTGTGGAAGAACGCCGGCTAGGTACCATTGTGGAAGAATGAAGGCTTGGTAACATTGTAGAAGAACGCAGGCTAGGTACCATTGTGGAAGAATGCAGGCTAGAAAACATTGGAGAAGAACGCAGGCTTGGTAACATTGTAGAAGAACGCAGGCTAGGTACCATTGTGGAAGAACGCAGGCTAGGTCACATTGTAGAAGAATGCAGGCGAGATACCATTGTGAAAGAACGCCGGCTAGGTACCATTGTGGAAGAATGCAGGTTAGGTACCATTGTAAATGAACGCAGGTTAGGTACCACTGTGGAAGAACGCAGGTTAGGTACCACTGTGGAAGAACGCAGGCTAGGTAACATTGTGGAAGAACGCAGGTTAGGTACCATTGTGGAAGAACGCAGGTTAGGTACCATTGCGGAAGAACGCAGGCTAGGTACCATTGTGGAAGAACGCAGGCTAGGTCACATTGTAGAAGAATGCAGGCGAGATACCATTGTGGAAGACCGCAGGCTTGGTACCATTGTTGAAGAACGCAGGCTAGGTAACATTGTGGAAGCACGCAGGTTAGGTACCATTGTGGAAGAACGCAGGTTAGGTACCATTGCGGAAGAACGCAGGCTAGGTGCCATTGTGAAAGAACGCAGGCTAGGTACGATTGTGGAAGAACGTAGGTTAGTTACCATTGTGGAAGAACGCAGGTTAGGTACCATTGTCGAAGAATGCAGGCTAGTTAACATTGTGGAAGCACGCAGGCTAGGTACCATTGTGGAAGAACGCAGGCGAGGTACCATTGTGGAAGAACGCAGGCGAGGTCACATTGTAGAAGAGTGCAGGCGAGATACCATTGTGGAAGACCGCAGGGTTGGTACCATTGTGGAAGAATGCAGGCTAGGTAACATTGTGGAAGCACGCAGGTTAGGTACCATTGTGGAAGAATGTAGCCTTGGTAACATTGTGGAAGAACGCAGGCTAGGTAACATTGTGGAAGAACGCCGGCTAGGTACCATTGTGGAAGAACGCCGGCTAGGTACCATTGTGGAAGAATGAAGGCTTGGTAACATTGTAGAAGAACGCAGGCTAGGTACCATTGTGGAAGAACGCCGGCTAGGTACCATTGTGGAAGAATGAAGGCTTGGTAACATTGTAGAAGAACGCAGGCTAGGTACCATTGTGGAAGAATGCAGGCTAGAAAACATTGGAGAAGAACGCAGGCTTGGTAACATTGTAGAAGAACGCAGGCTAGGTACCATTGTGGAAGAACGCAGGCTAGGTCACATTGTAGAAGAATGCAGGCGAGATACCATTGTGAAAGAACGCCGGCTAGGTACCATTGTGGAAGAATGCAGGTTAGGTACCATTGTAAATGAACGCAGGTTAGGTACCACTGTGGAAGAACGCAGGTTAGGTACCACTGTGGAAGAACGCAGGCTAGGTAACATTGTGGAAGAACGCAGGTTAGGTACCATTGTGGAAGAACGCAGGTTAGGTACCATTGCGGAAGAACGCAGGCTAGGTACCATTGTGGAAGAACGCAGGCTAGGTCACATTGTAGAAGAATGCAGGCGAGATACCATTGTGGAAGACCGCAGGCTTGGTACCATTGTTGAAGAACGCAGGCTAGGTAACATTGTGGAAGCACGCAGGTTAGGTACCATTGTGGAAGAACGCAGGTTAGGTACCATTGCGGAAGAACGCAGGCTAGGTGCCATTGTGAAAGAACGCAGGCTAGGTACGATTGTGGAAGAACGCAGGTTAGTTACCATTGTGGAAGAACGCAGGTTAGGTACCATTGTGGAAGAATGCAGGCTAGGTAACATTGTGGAAGCACGCAGGCTAGGTACCATTGTGGAAGAACGCAGGCGAGGTACCATTGTGGAAGAACGCAGGCTAGGTCACATTGTAGAAGAGTGCAGGCGAGATACCATTGTGGAAGACCGCAGGCTTGGTACCATTGTGGAAGAACGCAGGCTAGGTAACATTGTGGAAGCACGCAGGTTAGGTACCATTGTGGAAGAATGTAGCCTTGGTAACATTGTAGAAGAACGCAGGCTAGGTACCATTGTGGAAGAACGCCGGCAAGGTACCATTGTGGAAGAACGCTGGCTAGGTACCATTGTGGAAGAATGAAGGCTTGGTAACATTGTAGAAGAACGCAGGCTAGGTACCATTGTGGAAGAACGCAGGCTAGGTACCATTGTGGAAGAATGAAGGCTTGGTAACATTGTAGAAGAACGCAGGCTAGGTACCATTGTGGAAGAACGCCGGCTAGGTACCATTGTGGAAGAATGAAGGCTTGGTAACATTGTAGAAGAACGCAGGCTAGGTACCATTGTGGAAGAATGCAGGCTAGAAAACATTGTAGAAGAATGCAGGCTTGGTAACATTGTAGAAGAACGCAGGCTAGGTACAATTGTGGAAGAACGCAGGCTCGGTCACATTGTAGAAGAATGCAGGCGAGATACCATTGTGGAAGACCGCAGTCTTGGTACCTTTGTGGAAGAACGCAGGCTAGGTAACATTGTGGAAGCACGCAGGTTAGGTACCATTGTGGAAGAACGCAGGTTAGGTACCATTGTGAAAGAACGCCGGCTAGGTACCATTGTGGAAAAATGCAGGTTAGGTACCATTGTAAATGAACGCAGGTTAGTTACCACTGTGGAAGAACGTAGGTTAGGTACCACTGTGGAAGAACGCAGGCTAGGTAACATTGTGGAAGAACGCAGGTTAGGTACCATTTTGGAAGAACGCAGGTTAGGTACCATTGTGAAAGAACGTCGGCTAGGTACCATTGTGGAAGAATGCTGGTTAGGTATCATTGTAAATGAACGCAGGTTAGGTACCACTGTGGAAGAACGCAGGTTAGGTACCACTGTGGAAGAACGCAGGCTAGGTAACATTGTGGAAGAACGCAGGTTAGGTACCATTGTGGAAGAACGCAGGTTAGGTACCATTGTGGAAGAACGCAGGCTAGGTAACATTGTAGAAGAATGCAGGTGAGATGCCATTGTGGAAGACCGCAGGCTTGGTACCATTGTGGAAGAACGCAGGCTAGGTAACATTGTGGAAGCACGCAGGTTAGGTACCATTGTGGAAGAATGCAGGCTAGGTACCATTGTGGAAGAACGCAGGCTAGGTAACATTGTGGAAGCACGCAGGCTAGGTACCATTGTGAAAGAACGCAGGCTAGGTACGATTGTGGAAGAACGCAGGTTAGTTACCATTGTGGAAGAACGCAGGTTAGGTACCATTGTGGAAGAACGCAGGCTAGGTAACATTGTGGAAGCACGCAGGCTAGGTACCATTGTGAAAGAACTCAGGCTAGGTACGATTGTGGAAGAACGCAGGTTAGTTACCATTGTGGAAGAACGCAGGTTAGGTACCATTGTGGAAGAACGCAGGCTAGGTAACATTGTGGAAGCACGCAGGCTAGGTACCATTGTGAAAGAACGCAGGCTAGGTACGATTGTGGAAGAACGCAGGTTAGTTACCATTGTGGAAGAACGCAGGTTAGGTACCATTGTGGAAGAACGCAGGCTAGGTAACATTGTGGAAGCACGCAGGCTAGGTACCATTGTGGAAGAACGCAGGCGAGGTACCATTGTGGAAGAACGCAGGCTATTCACATTGTAGAAGAGTGCAGGCGAGATACTATTGTGGAAGACCGCAGGCTTGGTACCATTGTGGAAGAACGCAGGCTAGGTAACATTGTGGAAGCACGCAGGTTAGGTACCATTGTGGAAGAACGCAGGTTAGGTACCATTGTGGAAGAACGCAAGCTAGGTGCCATTATGAAAGAACGCAGGCTAGGTACAATTGTGGAAGAACTCAGGCTAGGTACCATAGTGGAAGAACGCAGGTTAGGTACCATTGCGGAAGAACGCAGGCTAGGTAACATTGTGGAAGAACGCAGGTTAGGTACCATTGTGGAAGACCGCAGGCTTGGTACCATTGTGGAAGAACGCAGGCTAGGTAACATTGTGGAAGCACGCAGGTTAGGTACCATAGTGGAAGAACGCAGGTTAGGTACCATTGCGGAAGAACGCAGGCTAGGTGCCATTGTGAAAGAACGCAGGCTAGGTACGATTGTGGAAGACCGCAGGCTTGGTACCATTGTGGAAGAACGCAGGCTCGGTAACATTGTGGAAGCACGCAGGTTAGGTACCATTGTGGAAGAACGCAGGTTAGGTACCATTGCGGAAGAACGCAGGCTAGGTGCCATTGTGAAAGAACGGAGGCTAGGTACGATTGTGGAAGACCGCAGGCTTGGTACCATTGTGGAAGAACGCAGGCTCGGTAACATTGTGGAAGCACGCAGGTTAGGTACCATTGTGGAAGAACGCAGGTTAGGTACCATTGTGGAAGAACGCAGGCTAGGTACCAATGTGGAAGAACGCAGGCTAGGTCACATTGTAGAAGAATGCAGGCGAGATAGCATTGTGGAAGACCGCAGACTTGGTACCATTGTTGAAGAACGCAGGCTAGGTAACATTGTGGAAGCACGCAGGTTAGGTACCATTGCGGAAGAACGCAGGCTAGGTACCATTGTGGAAGAACGCAGGTTAGGTACCATTGTGGAAGAACGCAGGTTAGGTACCATTGCGGAAGAACGCAGGCTAGGTACCATTGTGGAAGAACGCAGGCTAGGTCACATTGTAGAAGAATGCAGGCGAGATACCATTGTGGAAGACCGCAGGCTTGGTACCATTGTTGAAGAACGCAGGCTAGGTAACATTGTGGAAGCACGCAGGTTAGGTACCATTGTGGAAGAACGCAGGTTAGGTACCATTGCGGAAGAACGCAGGCTAGGTGCCATTGTGAAAGAACGCAGGCTAGGTACGATTGTGGAAGAACGCAGGTTAGTTACCATTGTGGAAGAACGCAGGTTAGGTACCATTGTGGAAGAATGCAGGCTAGGTAACATTGTGGAAGCACGCAGGCTAGGTACCATTGTGGAAGAACGCAGGCGAGGTACCATTGTGGAAGAACGCAGGCTAGGTCACATTGTAGAAGAGTGCAGGCGAGATACCATTGTGGAAGACCGCAGGCTTGGTACCATTGTGGAAGAACGCAGGCTAGGTAACATTGTGGAAGCACGCAGGTTAGGTACCATTGTGGAAGAATGTAGCCTTGGTAACATTGTAGAAGAACGCAGGCTAGGTACCATTGTGGAAGAACGCCGGCAAGGTACCATTGTGGAAGAACGCTGGCTAGGTACCATTGTGGAAGAATGAAGGCTTGGTAACATTGTAGAAGAACGCAGGCTAGGTACCATTGTGGAAGAACGCAGGCTAGGTACCATTGTGGAAGAATGAAGGCTTGGTAACATTGTAGAAGAACGCAGGCTAGGTACCATTGTGGAAGAACGCCGGCTAGGTACCATTGTGGAAGAATGAAGGCTTGGTAACATTGTAGAAGAACGCAGGCTAGGTACCATTGTGGAAGAATGCAGGCTAGAAAACATTGTAGAAGAATGCAGGCTTGGTAACATTGTAGAAGAACGCAGGCTAGGTACAATTGTGGAAGAACGCAGGCTCGGTCACATTGTAGAAGAATGCAGGCGAGATACCATTGTGGAAGACCGCAGTCTTGGTACCTTTGTGGAAGAACGCAGGCTAGGTAACATTGTGGAAGCACGCAGGTTAGGTACCATTGTGGAAGAACGCAGGTTAGGTACCATTGTGAAAGAACGCCGGCTAGGTACCATTGTGGAAAAATGCAGGTTAGGTACCATTGTAAATGAACGCAGGTTAGTTACCACTGTGGAAGAACGTAGGTTAGGTACCACTGTGGAAGAACGCAGGCTAGGTAACATTGTGGAAGAACGCAGGTTAGGTACCATTTTGGAAGAACGCAGGTTAGGTACCATTGTGAAAGAACGTCGGCTAGGTACCATTGTGGAAGAATGCTGGTTAGGTATCATTGTAAATGAACGCAGGTTAGGTACCACTGTGGAAGAACGCAGGTTAGGTACCACTGTGGAAGAACGCAGGCTAGGTAACATTGTGGAAGAACGCAGGTTAGGTACCATTGTGGAAGAACGCAGGTTAGGTACCATTGTGGAAGAACGCAGGCTAGGTAACATTGTAGAAGAATGCAGGTGAGATGCCATTGTGGAAGACCGCAGGCTTGGTACCATTGTGGAAGAACGCAGGCTAGGTAACATTGTGGAAGCACGCAGGTTAGGTACCATTGTGGAAGAATGCAGGCTAGGTACCATTGTGGAAGAACGCAGGCTAGGTAACATTGTGGAAGCACGCAGGCTAGGTACCATTGTGAAAGAACGCAGGCTAGGTACGATTGTGGAAGAACGCAGGTTAGTTACCATTGTGGAAGAACGCAGGTTAGGTACCATTGTGGAAGAACGCAGGCTAGGTAACATTGTGGAAGCACGCAGGCTAGGTACCATTGTGAAAGAACTCAGGCTAGGTACGATTGTGGAAGAACGCAGGTTAGTTACCATTGTGGAAGAACGCAGGTTAGGTACCATTGTGGAAGAACGCAGGCTAGGTAACATTGTGGAAGCACGCAGGCTAGGTACCATTGTGAAAGAACGCAGGCTAGGTACGATTGTGGAAGAACGCAGGTTAGTTACCATTGTGGAAGAACGCAGGTTAGGTACCATTGTGGAAGAACGCAGGCTAGGTAACATTGTGGAAGCACGCAGGCTAGGTACCATTGTGGAAGAACGCAGGCGAGGTACCATTGTGGAAGAACGCAGGCTATTCACATTGTAGAAGAGTGCAGGCGAGATACTATTGTGGAAGACCGCAGGCTTGGTACCATTGTGGAAGAACGCAGGCTAGGTAACATTGTGGAAGCACGCAGGTTAGGTACCATTGTGGAAGAACGCAGGTTAGGTACCATTGTGGAAGAACGCAAGCTAGGTGCCATTATGAAAGAACGCAGGCTAGGTACAATTGTGGAAGAACTCAGGCTAGGTACCATAGTGGAAGAACGCAGGTTAGGTACCATTGCGGAAGAACGCAGGCTAGGTAACATTGTGGAAGAACGCAGGTTAGGTACCATTGTGGAAGACCGCAGGCTTGGTACCATTGTGGAAGAACGCAGGCTAGGTAACATTGTGGAAGCACGCAGGTTAGGTACCATAGTGGAAGAACGCAGGTTAGGTACCATTGCGGAAGAACGCAGGCTAGGTGCCATTGTGAAAGAACGCAGGCTAGGTACGATTGTGGAAGACCGCAGGCTTGGTACCATTGTGGAAGAACGCAGGCTCGGTAACATTGTGGAAGCACGCAGGTTAGGTACCATTGTGGAAGAACGCAGGTTAGGTACCATTGCGGAAGAACGCAGGCTAGGTGCCATTGTGAAAGAACGGAGGCTAGGTACGATTGTGGAAGACCGCAGGCTTGGTACCATTGTGGAAGAACGCAGGCTCGGTAACATTGTGGAAGCACGCAGGTTAGGTACCATTGTGGAAGAACGCAGGTTAGGTACCATTGTGGAAGAACGCAGGCTAGGTACCAATGTGGAAGAACGCAGGCTAGGTCACATTGTAGAAGAATGCAGGCGAGATAGCATTGTGGAAGACCGCAGACTTGGTACCATTGTTGAAGAACGCAGGCTAGGTAACATTGTGGAAGCACGCAGGTTAGGTACCATTGTGGAAGAACGCAGGTTAGGTACCATTGCGGAAGAACGCAGGCTAGGTGCCATTGTGAAAGAACGCAGGCTAGGTACGATTGTGGAAGAACGCAGGTTAGTTACCATTGTGGAAGAACGCAGGTTAGGTACCATTGTCGAAGAATGCAGGCTAGGTAACATTGTGGAAGAACGCAGGCGAGGTAGCATTGTGGAAGAACGCAGGCTAGGTCACATTGTAGAGGAGTGCAGGCGAGATACCATTGTGGAAGACCGCAGGCTTGGTCCCATTGTGGAAGAATGCAGGCTAGGTAACATTGTGGAAGCACGCAGGTTAGGTACCATTGTGGAAGAATGTAGCCTTGGTAACATTGTAGAAGAACGCAGGCTAGGTACCATTGTGGAAGAACGCCGGCTAGGTACCATTGTGGAAGAACGCCGGCTAGGTACCATTGTGGAAGAATGAAGGCTTGGTAACATTGTAGAAGAACGCAGGCTAGGTACCATTGTGGAAGATTGCAGGCTAGAAAACATTGTAGAAGAACGCAGGCTTGGTAACATTGTAGAAGAACGCAGGCTAGGTACCATTGTGGAAGAACGCAGGCTAGGTCACATTGTAGAAGAATGCAGGCGAGATACCATTGTGAAAGAACGCCGGCTAGGTACCATTGTGGAAGAATGCAGGTTAGGTAACATTGTAAATGAACGCAGGTTAGGTACCAGTGAGGAAGAACACAGGTTAGGTACCACTGTGGAAGAACGCAGGCTAGGTAACATTGTGGAAGAACGCAGGTTAGGTACCATTGTGGAAGAACGCAGGTTAGGTACCATTGCGGAAGAACGCAGGCTAGGTACCATTGTGGAAGAACGCAGGCTAGGTCACATTGTAGAAGAATGCAGGCGAGATACCATTGTGGAAGACCGCAGCCTTGGTGCCATTGTGGAAGAACGCAGGTTAGGTACCATTGCGGAAGAACGCAGGCTAGGTGCCATTGTGAAAGAACGCAGGCTAGATACGATTGTGGAAGAACGCTGGTTAGTTACCATTGTGGAAGCACGCAGGTTAGGTACCATTGTGGAAGAACGCCGGCTAGGTACCATTGTGGAAGAATGAAGGCTTGGTAACATTGTAGAAGAACGCAGGCTAGGTACCATTGTGGAAGAACGCAGGCTAGGTCACATTGTAGAAGAATGCAGGCGAGATACCATTGTGAAAGAACGCCGGCTAGGTACCATTGTGGAAGAATGCAGGTTAGGTACCATTGTAAATGAACGCAGGTTAGGTACCACTGTGGAAGAACGCAGGCTAGGTAACATTGTGGAAGAACGCAGGTTAGGTACCATTGCGGAAGAACGCAGGCTAGGTGCCATTGTGAAAGAACGCAGGCTAGGTACGATTGTGGAAGAACGCAGGTTAGTTACCATTGTGGAAGCATGCAGGTTAGGTACCATTGTGGAAGAACGCAGGTTAGGTACCATTGCGGAAGAACGCAGGCTAGGTGCCATTGTGAAAGAACGCAGGCTAGGTACGATTGTGGAAGAACGCAGGTTAGTTACCATTGTGGAAGAACGCAGGTTAGGTACCATTGTCGAAGAATGCAGGCTAGTTAACATTGTGGAAGCACGCAGGCTAGGTACCATTGTGGAAGAACGCAGGCTAGGTACGATTGTGGAAGAACGCAGGTTAGTTACCATTGTGGAAGCATGCAGGTTAGGTACCATTGTGGAAGAACGCAGGTTAGGTACCATTGCGGAAGAACGCAGGCTAGGTGCCATTGTGAAAGAACGCAGGCTAGGTACGATTGTGGAAGAACGCAGGTTAGTTACCATTGTGGAAGAACGCAGGTTAGGTACCATTGTCGAAGAATGCAGGCTAGTTAACATTGTGGAAGCACGCAGGCTAGGTACCATTGTGGAAGAACGCAGGCGAGGTCACATTGTAGAAGAGTGCAGGCGAGATACCATTGTGGAAGACCGCAGGCTTGGTACCATTGTGGAAGAATGCAGGCTAGGTAACATTGTGGAAGCACGCAGGTTAGGTACCATTGTGGAAGAATGTAGCCTTGGTAACATTGTGGAAGAACGCAGGCTAGGTACCATTGTGGAAGAACGCCGGCTAGGTACCATTGTGGAAGAACGCCGGCTAGGTACCATTGTGGAAGAATGAAGGCTTGGTAACATTGTAGAAGAACGCAGGCTAGGTACCATTGTGGAAGAACGCCGGCTAGGTACCATTGTGGAAGAATGAAGGCTTGGTAACATTGTAGAAGAACGCAGGCTAGGTACCATTGTGGAAGAATGCAGGTTAGGTACCATTGTAAATGAACGCAGGTTAGGTACCACTGTGGAAGAACGCAGGTTAGGTACCACTGTGGAAGAACGCAGGCTAGGTAACATTGTGGAAGAACGCAGGTTAGGTACCATTGTGGAAGAACGCAGGTTAGGTACCATTGCGGAAGAACGCAGGCTAGGTACCATTGTGGAAGAACGCAGGCTAGGTAACATTGTGGAAGCACGCAGGTTAGGTACCATTGTGGAAGAACGCAGGTTAGGTACCATTGCGGAAGAACGCAGGCTAGGTGCCATTGTGAAAGAACGCAGGCTAGGTGCCATTGTGAAAGAACGCAGGCTAGGTACGATTGTGGAAGAACGCAGGTTAGTTACCATTGTGGAAGAACGCAGGTTAGGTACCATTGTCGAAGAATGCAGGCTAGTTAACATTGTGGAAGCATGCAGGCTAGGTACCATTGTGGAAGAACGCAGGCGAGGTACCATTGTGGAAGAACGCAGGCGAGGTCACATTGTAGAAGAGTGCAGGCGAGATACCATTGTGGAAGACCGCAGGCTTAGTACCATTGTGGAAGAACGCAGGCTAGGTAACATTGTGGAAGCACGCAGGTTAGGTACCATTGTGGAAGAATGTAGCCTAAGTAACATTGTGGAAGAACGCAGGCTAGGTACCATTGTGGAAGACCGCAGGCAAGGTACCATTGTGGAAGAACGCCGGTTGGGTACCATTGTGGAAGAATGAAGGCTTGGTAACATTGTAGAAGAACGCAGGCTAGGTACCATTGTGGAAGAACGCCGGCTAGGTACCATTGTGGAAGAATGAAGGCTTGGTAACATTGTAGAAGAACGCAGGCTAGGTACCATTGTGGAAGAATGCAGGCTAGAAAACATTGTAGAAGAACGCAGGCTTGGTAATATTGTAGAAGAACGCAGGCTAGGTACCATTGTGGAAGAACGCAGGCTAGGTCACATTGTAGAAGAATGCAGGCGAGATACCATTGTGAAAGAACGCCGGCTAGGTACCATTGTGGAAGAATGCAGGTTAGGTACCATTGTAAATGAACGCAGGTTAGGTACCACTGTGGAAGAACGCAGGCTAGGTAACATTGTGGAAGAACGCAGGTTAGGTACCATTGTGGAAGAACGCAGGTTAGGTACCATTGCGGAAGAACGCAGGCTAGGTACCATTGTGGAAGAACGCAGGCTAGGTCACATTGTAGAAGAATGCAGGCGAGATACCATTGTGGAAGACCGCAGGCTTGGTACCATTGTTGAAGAACGCAGGCTAGGTAACATTGTGGAAGCACGCAGGCTAGGTACCATTGTGGAAGAACGCAGGTTAGGTACCATTGCGGAAGAACGCAGGCTAGGTGCCATTGTGAAAGAACGCAGGCTAGGTACGATTGTGGAAGAACGCAGGTTAGTTACCATTGTGGAAGAACGCAGGTTAGGTACCATTGTGGAAGAATGCAGGCTAGGTAACATTGTGGAAGCACGCAGGCTAGGTACCATTGTGGAAGAACGCAGGCGAGGTACCATTGTGGAAGAACGCAGGCTAGGTCACATTGTAGAAGAGTGCAGGCGAGATACCATTGTGGAAGACCGCAGGCTTGGTACCATTGTGGAAGAATGCAGGCTAGGTAACATTGTGGAAGCACGCAGGTTAGGTACCATTGTGGAAGAACGCCGGCTAGGTACCATTGTGGAAGAACGCCGGCTAGGTACCATTGTGGAAGAATGAAGGCTTGGTAACATTGTAGAAGAACGCAGGCTAGGTTCCATTGTGGAAGAACGCCGGCTAGGTACCATTGTGGAAGAATGAAGGCTTGGTAACATTGTAGAAGAACGCAGGCTAGGTAACAATGTGGAAGAATGCAGGCTAGAAAACATTCTAGAAGAACGCAGGCTTGGTACCATTGTAGAAGACCGCAGGCTAGGTACCATTGTGGAAGAACGCAGGCTAGGTCACATTGTAGAAGAATGCAGGCGAGATACCATTGTGGAAGACCGCAGTCTTGGTACCATTGTGGAAGAACGCAGGCTAGGTACCATTGTGAAAGAACGCCGGCTAGGTACCATTGTGGAAGAATGCAGGTTAGGTACCATTGTAAATGAACGCAGGTTAGGTACCATTGTGGAAGAACGCAGGTTAGTTACCATTGCGGAAGAACGCAGGCTAGGTACCATTGTGGAAGAATGCAGGCTAGAAAACATTGTAGAAGAACGCAGGCTTGGTAACATTGTAGAAGAACGCAGGCTAGGTACCATTGTGGAAGAAAGCAAGCTAGGTCATATTGTAGAAGAATGCAGGCGAGATACCATTGTGGAAGACTGCAGGCTTGGTATCATTGTGGAAGAACGCAGGCTAGGTAACATTGTGGAAGCACGCAGGTTAGGTACCATTGTGGAAGAACGCAGGTTAGGTACCATTGTGAAAGAACGCCGGCTAGGTACCATTGTGGAAGAATGCAGGTTAGGTACCATTGTAAATGAACGCAGGTTAGGTACCATTGTGGAAGAACGCAGGTTAGTTACCATTGCGGAAGAACGCAGGCTAGGTACCAATGTGGAAGAACGCAGGCTAGGTCACATTGTAGATGAATGCAGGCGAGATAGCATTGTGGAAGACCGCAGGCTTGGTACCATTGTTGAAGAACGCTGGCTAGGTAACATTGTGGAAGCACGCAGGTTAGGTACCATTGCGGAAGAACGCAGGCTAGGTGCCATTGTGAAAGAACGCAGGCTAGGTACGATTGTGGAAGAACGCAGGTTAGTTACCATTGTGGAAGAACGCAGGTTAGGTACCATTGTGGAAGAACGCAGGTTAGGTACCATTGTGGAAGAATGCAGGTTAGGTCACATTGCGGAAGAACGCAGGCTAGGTGCCATTGTGAAAGAACGCAGGCTAGGTACGATTGTGGAAGAACGCAGGTTAGTTACCATTGTGGAAGAACGCAGGTTAGGTACCATTGTGGAAGAACGCAGGCTAGGTAACATTGTGGAAGCACGCAGGCTAGGTACCATTGTGGAAGAACGCAGGCGAGGTACCATTGTGGAAGGACGCAGGTTGGTCACATTGTAGAAGAGTGCAGGCGAGATACCATTGTGGAAGACCGCAGGCTTGGTACCATTGTGGAAGAACGCAGGCTAGGTAACATTGTGGAAGCACGCAGGTTAGGTACCATTGTGGAAGAATGTAGCCTTGGTAACATTGTAGAAAAACGCAGGCTAGGTACCATTGTGGAAGAACGCCGGCTAGGTACCATTGTGGAAGAATGAAGGCTTGGTAACATTGTAGAAGAACGCAGGCTAGGTACCATTGTGGAAGAACGCCGGCTAGGTACCATTGTGGAAGAATGAAGGCTTGGTAACATTGTAGAAGAACGCAGGCTAGGTAACAATGTGGAAGAATGCAGGCTAGAAAACATTCTAGAAGAACGCAGGCTTGGTACCATTGTAGAAGACCGCAGGCTAGGTACCATTGTGGAAGAACGCAGGCTAGGTCACATTGTAGAAGAATGCAGGCGAGATACCATTGTGGAAGACCGCAGTCTTGGTACCATTGTGGAAGAACGCAGGCTAGGTACCATTGTGAAAGAACGCCGGCTAGGTACCATTGTGGAAGAATGCAGGTTAGGTACCATTGTAAATGAACGCAGGTTAGGTACCATTGTGGAAGAACGCAGGTTAGTTACCATTGCGGAAGAACGCAGGCTAGGTACCATTGTGGAAGAATGCAGGCTAGAAAACATTGTAGAAGAACGCAGGCTTGGTAACATTGTAGAAGAACGCAGGCTAGGTATCATTGTGGAAGAAAGCAAGCTAGGTCATATTGTAGAAGAATGCAGGCGAGATACCATTGTGGAAGACTGCAGGCTTGGTATCATTGTGGAAGAACGCAGGCTAGGTAACATTGTGGAAGCACGCAGGTTAGGTACCATTGTGGAAGAACGCTGGTTAGGTACCATTGTGAAAGAACGCCGGCTAGGTACCATTGTGGAAGAATGCAGGTTAGGTACCATTGTAAATGAACGCAGGTTAGGTACCATTGTGGAAGAACGCAGGTTAGTTACCATTGCGGAAGAACGCAGGCTAGGTACCAATGTGGAAGAACGCAGGCTAGGTGCCATTGTGAAAGAACGCAGGCTAGGTACGATTGTGGAAGAACGCAGGTTAGTTACCATTGTGGAAGAACGCAGGCTAGGTACCATTGTGGAAGAACGCAGGTTAGGTAACATTGTGGAAGCACGCAGGCTAGGTACCATTGTGGAAGATCGCAGGCTTGGTACCATTGTGGAAGAACGCAGGCTAGGTAACATTGTGGAAGCACGCAGGTTAGGTACCATTGTGGAAGAACGCAAGCTAGGTGCCATTATGAAAGAACGCAGGCTAGGTACAATTGTGGAAGAACTCAGGCTAGGTAACATTGTGGAAGAACGCAGGTTAGGTAACATTGTGGAAGCACGCAGGCTAGGTACCATTGTGGAAGATCGCAGGCTTGGTACCATTGTGGAAGAACGCAGGCTAGGTAACATTGTGGAAGAACGCAGGTTAGGTACCATTGTGGAAGAACGCAAGCTAGGTGCCATTATGAAAGTACGCAGGCTAGGTACAATTGTGGAAGAACTCAGGCTAGGTAACATTCTAGAAGAACGCTGGTTAGGTACCATTGTGGAAGAACGCAGGCTAGGTACCATTGTAAAAGAACGCAGGTTAGGTACCATTGTGGAAGAAAGCAAGCTAGGTGCCATTGTGAAAGAACGCAGGCTAGGTACAATTGTGGAAGAACTCAGGCTAGGTAACATTGTGGAAGAACGCAGGTTAGGTAACATTGTGGAAGCACGCAGGCTAGGTACCATTGTGGAAGATCGCAGGCTTGGTACCATTGTGGAAGAACGCAGGCTAGGTAACATTGTGGAAGCATGCAGGTTAGGTACCATTGTGGAAGAACGCAAGCTAGGTGCCATTATGAAAGAACGCAGGCTAGGTACAATTGTGGAAGAGCTCAGGCTAGGTAACATTGTGGAAGAACGCAGGTTAGGTAACATTGTGGAAGCACGCAGGCTAGGTACCATTGTGGAAGATCGCAGGCTTGGTACCATTGTGGAAGAACGCAGGCTAGGTAACATTGTGGAAGAACGCAGGTTAGGTACCATTGTGGAAGAACGCAAGCTAGGTGCCATTATGAAAGAACGCAGGCTAGGTACAATTGTGGAAGAACTCAGGCTAGGTAACATTGTAGAAGAACGCAGGTTAGGTACCATTGTGGAAGAACGCAGGCTAGGTACCATTGTAAAAGAACGCAGGTTAGGTACCATTGTGGAAGAAAGCAAGCTAGGTGCCATTGTGAAAGAACGCAGGCTAGGTACAATTGTGGAAGAACTCAGGCTAGGTAACATTGTGGAAGAACGCAGGTTAGGTAACATTGCGGAGGAACGCAGGCTAGGTAACATTGTGGAAGAACGCAGGTTAGGTACCATTGTGGAAGAACGCTAGTTAGGTCCCATTGTGAAAGAACGCCGGCTAGGTACCATTGTGGAAGAATGAAGGCTAGGTAACATTGTAGAAGAACGCAGGTTAGGTACCATTGTGGAAGAATACAGGCTAGGTAACATTGTAGAAGAACGCAGGTTAGGTACCATTGTGGAAGAATACAGGCTAGGTTACATTGTAGAAGAACGCAGGTTAGGTACCATTGTGGAAGAACGCCTGCTAGGTACCATTGTGGAAGAATGCAGGCTAGGTACCATTGTAAAAGAACGCAGGCTAGGTACAATTGTGGAAGAACTCAGGCTAGGTCACATTGTGGAAGAACGCAGGTTAGGTACCATTGCGGAAGAACGCAGGCTAGGTAACATTGTGGAAGAACGCCGGCTCGGTAACATTGTGGGAGCACGCAGGCTAGGTACCATTGTGGAAGAACGCAGGCTAGGTCACATTGTAGAAGAGTGCAGGCTTGGTACCATTGTGGAAGACCGCAGGCTTGGTACCATTGTGGAAGAACGCAGGCTAGGTACCATTGTGGAAGAACGCAGGCTAGGTACCATTGTGGAAGAACGCAGGCTTGTTACCTAATATGTATAAATATAACCTGGGTAATTATTCTGTTTAGTACCTGTCACGAATTGCAGCAACAGTTTGGTATCGGCTAAAAAGAGTTGACAGGACATCACTCCATCCCACAATTTTCCAGTGTTTCTTCATTCAACCAATTCCTGACTCAATGTGATCGAGATGTTTGCAGATGAAACGTCCAGTTACTGTCCTTACAATGATTGCTGTTTATTTTTAATTACAAGATTCCCACTGGATAACAACCCCAACATTGCTTTAACAAGGCCCATAATGAAATATTATCATTTGGAAACTTCAGCCTCTGCTGGCAAACATAATGGTTAGAAATGCTCTAAACCTGTTTACATTTTTTTGCATTTTACTTTATCATGCAATGAGGGCATCATTGGCTGGGCCAGCATTTATTGTACATCCCTAATTAGCCAGAGTGCAGTTAAGAGTCAACCACATTCGTGTGAGTCTGGAGTCATACATTGTCTCGACCAGGTAAGGATGGCAGTTTCTTTTCCTAAAGCGTATTAGTGAACCAGATGGTTTATTCCAAAAATCAGCAACGGATTCACAGTCATCATCCAACTCTTCATTCCAGATTTCTATTTAAACCGAATTCCCCTGTATGCCATGGCAGGTGTTGAGCACAGGTCCCCAGAACATTATTTGGATCTCTGGGTTAATGTCCAGCCATAATACCACTAGGCCATTGCCTCCCTATTGCACCATTGCCTCAGCTGATTATCCTGGAGAGCACATCATTCTAGAAAAGTATATGAATTCCATTAGGATGAATTCTAGGACCAAGTGACTTATTGTACTTGTGGGTTTACATGGTTTATCCCACACAGGTGGTGGGCAGTGTAAGTATATATGAGATTTGAACCTCGAACTGCTTAAAATGCGATTTGTTGTCTGTATTAATGTTTTACAGAACTGCAAATCTAAAACTTTGGCTACTTGGTTTGTCATGACTATAGTTTCACTTTCTCCAGCGGTAGCCTGTTTATTTCCCGAACATAATTTCCGTCGTCATAAATGGATACAAACCTGAAAAGGAAAATTTCCGGGACCACATGGAAAAGAGCAAGAGATTGGAACTACCATGATAACTCTTCCAAAGAGCGAGCACATGTATGATGGGCCAAATGGCCTCCTTCTGTGTTGCAGGCATCCATGCTCTATCATCTTTTATATTCTGGCATACATCCACCTTTGGTTTCTATTAATAGAGACAAGTGTCTTGTCTGGTAGTGCATTCCATGCACCCTACACTCTCTGAGTAAAGAACCAACCTCTGTCATCTCCCCTAAACTCTCCACCAAGTTTGGACAGAATGTGTATAACCAACATGATGGAGTATAACTTTCCAAAATAACCTTGCAGCTTTGCAAACTACACCAATAAAACATCCTGAGTGTGCCATCATCTCCATGTCCCTCATCAGGTCACACACTGTCTTAACTTAACCATAGACTGGCATCAGCATCTTGGGGTGAAAACACTTGTGGTTACTACAAAAGCACAGGCCCTCAAGCAGTTCAGGAAGTATACCCACCATCATCCACGAGTGATGGATGGCAATGAGCAATAATCCACCCATACTTGCTTCGTTACCTTTTGTGCATAGATGGCATGGCCAATTATGAATAATAATCTCCATTAAAACATTCTGATGCGAACTGGTAGATTGGTAGTTGGCAGAATTAGCCAACATGTCATGCCAGCACATTTTCCAACCTACCGAGAATGAAGTGCCTAGTGAACTGAATTGAACCCGTTTGTATGTGAGTGTAAATGTCCATAACCCAAAAGTGCAGAAGACACAGATAGGAGAGCAGCTGAGTATTGTTTTGGCTTATTTTAAGGAAATAATTTATTTCCTGCATTTTCACCATATCCTGAAATATTTTCAAAACAATTTTACCATTCAATTCCAACCCAAGGTTGCACAGATAGCAAATAAGGCAAAGGCCTATTTAATTTGTTCTTGCGTCTTGATAAATGAATGCTGGCAAGGATACCAGAAGAGCATTTTATTTTCTCTTTGAACATTGCCATTAGACCTTTTGCGTGCTCTGAAGAAAACTAATGCGGTCTCAGTTTGCTTTGTCTGTGACATCCCCAACAATGGAATATCTCCTCAGAATTGTATTGAAATGTTAGCTTAGATTCTAGGTGTTGAACCCATGAATGTTCAGCTTGGAAGTGATAGTCTTGCTACTAAACCAAGTTGACAGTATAGTTTTGTTTAAAACAAGGCAATGAAAAATACTTGTGCCATTGAGATAAGAAAATTCTTTGTTCATATCCACATCTCAAGGTGAGCAGACTACAATTTCCTCATGTTGAACTATTGCTTTAAGAGCTGACTATGCTAATACAACAAGGGGTGGTATGGAGGCTCAGTGCCTCACAGCACCAGGGACCCAGGTTCGATTCCACCCTCTGGTGACTGTCTGTGTAATGTTTGCACATTCTCCCCCCATGTGCTTCCTCTGGATGCTCCAGATTCCTCTCACAATTCAAAACTATGCTGAACTGGTCATGCTAAATTGCCCATAGTGTCCAGGGACGTGCAGGCTGGGTGGACTATCCATGGAACTACAGGGTTACATAAGTAGGGTAGAGGGCTGCAGATCTGGGTGGGATGGTCTCCCGGAAGGTTAGTATGGAATTGATGGATTGAATGGCCTACTTCCACACTGTAGAGATTTTATGATTCTAAGGACCAGCGGCCATGAGGAGTCCACGCTAGACCAAGACTTGCTCTGTATCTGTCAGTCACCAGTTTACTCAGTAAACCTGTTTGAAATTTTCAAGTAAATTGCACCTATGCTACTTAAGGATTGTGAATGAGAGTGGTAATTCTGTGTTAAGGAAAATAACACAGAAATACAAAATGGAGCTCAATGGTGCCTTCTTTCCTTGATAGAGACCTTATAGAGGTTTATAAAATCTGAAAGGCATAGATAAGGTCTTTTCCCTAGGGTAGGGGAGTTCAAAACTAGAGGGCATAATTTTATGGGGAGAGGAGAAAGCTTTAAAAGGGACATCAGGGGCAATCTTTTCACTCGGAGTGTGGTTTGTATGTGGAATGAGCTTCCAGAGGAAGTGGTGGATGACATTTAAAAGACATTTCGACAGGTACATGAATAGGAATGGTTTAGAGAGATATGGGCCTAACTCAGTCAAAGAGGCTTATTTTAGTTTAGGCCAACTTGTTGGTATAGATGTGTTGGACTGAACAGTCTGTTCCCATGCAGTATGGCTTTATGATACTCAATCAAAGGTAGCAGCATGAACTTAAAAACCATAAAAAAAACCTCAGACAAGATATGAAGCAGTACTATAGTTACATTTATATCAGGTGCCCCAGAAAGCAAGTTGTTACATAAACAGAACTGGCTAAACTATGAGGGTGCAATGTGTGAGTTCGCCGGACCAGTAGTTTTTGTGAGTAATGAACCAATTCCAAATTGGGCTGCAGTAATCACAGGACTGTCCAGACCACCTTGGGCACCATTCTCACAAAGAAAGAAAGAGAGAGTGTGTGAAACATAACGTTTGAGTTGCAGCTGTAAATAGTGTAGGGAAGGATAAATAAAACAAATGATGCATAGCAGCCGGATTGCTGAATCTACATATGAGTAACTGTATAGTCTTCTTACTCTTAACCCACTACACATTGATAACATTGACAAAAACTGAGATAAACAGGAAGACAACTACCAACTTCCCCAGCATGAATTGGAAAGCCACAGATATTCCATATGGAGGCTAGGGGAGTGCACCAACAAGATGGGAAATCAATTGGTATTTGGATCCAAAAATATATTGTAATCACAATCCAATTCTTCCAACAAAATGCATGAAACACCTGCTCTCGTCGTACATATAAAACAAGATTCCATCTGTGTCTGTTGATAAGTGATTTATTTTAGAAACTGATTGCAAATTATTGGAAATGAGTTGTTCCAAACCACAGATAAATTCACCAACTAAATTACAACAACTTCTTGTAAAAGTACTGGGGTACAACCTTTACATCTGCTGCACATCTGGTACCAAAATGGTTAACCTTGGATACCCTAAGGAGATTATCAAATCAGAATCAGAATGCAGAAATTCTGCTCAATGTACAATTAGGCAGAATGCACATTGAGGTGGAAAATATTCTTCAGGTCGATATGATCAATGTTGGTCAGCACAAATGCCACCAACTTCAGATTCCTGAGGAAGGGCTTATGCCCGAAATGTCGATTCTCCTATCCCTTGGATGCTGCCTGACCTGCTGCGCTTTCCAGCAACACATTTTCAGCTCTGATCTCCAGCATCTGCAGTCCTCACTTTCTCCTCGAAGATTTTAACCTACTGCGAATCCTCTTGCAAGGATGCCTTCCTTGAAGAAGCTCTCTTCCTCCCTCTATAAGGATTTCAGTGAGTCCCTCTCTCACTGCACACCCCAGGTCATCTCCTCTGCACAGAAGCTCTTCAGCCACGTTCTCAAACAGACTCGCTACCACAGCCACATCTCCTTCCTCAGCGCCTGCCTACGGAACCGACTGATCCCGCAAGGACTCCGGACTACGTTCCGACCAACAAAATTTGGATCCAACCAGGACAACCAGTACCTACAACAAATCCGAAGCCTCCAGCATTCCTGAGGAAGGGCTTATGCCCGAAACGTCGATTCTCCTGTTCCTTGGATGCTGCCTGACCTGCTGCGCTTTTCCAGCAACACATTTTCAGCAACTTCAGGAAGAAGCAACTAATGATCCACAACTAACAGCACCATGAAGCATTGATAGTGAAGGATGGTTGACATCATACCAGGGGTACCAGACACTCTCAGAAGCTTTTGGCCAGACAGAGATGAACAAGGTATTCTAAGGACTGATGTTTAAAGTAAAATAAGTGCTTTTGCCTAAAGCTCTTCCTAATTTGTTTTGATTTGATTTATTGTAGTCATATGTACCTAAATACAGTGAAAAGCTTTGTTTACGAGCGATACAGGCAGATAATTGAATGCAAGGGCATACAGGCCACAGCGTGCTTAGACAGAGTGATGTATGCAGGTTACACTGTACAGGAGGTTCATGAAGCAAGATCAACATTAACAAGATCAACATTATTTGAAGTTAGACAGCCCATTCATCAGTCTAATAACAGGGAAGAAGCTGTTCCTGAACCTGTTGGTGCATGTGTTCATGCTTCTGTATCTGGAAGGTTGGAAGTGAGCATTACTGGGGTGGGAGGGGTCTTTGCTGATGTTGGCAGCCTTTCTGCAGCATGGAGCCTTGTGAGTGGAGTCCATGGATGGAAGGTTGGCTTCCGTGATGGTCTGGGCTGTGCACACAACCTGCTGTAGTTTCTGATGGTGTGGAGTAGAGCAGTTGCTGTACCAGGCCATTGTGCACCCAGATAGAATGCTTTCTATGGTGCATCTGTAAACATTGGTAGGGTCCTTTTGGACATGCTGAATTTCCTCAGCTGCCTGAGGAAGAGGAGGTGTTGTTGTACCATCTTACATGGAAAGTCCAGGACAGGTTGTTGGTTATTGTCACTCCTAGGAACTTGATGCTCTCCAGCCTGTCCACCTCAGCTCCGTTGATGTAAATGGGGGGGTGTCCTCCTCCTTTCATCCTGAAGTCAATGATCAGTTTTTTAGTTTTACCGACATTGAGAGAGAGAGAGGTTGGTATCATTACACCAGGTCACCAAGCCCTCGATCTCCTTTCTGTACTCATTGCTGTTTGATATCCATCTTACTATAGTGGTGTTGTCGGCAAACTTGTAGATGGCGTTCATTCAGAATTTAGCTACACAGAGTACAGTACGGGGCTGAGAATGCATCCTTGGTGTTGAGTGTTATTATGGAGGACGTGCAGTTGACTTTCTTCACTGATTACAGTCTATGGGTCAGGGAACTGAAGATCTAGTTGTAGAGGGCAGAACCAAGACCTAGGTCTCAGAGATTTGTGATCAGTCTGGAGTGTTGAAGTTGGAGCTGTAGATGGTGAGTAGGAGCCTGAGGTAGGTGTTCTTGTTATCCAGGTGTTCCAGGGATGAGGGAAACAGGTGCCCACTGTGGGCCTGTTATGTCAGGAGACAAATTGCAGTGGATTGAGGTCGGCTGGGAGACTGGAGTTGATGTGGGCCATGACCAGCCTCTCGAAGCACTTCATGGTTATGGAGATCAGAGCCACTGGGCGGTAGTTGTTGAGGCACATTGCATGCGCTTTCTTAGGTATGGGGGACAATGGTGGACTTCTTGAAGCAGGTGGGGACTTCGGCTTGTAGGAAGAAGAGGTTGAAGATGTTGGTGAATACTTCCGCCAGCTGGTCCACACAGGATCTGAGTGCTCAGCTGGGTCACTGTCCAGGCCTGTCACCTTCCTTGGGTTGACTCTCAGGAAGACCAATCTGCCGTCTGCAGTGATAACTGAGAAACAGGGGTGTCCAGGGTCCACTGAGCATAGAAAGCATTGAGTGCATCAGGGAGGGATGTATTTGTGTGCCCACTATCTTGCTCTGCTTCTTGTTGTATACTGTAATGTTGTGTAGGCCTTGCCACAGATGGCAGGCATCCATCTGGTTGGTTTGGGTCTCTAACTTGGTCCGGTCCTGCCTCTTGGCATCTCTGATAGGTTTGTGGAGGCCATTTCTGGATTTTCTGTATAGGTCTGGGTCATCTGATCTGAACACTGCACGCTTGGAGGACATATTGTCATCAGAAGCAGACGGGCATAATCCAAGTTAGATGTTTGGCACAGATTACTGTTTGTGGAAGGGCAAAACAGTGACGTTATAAAGACAGTGAGGATGTGCAAGGTATTTTAGCTCAGAAACCATGGCAACACAAATAACCTCTACACCTTCATGAGATCCTGTCAGTCCCTTGGTTCAACATTGCAACTAATTTATTTACATATATGGTGAGGGTTATCTCCGCATCACCAACTATTGATCTAAATTTCCAAATATCAGATAGTTAAAGGAAACTACAACTGCGAGATTTGTGGACACAGTGAGTACATTATTCAACAAGAGGTTAAGTCACTAAAGTCTTCACCAGACCACAAGACTGCGTCCCCATTACAGAGAGATGATGAGTGGTGGTTTAACCTGAGGGACACCATGCCTCAGGTAAAGGGAGAGGTTGAGATGGAACCTCAGCCACTGTGGGAATTGAACCCATGCTGCTTGGCATTAACTCTGCAATGCAAGCCATCTGTCCAGCCAACTGAAGGAACTATGCTTGACAATGGGCCATAACGTACAATCAGATCTTTAGCAGCATGTGTGCCAAATGGGCTATAAACCAGGTTACATCTTCACCACATTATCTCAGATTCAATAGTCTCGCCAAGTGAATAGTTCACACTGTCAAAGCAGTTACCATGAAGTGCAGGGTGACAAAACAGGGAACTCTGATTGCTGTGGTACACCTATGAGCTACATCTGGATAAGGACTCACCATCATTAGCAGCTATGTTTGGAAGGTAAGTTGGGACAACTGCCAAATCATCAGTTTTCAGAAATACAGAATGAGCAGGGGGGAATGAAGATGGCCCATGATCGATACACAGGTGCGGAGCAGCCTACATTGTGTGAGAGTCAGAGTCCCGGCTCCTAACCAAGGAACTTGGCAATATGAACAGTTTGTTTTTTTATTCATTCACGGATGAGGGCATCGCTGGCTAGGCAGCATTTATTGCCCATCCCTAATTACCCAGAGGGCAATTAAGAGTCAACCACATTGCTTTCAGTCTGGAGTTACATGTAGGCCAGACCAGATAAGGATGGCAGTTTCATTCCCTAAAGGACATTAGTGACAATGGATTCATGGTTATCTTTAGATTCTGAATTCCTGATGTTTACTGAATTCAAATTCCACCATCTGCCATGGTGGGTTTCAAACCCGGGTTCCCAGAACTTGGAACCAAAGTGTGCAATGGGCCAGGATTCAAGGAGGTCACAATACCTAATGGAGCAACATTGAGGAGAAACAGAAGTCAACTGAGGGACTTTACAGGAAAATTGGAGGTGTAGTGGACAGTGAAGAAGATTACCTCAAAGTACAACAGGATCTTGACCAGATGGGTCAGTGGGCTGAGAAGTGGCAGATGGAGTTTAATTCAGATAAATGTGAGGTGCTGCATTTTGGGAAAGCAAATCTTAGCACTGTATACACTTTATATACTCTATGGTAAGGACCTAAGGAGTTTTGCTGAACAAAAAGTACTTGGAGTGCAGGTTCATAGCTCCTTGAAAGTGGAGTTGTGAGTAGATAGGATAGTGAAGAAGGTGTTTGGTATGCTTTCCTTTATTGGTCAGAGTATTGACTATAAGAATTTGGTAGAAGAAAGTGAGGACTGCAGATGCTGGAGATCAGAGCTCAAAAAGGGGTGCTGGAAAAGCGCAGCAGGTCAGGCAGCATCCAAGGAGCAGGAGAATCGATGTTTCTGCTGCTCCTTGGATGCTGCCTGACCTGCTGCGCTTTTCCAGTGTATAAGAATTTGGAAGTCATGTTGCGGCTGTACAGGACATTGATTAGGCTGCTTTTGGAATATTGTGTGCAATTCTGGTCTCCTGCCTATCGGAAGGATGTAGTGAAACTTGGAAGGGTTCAGAAAAGATTTACAAGGATGTTGCCAGGGTTGGAGGATTTGAGCTATGGGGAGAGGCTGAACAGGCTGGGGCTGTTTTCCCTGGACCGTCAGAGGCTGTGGGGTAACCTTATAGAGATTTATAAAATCATGAGGGACACAGATTGGGTAAATAGACAAAGTTTCTTCCCTGGGGTGGGGGAGTCCAGAACTAGAGGGCATAAGTTTAGGGTGAGAGGGGAAAGATATAAAAGAGATCTAAGGGACAACTTTTTCACGGAGAGGGTGGTACGTGCATGGAATGAGCTGCCAGAGGATGTGGTGGAGGCTGGTATAATTGCAACATTTAAAAGGCATCTGGATGGGTATATGAATTTGAAGGGTTTGGAGGGATATGGGCCGTGCGCTGGCAGGTGGGACTAGATTGGGTTGGGATATCTGGTTGGCATGGACGGGTTGGACCGAAGGGTCTGTTTCCATGCTGTACATCTCTATGACTCTATGACTCTGAATGTGCACACGGATAATGTAGAGTTGGAGGACCATTATGGCAATAACCACAACAGCAAGATTGCTACATACAATGAAACCATGAACATATAAGTGTGCAGTCTCGATTTCTGGAAAGTTGTGAGATTCAGAATGATTGCTAAACCACTTATCATGGGGCGCAATTAGTTTGGGTGGCTGTTTGCAATGTTCTATGATGCTAATAAATGTGGGTTCAATTCCCACTCTGGCTGAGATCATCACGAAGGTGCAACCAACCCAATCTCACCCCTTACCTAAGTTGTGCTAACACTCATTTTAAACACAGCACCAATTATCTGTCTTTCTCTAAAGGGAGTGCAGCCTGATGTTTATTTGGAACTTAGACTTTATATTGTACAGAATCTTAAACTCAGGCATTTTACAATTTTGTTTCCAAGTCAATAAATTTGCCAATTACTGAAGGTATGTTTATTCATACTCAGAGCAGCTGGTGTTATCTTTGAAAGAAAGGGAATGTTGTGTTACTGCCTTCTGAGCTGAGAATGGTAATGAACCATAGACCAGAATGTACCACAAGTCTAGCAGCATGAGGAGTCCAATCTGAAGTGTGCTGTACTCAGGATTTCGACAGAAGTTGTTTGATGACTGCACGCCAGCAGTTTGTCTAAAGGGAAACCTGTTGAAGATTTTTGGAACACGACAAAAGAATGCAAGACTTCATGCTTATCTTCTTTGCGATACATGGGTGCAGTGATTGGAATGAGGGCCAAGTGGATCTCATTGACAACGAGAACATTGATCGGGGTTGTTAACCTGGGGAGCCCTGGCTGACAGATATAAACCGGAATCACAGAGAGTCTCCACATTCTAGGGACAGACTCTGGGGTAACTAGTCAGAGTCCATTTCTGGTGCATGTGTAAATAAAGGGTGACTTGGTGAAGGGATACCGGCTTCTGTGGAGTTATTTCAATAGGGAATAATTTTCATTTGTTGTCACAAAATTGCTGGTGAGTAACATCTTCCCCCCACCATTAAATGTTGCGTAGTGTTTAGTTGTTCTGCGCTTGCTAACATGAGTATGCTTGCTATTAATGCTCACAGTGCTTGATTTAATAAGCATGGGTGTGGAATGAGTTCAAACTAAACATTGTTGCTGAAAGACTGGAAGTGTGTAGCAGACATCTTGAAGCAAATAGAAAGTGGTGTCATCTCGGCATAGCCCTCAGATACAAACTGTGCAACCATTCAGTTTGCCTGTTTTTTTTATAATTGTTGAAACTGAAAGTGTCATCTTTCCAGTCTTGGACTAAGAATTCCTGCTGGAAATAGCAGGGGTAAGATAATCTATTTTTCTCCGAAAGTCTGCTGCACTTAAGGGATGGTAAACTGTACGTTGGTAGTGCAGAGATTTATAAAAAGCCTTCCTCATTCACATCAGGGACATAAAGCTCAAATTTTCTGTCCATCCATTAGTACTTGTTTGGTTAATGGGGGAATTTGGCAAACTCTTGTATTTAATTGCATCCTCTACAGCTGATCTCAAAACTAGAAGGCGACTTATGTTGGGAAGGCAATTTAGGGATTATTACTTGACTCCTATCCATCTCATTCCCCCTCTGCCCTTACACCTGAATGCAGGGGAACTAAAATGAACTTTATTTGCCAGATCTGAATTGAACCATTTTGTCTTGTGCTGAGATGACTAAACGTCACTGTGCATCCACAGGAATTAGACAAGCTCATATACTGTGGCATGCAAGCAATTTGCACCGGTCAAGGCATTACATTTCAAAGATAATCTAAATTTTATAAATCTGGCAAGTTGAATGGATCATGGCAGATTTATCAAGGCATTCATCACATTGATTAAAATGTCGCAGGCAATGTAAATCAAAGAAATAGCCTTGGTGTCAAGTAAGTGTTAGCCGATAGTGTCTCAGGCATAGAGCTGACAATTGAGACCAGAGCTTAATAGTTTGAACAGGTCAAGAAAAATAATGATAGACTATTAAACCTTGAAATAACATTTAAAGAACGATCTTAATGCAATGCGATAGACATTTTAATAAAAAGTCGCTATCAGCAACAACATAGTGAATCTAAACTGAAAGAACTGAGGGTGCTGTTAACTCAGAAGCATAAACAGCAATTACTGGAAAAGCTCAACAGCTCTGGCAGCATCTCTGGAGAGAAATCAGAGCAAAGGTTTCGGGTCCAGTGATCCTTCCTCATTAACTCTGATTTCTCTCCAGAGATGCTGCCAGATCTGCTGAGATTTTCCAGCAATTTCTATTTTTTTAACATTGTAAGTCTGTTCTTTACAAAGCCTGCCTCCGGGCTTTGGGACGAATGCTCCAAGGAAATCTCTCAACATGTCAATAATTAACCATGAGTCTCAGTTGGATAAATGCAAGATTCCTGTGTTGCTTCAATCAGATTAACTGCATGTATGTTAATATGCTTTATCTTTGTATTTAAAAACCACACAACACCAGGTTATAGTCCAACAGGTTTATTTGGAAGCGCTAGCTTTCAGAGTGCAGCTCCTTCATCAGGTGATTAGGTGTGATTTTTAACTTTGTCCAATTCCGGCACCTCCAAGTCATGTTTAGTTTTGAAGGTAGCTCTATTCATTCCACACTGAGTTTGTGTTAATGTTGCTTTCCTTTAGCCTTTCCTGCTATTGTGTCATAAAGCGGGCAGTTTGATTTCGATCAGGGTCCTCGGTTTTAAACTGAGCATTCATTCAGTGAATCATCAGAATTGGGAAATGTTTACATAGAGATTTGAGTCTAAGTTTCAGAAGGAGAAAGTACCTGTGGGAGATGATGTGACACACTCTCATCTTCACTGCAATGGGGATTTCATCTGGGGGAATGACTGTCCGCCTCTCTGAGAACCCTCTCTATTCCTGATGAAGAGCTTTTGCCCGAAACGTCGATTTTCCTGCTCCTCGGATGCTGCCTGACCTGCTGTGCTTTTCCAGCACCACTCTAATCCAGACTCAGGTTTCCAGCATCTGCAGTCCTCGTTTTTACCTCTCTGAGAACCCAACCAGTTTTATACTCTAGAATTTACTGAGATAAAAATCAGCCAAGTTCTAAAACGGGGTGTTCCACCATGTTATCCTTGTCCAGAGAAACTGAAAAGACATTCCCTTTGATTATATAGATGAGGAGCCTTAAAAGGTCCAGGCCCAAATGAAGATCAAACTTCTGGGCTTGAGTGAATAAATTAACATCAGGATGACTCTGTCCTTTCCTGTTTTCTTGGAGTACAGTTGCTTACCTCCACCACAATGATTTCACTTCCAATTGGTGTGGCGATTATTGGTTACAGTTTGGATCCATTCATGCCACAGTTCCAAACATGTCACCTCCACCTCTCCATCCCCTTTTAAAAAGCAGCTAGCCATAAGACTATAAGATCATAGCAGCAGAATTGGGCCATTCGGCCAATTGAGTCTGCTCTGCCATTCGATCATAACCGACATGTTTCTCAACCCCATTCTCCTCCCTTCTCCCCTTAATCCTTTGAGCCCCATACTAATCAAGAATCTATCTACCTCTGTCTTAAATACACACCACGGCCTCCTGTGGCAATGAGTTCCACAGACTCACCTCTGGCTGAAGAAATTCCTCCTCCAATGTTTCCAGGAGAAAGGGAGGAGGGAATAGGTGGGAAATTGTGAGGTGAGTGGCAATTGAGGGAGAGAAGAAGACAGAGGAAACAATTAAGAGAAACATGGGTTAACAATGGTGGAAAAGTGAGAGGATGGATGTACCTCATTTAAATTGTTAAATGGGCAAAGTATTGTCGCGTAGTGGTAATGTTCCTGCCTTTGATCGAGAAGATCTGGGCTCAAGTCCCACTCAAAGAGCTGTGGGCCCTGGTAGGTGCTCATCGCAAGGTGGTGTATATCCTTCCAATGTTTCTGTAAGGTGTGTGGGAGAGGTTCCTTTGTCAGGAATGCTTGGTGTCTGGTGATGCCCCTCACATTATAGCATCTGATGTAAGAGACAATGGAGTTTCTTTTCTAGGTTATAAAGTGAAATGGAAACTGGTGCACTGTCTAGCTCAGGTACCAGGATTTGGACAAACAGGTGGAATGGTTTGGTGCCCACTTTTAGCTGTGCAAGACTAAGGGCTGAAATTACTGTTGTTTTTCTATTGGCTAAATGTCAATGTTATGGAGTTTATTGAAGGGCCTCTCACTCCTAGGCCTAGTGAGATCTCCTGCTGCATCTCCCCAAACTCAGCTCAGTAAGCACACACCATCGGAATGTGAGATGTAGGAGGAGAAGTTGGCAATTCAGTCCATGGAGCCATTCAACGGGATCATGGCTGATCTGATCAATCTCAAGTCTACTTCCCTGCCCTTCCCCCAGAACGCTTGAAACGCCTCCAGTGCTCCCCTCTTCTCCCATTCTAGCCACACGTCATTCCCAGAAGAACTCAATGGTCACCAGATATCCACCAGAAGACCAGCTTCTGTGGCACATGCGGCAACTTTAAATGGTCACTGTGCCACCTGGATGGACAGGGGATATTTGAAAGTTGCCCTGCTCAGTGATGGACATTCATCTAGACTATACCAGAAAAGGAGACAGTGAGGCTGTGATTTTCCGAAAGGGGTCTGAAGGTCCTGGTGATGGGGTGATAAGGTGGAGGGACATCCTTTCTCAGAGGATCAGCAGCGGAGGACCTGGCAGCCTGGTCTGAGAGTGTTACCCGGGTCATTGCGATCTGGAGGAATGGTCAGCAATGTCTCAAGAAGGTCAATGACAGTCTCTGCCCTGTCAATGAAAGGGCCATCCTCTTCTCTCTGCTATTGCACACTCATTCCACCTCAGCTGCTGCACTTGCCTCCCAGCAAGACTCACACACTCTGTCGCTCTCACCATTATCTGCAATACCTTCTTTCCCTCTTTCCCACTCAGTGTCCCCCAGCCTCTGAGTCCACTAACTTCTGCGCTGTCTAATGACCAGCGGGATAGCTCACCATCTTTTGACCTCCTAACATACCCAGGCCACCCTATCTCATCTCACTGAATCCTTCCCATTCTCTCATTGAAAGAGAAGACTAGAGTGTGGAAAGCAGACTGGTGCCTGTGATCATGTTCCTCCCCCTTTATGAGGAGACGGAGAAGGCTGGACCCACTCCTAGTGGGATACTGAAACATCCAGGACCCACTAACTGAGTAGGTACCAGTGGGACTCTCTGAGGATCCACACCATCCCGTGTCCCACTGCTTCCAACCACTAACCGAGATGTCTCCTCTCTTGTGCCCTGTAGGTATCAATGGATTGTCCATGGACCCGTGGAGAAACAGGCTTCACTGCCAGCAGGTACCACCTTACCCTCTGAGGATGAGAGTTCAGGTGACTCGGAAGAAGCATCAACGAGGCTGACTTCTGCTCGCTTCCCCCCAGCCCAGCCCCGATACTGACACCTTGGGAGCACATTCCGTCCGGTCAGCACCTCACTGCGACAACTCCATGGCGGGCCGAGATAGAAACAGCCCAGGCAGCCTGCACCCAGAGGTCTGCCAGTGAGTGATCACTTGCTCAGTCCCAGGAAGGAATGCATCCTGTGGCGTTGGCAATCAGAGACTTGGTCACAGGGTGCAGGAAGGAGCCTCAGCAGCAGGCTGGCGATGGCCCTCCTAGCCCAGAGGATGCAACAGTGCAGGCTGTGGCATGGGGACCCACCAAGCGTGTGATGATCTGTCTGCCTCCATGGACATGTCACTGGCTGCTGTGGAGAGCCAGATCCAATAGTCTGTGTTTGCAGACACCCCTGTGATCCACCTGCCCCAGCCACTGATTCTCAGGACTGATGGCATGGTACCCGGGTGAGGGAATCTGACACATGCTCCAACACCACCAACCCCTCCTGCCAACTCCTGGCAGTAGGAAGATCAGACTGGGGAGAGTTACTTGCCCCTTGCAGGGAGACCTTCAGTGTGTCTGTGCTGTGTAAGCACAAGCACCTCCCCTCCACCCCTCCCAAAAGGTTGTCTGGACAAACCTCCAAGACCAATAGGGTCCGCTGTTAAAGAGCTCCCTCTACCAGCTCAGGAGGATACTGAGATGCAGTGGGAGGGAAAGGAAGGATAAAATCCTTTGAGGGCATTGTGGTGACCTGGGTGACAGTGCACTGTCTGTAAGGTTTGCATGAATGGTTTTACACTGCATTGATTTGTTTGAGAAGCCATCTGGTCCTGGATGTAACTGAGCCACCATAATGCCCAACTTCATGCCCTACAGGACGCAGCGTGGAGCGATGTCTGTCTGTGTTCAGAGCCTGCTGAAGCAAGAATAACAAGGTGGATAGGGCAATTACTAGCCATTACGCCCAATCACCACCAATGCCTTTGGTCAAACAACCCCCAATCCTTCCATGGTCCCCATAACCAAAACTGTTGGTGTGAATCACGTGGCCAACAATGGGGTAGGAAGGTTTACAGTACACAGAGAGTGCTAGGGATTAGGAACCCCACAGGCCTGTGTCCTGCCTGGTGTGTGTATGTGTGTGTGTGTGTGTGTGTGTGTATTGCGTGTGTGTGCGTGTGTGTGCATGTGTATGTGTGCACGCATGTGTGTCTCTGTGTGTGTGCACGTTTGTGTGTGCACATATGTGTGTGTTGCTGGGGGGTCTTGTGTCCTGCCTAATATATGTGTGTGTGTGCGCGCATGTGTGTACCTGTGTGCTTGTGTGTGTGTGTGTGAATGGTCTGCTACAGGGGAATTTAAGGAATGGGAACAGTGGTAAAGGACATGCTTTATCTGTCTAATACAAGGTGTGTGAAGGAGATCAGTAAATGGAACATTACAAAACCTCAGAATAGTATAAGAAGCTGGAGTCTGTGTCTGTCTACACTTACCAGGCAAGAATTGGGCGAATGGACTAAACCAGAGCAAATGTGCATCATTAGATTCCCAGAAAGTAATTGCTTGTAATAAAATGAGTAAAACTGGAGAAACTCAATGGGTCTGACAGCTTCTGTGGAGAGAGAAACGGTTAATGTTTTGTGTTCAGACCTGCTGAATTTCTCCAGCACTTTTTAGCTCTTTTAACCTCAGATTTCCAGCATCAGTTGTATTTTACTTTTCTTGAAGTCATTGCTTGTATGTCTTTATTATTCATATGGTTGCCTTTTATTTAGGTTGGGCGGTATTATGCCTTATGGATATTGGAGGCTTCTGGACATGCTGAATCCAGCACAGCACATATCCTTTCATGTGAATTTGTGGTTTTGCTGACAGTATTAGCAAAGGATTTCAAATGTCACAACTCCTCCTGAGCTGGATTACCATGTGTTTGACCTCTTTTGACCAAAGAATAAATCATTCCCAGGAGAGATTTATCTGCTCACAACTTTGCTCCTTTAGTGTACTCTTGGATTTAGGTTTCATTTCAAAGTAGACTCAGGAATTCCTGCAGGTTGTGACTGAACATTATTATTAAACGAGAGTTGGACTTTCTTTAGTTTTTCAATTTTTTTCTTTGATCTGAAAATGCAAATAGCCAATTAGACATATTGTCATCATCCCCCTATAAGAATCAAAACATATACACAAGGAAAATTAGTACCTGTCCAGAGAGCATATTATTTAAGTACCTGTACCCTTGTCTGTAATGCAATTCATTTTGAAGTCAATGCTGATATTTAATCACATGAAACCTTACCATGTGGACTCATTTTAAACAGGGCCAAAGTGAGGACTGCAGATGCTGGAGATTAGAGTCAAGAAGGGAGGGCTTTTGCCTGAAATGTCAATTTTCCTGCTCCTCGGAAGCTGTCTGACCTGCTGTGCTTTTCCAGCACCACACTCTTGACTCATTTTAAACAGTATCGTTGCTAAAATGCGAGGATACCTGAATGAAGGAGGGAAAATCAAGATATGCGACTAACCAACCAGCAACCCACTTCACATACATCAGAATGCAACTCTCCCAACCGAGGTTCTGCATAAGCAAGGGCCTCATCCGGAGAACGTAAACACAGGTTTAAGTCAGCCTGCACTATTTAAAGCTAGTCCATAGCTGCCTGGCAATCCAACCTCCACAGTACTCAAGGGTTGCTGCAATTGTACAAGGTATTGGTGAAGCCACTCCTGAAATATTGTGTGCAGTTTTGGTCTCCTCATCTGTTCTTGCCAGTGAGGGAGTACAGCAGATGATTACTAGGTTGGTTTCTGGGATGGCAGGTCGGATATATGAGGAGAGATTGAGTGAGTTGATTAGGATTGTGTTCACTGGAATTTAGAAGACTGAAAGGGGATCACATAGTAACCTATAACATTCTAACATGACCAGACAGGTAAGATGCAGGAAGGATGATCCCAATATGGGGGCAATCCAGAGCCAGGGAGTCATAGTTTAAGGATAACGAGTAAACTATTTAGCACTGAGATAAGCAGAAATCTCTTCACCGAGAGAGTGGTGAGCCTGCTGAAGCGAAAACATTGTGTTTCCAAGAAAAGGGGTGGCTATATCTCTTGTGGCTAAAGGGAGCAAGGGATATGGGGGAGGGTGGGATTAGTGTGTGCAGCTCAATGATCAGACATGGTTGTATAGAAAGATGGCACACGGCTCAAGGGGTTTATCTTCTATGTTGCAAACAGAAATAGAAATTGCTGGAAAAGCTCAGCAGGTCTGGCAGCGTCTGTGGAGGGAAAGCAGAGTTAATGTTCTGAGCGCAGTGTCCCTATGTTCTGTGCTTGCTGAGGTGCCACGCAGAGTGAGGAGCAGGACTGTGAACCTGCTGCCCTGTCTCGGGGTGACAGAGATTGCTCTCCAACCGGAGCAGCACTGCCAGTGAGCTAACCTTGCCATGTCCTGGGTGCCAGCCAAATCGGGGGCACTGAGCTGGGCCACACCGAGGCTCGGTGTTCCACACCCAGGGTTGTGTGAAATCATCCTTTGCCATCTGCAGTCTCTGCCACCTGACTCCCCACCCAAATTCACCAGCCATCTGCCCGCCATGTTGCAGCTACTGGGCATAGTGTTGTGGCACCAGCGGGGGTGAAGGCACATGGGCAAATAGCCACTAGGATGTGTAGCTGGCTAGATGTACATTTGGTTTGGAGCAATTGGAGAGGCATGGTGGCTCAGTGGTTAGCACTGCTGCCTCACAGGACCAGAGTTCGATTCCAGCCTTGGGTAACTTGTGTGGAGTTTGTGCATGCTCCCCATGTCTGTGTGGGTTTCCTCCCACAGTCCAAAGAAGCATGGGTTATTCAGATTGGCCATGCTAAATTGCCCATCTTCTCTATGGACTTCAGCAAGGCATTTGATAAGGTTCCCCATGGTAGGCTGATTCATAAAGTCAGGAAGTATGGGATACAGGAAGATTTGGCTATCTGGATTCAGAATTGGTTGGCTGACAGAAGGCAGAGAGTAGTTGTAGATGGAAAGTATTCTGCCTGCAGGTCAGTGTTGAGTGGGGTCCCGCTAGGCTCTGTTCTTGGGCCTCTGCTCTAAGTAGATTTTATAAATGACTTGGATGAGGAGGTTGAGGGGTGGGTCAGCAAATTTGCAGATGACACAAAGGTTCGTAGTGTCATTGATAGTATCGAGGGCTACTGCAGGCTGCAGCGTGACATTGACAGGATGCAGAGCTGGGCTGACAAATGGCAGATGGAGTTCAACTTGGATAAATGCGAAGTGATGTGTTTTGGCAGGTTGAACTCGAATGCTGAATTAAAGTCAGGATTCTTGGCAGTGTGGAGGAACAGAGGGATCTGTGCCCAGTGAGGATGGTGGCGTGCAGATGTACGATACACACACACACACACACACACACACACACAACGCGCGCAAACACACACGCACACACACGCACACACACACACATACATGCACACACACACACAAATGCACACGCGCACACATGCACACACACATACATACACACACACGCGCGTACACACAGGCACACACAAGCACGCACACACTCACAACGCGCGCATACACACATGCGCACACACAAGCACACATGCACACACACAACCACGTGCACACATACACACACACACTTGCGCACACACAAACACATGCGCACATACACAACACACGCACACGCACACACATGCACACACACACCCACGCGCACACATACACACACACCTGCACACACATAAATGCACACGTGCACATATGCACACACGCACACACATATACATACATACACACACACAAGCGCGCGCACACACACCCAACGCACGCGCACACAAGCACACGCATACACACATACATGCACACACACACCCACGCACACATGCACACACACACACCCGCGCACACACAAACACACACGCACACATGCACACACACATACATTTGCATACACGCGCGCACACACACACGCACATACATGCACACACACATACACACACGTACACATGCACACACACACACCTCAAGGTAGTTAGGTTTCCTTATTTGCATTAGGTTAAACCATCTAAAATTGGTGTCACAATCATAAAATTAGAACAAGGATGATCTTCTTCCATAGGAAGCTAAGGAAGTTCGGCGTATCCATAAGGACCCTCACCAATGTTTACGGAAGCATCATAGAAAGCATGCTATCTGGATGTAGCACGGCTTGGTACAGCAACTGCTCTGCCCAGGACCCAAGAAACTACAGAGAGTTGTGAACGCAGTCCAGGGCATCACACAAACCAACCTTCCAACCATTGACTCCATCTACACTTCTTGATCCAGCAGAAAGATAGCCAAGCCCCCTATTCACTCCGGTGCTAACCTCTTCTGTCAGGAAGAAGACACAAAAGCGTAAACACACGTGCACCAAAAGGTTCAAGAGCAGCTTCTTACCCAATTTGTTTGTACCTGTAATACGGTATTAGATTTCTGAACGGACCTCTCAAATTAGATTATTAGATTATTAGAAATTAGATTATTAGATTGCTGAACGGACCTCTCAAATTTCAAATCTTGCCTTTTGTGCACCTTCCATGCGGCTGCAACTTTGTATTCCTCACTCTGTTCGATCATCCCCTATGATCTTTGCATGGTATATCTGCTTGTGCTGTATGCAAAACAAAGTTTTCACTGTACTTAGGTACATGTGACAATAATAAATCAAATCAAATCAAGGAGCATTTCTATCCACAGAAAGGCGAGGTCAATCTGCAGCTCTCTTTCTCCCTGCGGTAAAGTCAATTGAAAATTTTCAAATGAAAGCTAGATGGGTTTTTATTCAGTGAAGGTGACAGGACTAAAACTGCTAAATGGAGATAAGATGCACATGAATCATTAGCCAATAAGGCTCAAACGTTAACTTCTGCTTCAATACTCCTGTGAGACACCTTATCAACTATCCTCAGAAAACTCTCAGTGCGCCATATCTTCTCCAGTACCTTTATTCATGCAATTGTCTACTCTTCCAAAAGTACTAGTAAACCAAACATGACTTTTTTATAATTTCAGCATGAACAATCCTAATATATTAATGGTATGTACTGAAGAGGCGAACATGCCAGTGCTGGATTCTGAAAGTTAAATCTGATTTACACAATGAGTCCAGTTGTATCAAGGCATTTTATCTTTTCAGCTGTAATAAGGTGGAAGCTCCTTCCAGGTCGAAGCACTTAATGGGACCACAGTCTGTTAATGACATTTTGCCTCTGTAGCTGCGAGATAATAACCAGTGCCAAAGCACTCTCTATCAGTAAATTATTACTGTCTTTGAGAAGATGGTTTTCCCCTGATAAGGCAAGTCCTATTACAGGTAGGAACAAACTGTGTCCGGCAAAGAAATATAATTGGCAGCGAGTGAAAAGTCAGAGGCTCCAGACTGACTTGGAGAATGAAGTGCTGCAGTATTTCTGGCCTCTGATTCTCTGCCCTCTCTGAACTGTAACATTTATTTCCTTGTCTTTTGAAGCAGAGGTGGAGCATTTGACAAAAGCAGGGCCGTTTATACACAATAATCTCTGAAGCGGCAAATTTTGGGGTTGACCGCTCGAAGAGAGCCACTCACGTGATTCCTCTCCTGGGTAGACAGATCGTGATGTGGAGGTGCGGGTTTTGGACTGAGGTTGATAAAGTCAGAAGTCCCACAACACCAGGTTAGAGTCCAACAGATTTATTTGAAATCACGAGCTTTTGGACTACTGCTCCTTCTTTAAGTGAAGTTCACTTCAGCTGATGAAGGAGCAGTGCTCCAAAAGCTTGTGATTTCAAACAAAGTCTGTTGGACTCTAACCTGGTGTTGTGGGACTTCTGACTGGATAGAGAGGAACAGGTAGAACACAGCTCTCTCTCAATGGTTCCTCTCTTTTGCATTTTATTCATTTTATGTCCTTTTATATTTTCAGAGAGAACAAACCAGCAGCCTCCCATGACCTCTGGAAGCAGACTAATTGTCTCGCAATGCTACACAATGTGTTGTGTTTTGTCCAGGTTTCTTTGAAATAGAGATTGGGGCAGAGGTACTGAACAGTCTACAAGAAGATAAACAACTTGAGGCCTTGAGTTTTTTTTTAAATGTTGGAACAATAAAAGCAACCTGTGCGGGTGTGGTCAAACTCACTCAGATCCAAGATTTTTAGTTGTAGCTGGGGTCTCACCAGGTTTGGGAGACACTGAATTGCTCCTAGCCGCGACACACACACCTCTCTCTTTCTCTCTGGGGAGCTGCTACAAACATCTCTTTCCAGCTGATAGGATTGCATCTGAGTCAATCTGTTCTTCTGAATTTGCCTTTTTCCCAAGTGCGTATCCATGGGCTGTTGCTATATTGGAACAGTTACTATTTAAGTTAAAAATCACACAACACCAGGTTATAGCCCAACAGGTTTAATTGGAAGCACACTAGCTTTCGGAGCGACGCTCCTTCATCAGGTGATTGTGGAGGGCTCGATCGTAACACAGAATTTATAGCAAAAATTTGCAGTGTGACGTAACTGAAATTATACATTGAAGAATTGATTGTTTGTTAAGCCTTTCATCTGTTAGAATACAGTGATAGTTTCACTTCTTTCATGTGTAAATCACAAAACCCTTTTTTTTAAAGTTGCATTCTCGGGTTAGCTGTTAACAATGGTGATAGCTAGACAATATGTTGAAGGTGTTAGCCCCCTGTGTTCTCTGTCTATGACCTGATGTTTAGATTGATTCTAATCTAAAAAGTGAAATAACAGAGTTTTACATAAATTCATGCAGTTTTTGAGCTCAGAGTTCGACATGAATCTATGTGGTTTTTGAGCAAAGTGCAATGTAACTCTGAAAGTACCAAAAAAATTCACCACACACAATATATATGTGTGCATGTGGGTCTTTGTCTGTCTGTGTGTGTGTCTGTCTGGGGTGGGGGTTGTGAGTGTGAGAAAGTGTGTGTGTGAGTGTGTGTGTGTGTGTGTAGTGAGTGCAGAGTGTCTTAAGTCTGTGAGGGGGTGCATGTGTGGGAGTCTGTGTGTTTATAAGGGTGTGTGTGGGTGTCTGTGTGCGCGTCTGTGTGTATCTGTGTCCGTGTGCATGTGAGAGTGTGTGTCTGTGTGTAAGAATATCTGTGTATGTGTGTGTAGTGCAATGGTGATCACCTGTAATGTGACATGAACCCAAGGTCCCGGTTGAGGCCTTCCCTATGGGTACCGAACTTAGCTATCAGCCTCTGCTCAGCCACTTTCCTCTGCTGCCTGTCCCGAAGTCCACTTTGGAGGATGGTCACCCGAAAGTCCGAGGCTGAATGTCCTGGACCACTGAAGTGTTCCCCAACTGGGAGGGAACCCTCCTGTCTGTTGATTGTTGTGCGGTGCCCATTCATCCATTGTCGTAGCCTTTGCTCGGTTTCCCCAATGTACCATGCCTCCGGGCATCCTTGCCTGCAACATATAAGATAGACAATGTTGGCTGAGTCACATGAGTACCTGCCATGTACACGGTGGGAGGTGTTCCCACGCGTACTAGTGGTTATCTATGTCCACAATCTGACACGTTTTGCAGCGTCTACCGTGACAGGGTTGTATGGAGTTGTCCTGAGAGCCGGGCAGTTTGCTACGAACAATGATCTGTTTGAGGTTTGGCGGTTGTTTAAAGGCAAGTAGTGGAGGTGTGGGGAAGGTCTTGGTGAGGTGCTCATCTCCATTGATAATGTGTTGCAGGTCACAAAGAACATGGCGTAATTTTTCAGCCCCTGGGAAGTACTGAACAACGAAGGGTACCCTGTCAATTGCAGCCCGTGTCTGTCTCCTGAGGAGGTCATTACGGTTCCTTGCTGTGGCACGTCGGAACTGGCGGTCGATGAGTTGAACATTGTACCCCATTCTTGTGAGGGCATCCTTGAGTACTTCCAGGTGTCCGTCACGTTCCTCCTCATCTGAGCAGATCCGGTGTATGCGTAGGGCTTGTCCATAGGGAATGGCTGTTTTAATATGTTTTGGGTGGAAGCTGGAGAAGTGTAGCATTGTGAGGTTGTCTGTGGGTTTGCGGTAGAGTGTGGTGCTGAGGTGTCCGTCCTTGATGGAGACGCACGTGTCCAAGAATGAGACAGACAGTCGACAGTAGTCCATGGTGAGTTTGATGGTGGGATGAAAATTGTTGATGTCACTGTGTAGTTTTATCAGTGACTCCTCGCCATGGGTCCAGAGGAAGAAAATGTCATCAATGTACCTGGTGTACAATGTCGGTTGGAGATCCTGCATAGAGAAGAAATCTTGTTCGAACATGTGTATAAAAATGTTGGCATATTGGGTGCAAATTTGGTCCCCATGGCTGTTCCGTGTGTCTGGATGAAGAATTGGTTGTCAAAGGTGAAGACGTTATGATCGAGGGTAAAGCGGATGAGTTGTAGGATGGTGTTTGGAGACTGGCAGTTGTTGGTGTTGAGTACTGAGGCTGTTGCCGCGATGCCATCATTGTGGGGGATGCTGGTGTAGAGTGCGGAAACATCCATTGTGACGAGGAATGTTCCTGGTTCGACTGGTCCATGGGTGCTGAGTTTCTGGAAGAAATCCGTAGTATCGTGACAGAAGCTGGAGATCCCCTGTACAATAGGTTTCAAGATGCCTTCCACATAGCCGGAGAGATTCTCACACAGGGTCCCATTGCCTGACATGATGGGACGTCCCGGTGTGTTGGCTTTGTGTACCTTTGGAAGGCAGTAGAAGTTGTCTACACGAGAAGATGTAGGCGACTTCTACTGCCTTCCAAAGGTACACAAAGCCAACACACCGGGACGTCCCATCATGTCGGGCAATGGGACCCTATTGAGAATCTCTCTGGCTATGTGGAAGGCATCTTGAAACCTATTGTATCGGGGATCCCCAGCTTCTGTCGCGACACTACGGATTTCTTCCAGAAACTCAGCACCCATGGACCAGTCGAACCAGGAACATTCCTCGTCACAATGGATGTTTCCGCACTCTACACCAGCATCCCCCACAATGATGGCATCGCGGCAACAGCCTCAGTACTCAACACCAACAACTGCCAGTCTCCAAACACCATCCTACAACTCATCCGCTTTATCCTCGATCATAACGTCTTCACCTTTGACAACCAATTCTTCATCCAGACACACGGAACAGCCATGGGGACCAAATTTGCACCCAATATGCCAACATTTTTATACACATGTTCGAACAAGATTTCTTCTCTATGCAGGATCTCCAACCGACATTGTACACCAGGTACATTGATGACATTTTCTTCCTCTGGACCCATGGCGAGGAGTCACTGATAAAACTACACAGTGACATCAACAATTTTCATCCCACCATCAAACTCACCATAGACTACTCTCGACTGTCTGTCTCATTCTTGGACACGTGCGTCTCCATCAAGGATGGACACCTCAGCACCACACTCTACCACAAACCCACAGACAACCTCACAATGCTACACTTCTCCAGCTTCCACCCAAAACATATTAAAACAGCCATTCCCTATGGACAAGCCCTACGCATATACCGGATCTGCTCAGATGAGGAGGAACGTGACGGACACCTGGAAGTACTCAAGGATGCCCTCACAAGAATGGGGTACAATGTTCAACTCATCGACCGCCAGTTCCGACGTGCCACAGCAAGGAACCATAATCACCTCCTCAGGAGACAGACATGGGCTGCAATTGACAGGGTACCCTTCGTTGTTCAGTACTTCCCAGGGGCTGAAAAATTACGCCATGTTCTTTGTGACCTGCAACACATTATCAATGGAGATGAGCACCTCACCAAGACCTTCCCCACACCTCCACTACTTGCCTTTAAACAACCGCCAAACCTCAAACAGATCATTGTTCGTAGCAAACTGCCCGGCTCTCAGGACAACTCCATACAACCCTGTCACGGTGGACGCTGCAAAACGTGTCAGATTGTGGACATAGATAACCACTAGTACGCGTGGGAACACCTCCCACCGTGTACATGGCAGGTACTCATGTGACTCAGCCAACATTGTCTATCTTATACGTTGCAGGCAGGGATGCCCAGAGGCATGGTACATTGGGGAAACCGAGCAAAGGCTACGACAATGGATGAATGGGCACCGCACAACAATCAACAGACAGGAGGGTTCCCTCCCAGTTGAGGAACACTTCAGTGGTCCAGGCCATTCAGCCTCGGACCTTCGGGTGACCATCCTCCAAGGTGGACTTCGGGACAGGCAGCAGAGGAAAGTGGCTGAGCAGAGGCTGATAGCTAAGTTCGGTACCCATAGGGAAGGCCTCAACCGGGACCTTGGGTTCATGTCACATTACAGGTGATCACCATTGCACTACACACACATACACAGATATTCCTACACACAGACACACACACACACTCTCACATGCACACGGACACAGATACACACAGACGCGCACACAGACACCCACACACACCCTTATAGACACACAGACTCCCACACATGCACCCCCTCACAAACTTAAGACACTCTGCACACACACACACACACACTTTCTCACACTCACAACCCCCACCCCAGACAGACACACACACAGACAGACAAAGACCCACATGCACACATATATATTGTGTGTGGTGAATTTTTTTGGTACTTTCAGAGTTACATTGCACTTTGCTCAAAAACCACATAGATTCATGTCGAACTCTGAGCTCAAAAACTGCATGAATTTATGTAAAACTCTGTTATTTCACTTTTTAGATTAGAATCAATCTAAACATCAGGTCATAGACAGAGAACACAGGGGGCTAACACCTTCAACATATTGTCTAGCTATCACCATTGTTAACAGCTAACCCGAGAATGCAACTTTAAAAAAAAGGGTTTGTGATTTACACATGAAAGAAGTGAAACTATCACTGTATTCTAACAGATGAAAGGCTTAACAAACAATCAATTCTTCAATGTATAATTTCAGTTACATCACACTGCAAATTTTTGCTAAAAATTCTGTGTTACGATCAAGCCCTCCACAATCACCTGATGAAGGAGCGTCGCTCCGAAAGCTAGTGTGCTTCCAATTAAACCTGTTGGACTATAACCTGGTGTTGTGTGATTTTTAACTTTGTACACCCCAGTCCAACACCGGCATCTCCAAATCATGGTTACTATTTAAGTAACTGTTAAGTACTCCAGTAGAGTTAAGTTATTCCAAGTTGCTCTTTCTATTGTTGTGTTTTAACTCATGTTTGAAGAAATTGTGTTTTGCTTAAAGTTGAGTAGTTTGACTGGTCAAATTGCATTTGGAATGCAACACCTTGCATTTCCCTTTGACATCAGCAAAAGTAAGGGTACAGCCTACCTTCTTAATATATTTTGAGGGGGTCTGATCTGGTTCATAACAGCAACAACACAGGCATTGAGGAAAATGTGTCATGTTGCAGGAGATTTTTTGCCTTGTGTGCATCAGGATTAATGCAAGAATGCCAAAGTGTTGGAGGTTTGGCATTCTTGGGTATGTCCTGATAGTGCAAGATGAAAATCTTTACTGATGTGTCCCTCCTCTCAGCAATGTTTACCATTTATATCTTCATATTAAGATGAATACAGATAGTTTCTTCTGGGAGGCACATGATCTACAATCACCAATTTACCCTCTCATTCCGACTATGACCAAGAGATCCAGAAAAGCACTTCTGATCTAACATGTGGTGGTGCAGTAGCATTTACACTGAGCCACACGCTCACAAAAGTGGTGACACAGTGGCTCAGATGTTAGTATCACTGCGTCACAGCACCAGGGACCAGGGTTCAACCCCTCCCTTGAGCGACTGTCTGTGTGAAGTTTGCATATTTTCTGTTAGTACCTGATGCTCCAGTTTCCTCCAACCATCCACAGATATGCAGGTTTGGTGGACTGGCTGTGCTAAGTTGCCCTGTAATTTGCAGGTTAGCAGGATTAACTGTGGGGATAAGGTGGGATGCTCTTTGGAGAGTTGGTGCAGACTCGATGTGTCAAGTGATCCTTTTCCACACAGAAGGGATTCTGTGATTCCACCAGGAAGTGCCAGTAGTGACAATCATCAGGAGAGTCATTGATCATCTTTAAGGTGAGATAGATAGTTGACAAACAAGGGAGTCAACTAATATTTGGAGTAGAAAGAAAAGGAGAGTCCAAGTCACAATGAGATCAGTCATGATCAGATTGAATGGTGGACCAGGCTTGAGGGGCCAAATGGCCTCCTGATGCTCATCATTCGTGGGCTCAATAGACAACAAACAATAGGCAATGGGTGCAGGAGTAGGCCATTCGGCCATTCGAGCCTGCACAACCGTTCATTATGATCATGGCTGATAAACCACAATCAGTATCCTGTTCCTGCCTTATCCCCATAACCTTTGAGTCTACTATCGCTAAGAGCTGGATCCATTTCTTTCTTGAAAGTATCCAGAGACTTGGCCTCAACTGCCTTCTGGGGCAGAGCATTCCATATACCCACCACTCTGTGGGTGAAGAAGTTTCTCCTCAACTCTGTTCTAAATGGCCTACCCCTTATTTTTAAACTGTGTCCTCTGGTTCTGGACTTACCCATCAGCGGAAGCATGCTTCCTGCCTCCAGAGTGTCCAAGCCTTTAATAATCTTATATGTCTCAATCAGATCTCCTCTCAACCTTCTAAACTCAAGTGTACACCAGCCCAGTCGCTCTAATCTTTCAACATATGATAGTCCTGCCATTCCGGGAATTGATGTCGTGAACCTACACTGCACTCCCTCAATAGCCAGAACGTCCTTCCTCAAATTTGGAGACCCAAACTGCACACAATACTCCAGGTGCAGTCTCACCAGGGCCCTGTACAGCTGCAGAAGGAGCTCTTTGCTCCTATACTCAATTTCTCTTGTTATGAAGGTCAGCATGCCATTAGCTTTCTTCACTGCCTGCTGTACCTGCACGCTTGCTTTCATTGACTGATATACAAGAACACCTAGATCTCATTGTACTTCCCCTTTACCTAACTCGACTCCATTTAGATAGTACTCTGCTTTCCTGTCCTTGCCACTAAAGTGGATAACCACACACTTATCCACATTACACTGCATCTGCCATGCATCCGTCCACTCACCTAGCCTGTCCAACTCACCCTGTATTCTCTTAACATCCTCCTCACATTTCACCCTGCCACCCAGCTTTGTGTTATCAGCAAATTTGCTAATATTACTTGTAATGCCTTCATCTATATCATTAATGTATATTGTAGACAGCTGCAATCCTAGCACCGAACCTTGTGATACCCCACTGGTTCACCGCCTGCCATTCCTAAAGGAAGCCGTTTATCACTACTCTTTGCTTTCTGTCAGCCAGCCAATTTTTAATCCAAGTCAGTATTTTGTCCTCAGTACCATGTGCCCCAATTTTGCTCACTAATCTCCTATGTGGGACTTTATCAAAGGCCTTCTGAAAGTCCAGGTACATTATATCCACTGGCTCTCCCTTGTCTATCTTCATAGTTACATTCTCAAAAACTTTCAGACAATTAGTCAAGCACCATTTCCCCTTCGTAAACCCATGCTGACTCTGACCTATCCTGTTACTGCTATCCAAATGAGTCGTAATTTCATCTTTTATAATTGGCTCCTGCATCTTTCCCACCACTGACATCAGGTTAACTGGTCTATAATTCCCTGTTTTCTCTCTCCCTCCCTTCTTGAAAAGTGGGACAACAATAGTCACCCTCCAATCCACAGGAACTGATCCTGAATCTATAGAACTCTGGAAAATAATCACCAACGCATCCACGATTTCTCGAGCCACCTCCTTCAGTACCCTGGGATGCAGACCATCAGGCCCCGGGGACTTATCAATCTTCAGACCTAACAGTCTCTCCAACACCTATTTGAAATTAACTGATCCTGCACCTTCTGCATAATATCCAGAAATACCTGCCATTGTTGTTCCACTGCCATCCCCTGCTAGGGTATTGAACCAGTGAACTTTGGCCAGCTCCTCTTTGTTCAACTGCAATACTGCCACTTCCAATTCTCCCTCTCCCTCTCAAATTGCAGATTAAAATTTATCATATTGTGGTCACTACCTCCTAATGGTTCCTTTATTTCGAGGTCCCTGATCAAATCCGGTTCGTTGCACAACCCCAGATCCAGAATTGCCTTCTTCCTGTTAGGTTCCAGTACAAACTGTTTTAAGAATCCATCTCGGAGGCACTCCACAAACTCCCTTTCTTGAGGTCCAATACCATCCTCATTCTCCCAGTCTACCTGAAGTTGAAATCCTCCATAACAACTGTAGTAATACCTTTGCGACAGGCCAATTTCAGCTCCTTATTCAACTTACATTCTACATTCAGATTACTGATTGGGGGCCTGTAGATAACTCCTATTAGGGTCTTTCTACCCTTAGAATTTCTCAGCTCTATCCATACTGACTCTACATCTCCTGATTCTATGTCCACCCTCGCAAGGGACTAAGTATCATTCCCCACCAACAGGGCCACCCCACCCCTCTGCCCATCAGTCTGTCCTTTTGTTAGCACGTGTAGCCTTGAATATTCATTTCCCAGGCCCTGTCCACTTGAAGCCACGTCTCAGTTATCCCCACAACATTGTACCTGCCAATTTCCAATTGAGCCTCAAGCTCATCCACCTTATTTCTTATGCTTCGTGCATTCATATGTATTCTTAATATTTTACTCCCCTCACCCTTCCTATCAATCCCTATTTCACTTGACCATACTGTATGATCCTTTTTTGAGTTTTCTGCTCCTTTGATTCTGTTATCTTTCTTAACTTCTCTTATTCTCACTTTCCCTTTGATTTCCTTCTTGAATTTCCAGATTGTCCCCCTCCCCCTTAGTTTAAACACCCCTGTGTTGCAGTGGCAAACCTGCCTGCCAGAATGCTGGTTCCCCCACCTATTAAGGTGCAACTTGTCCCTCTTGTATAATTTATCCTTACCGCTAAACATATCCCAGTGATCCAAGAATTTAAATCCTTTCTTCCTGCACCAGTTCCCCAGCCACACATTCAAGTCCATTATCTCCCTGTTCCTGCCCTCTCCAGCTCGAGGAACTGGAAGCAAACTGGAGGTAACCACCCTGAACGTCCTGCTTTTCAACCTTCTTCCTAGTTCTCTGAAGTCCTGCTGTAGAATGTCCCTCCTCTTCTTCCCGACGTCATTTGTGCCGACATGCACCACCACCTCTGGCTCTTCACCTTCACTCTGTCGGTGATGTTCTGGATCCTGGCACCAGGAAGGCAACACAGCATCCTAAAATCCCGTCTGTTGCCACAGAAGCCCCTTTCAGTCCCTCTCACTATGGAGTCCTCTATTACCACGGCTCTGCATGATGTCTGACTCCTCGGCTCTGTTTCCACGTCAATTTTCGATTGGCAGACCTGTCCACCTCTTGGATTGGCAGTGTCGTCTGTCTCAACAGTTTCCAAGAGATTCAACCTATTCACGAGAGGTACTTTTCCCGGGGTCTCTTGTACTTGAATCATCTCTTCCTTTCTCATCGTCATCTCCCTTCTTCTCTCTTCTGTTATGCTCAGTGTAATGACCTCGCTGAATGTCCTGTCCAGAAAATTCTCGTTCTCTGAGTTGCGCTTGATGTCATCTAGTTCTTTCTTCAGTGCTGCGACATGCTCCTTCAGAAGCTGAATGTGTACACACTTGCCACAACTATAGGAGCCAGAGACACCATCAGTGTCCCTGACCTCCTACATCTTACACACAGCACACTGAATCAGCTTGAACCTCAGTTACATGTTCAATTAACAACATGATCTAATGTTAAAATGATTGAGATGTCATAAAGGTTATTTGTAATTTACAGGAGGCAGAGAGTTGTGTCTGTATTAGTGGGGAGGTTGCAGAGATTTGATGGATCATACCAGTTTACCTTCGTTTTCATCAGTTTGTAAGGAAGGATCTCTTCTGATTTGCTTCTCAAAACCAGACTCACACTGTTGTATAATTTTACATTTTTATGGAAACATCTGAAGGAGGACCCAGCTGCATCAGTTCAAGTTTGATTTAAAGCAGATGAAGAGATGTCAAACAGAGCCGAAGATCACAGAATAATTGCAGATGAATAAAGACAATGGACTCACATTAGACAATCCATCTTATAGCAGTCAGAAAGGATTGGTTGATACAGTGGCAAAATAGGCTGGCTCCATCACCCTATAGCTTACCGGGAGAGAACATTATGGGACTATCAAGTGAATTAACTTCATGGAGGTAATGCTGATTGGAATGAATCAGAAGTCACATGACACCAAGTTATAGCCCAACACAAGCTTTTGGAGTGCTGCTCCTTCATCAGATGACTTCTGACTTTGTCGAACCCCTGTCCAATAGCACTTCTCTCTCAAAGGGAGATGGTTGCAGGTGATCCTACAGTAACGTCATAGATGCAATTTAACAGGGAATGGATGTAGAGAAGTTGTAGGAAATCCACAAGTGGTCAATAACAAATCCAAAGAGTTAATCAGAAGAATGCTGCAGATACCAGAAATCTGGAACAAACACAGACAACGCTGGAGAAGTTCAGCAATTCTGGCAGCATCTGTGGAGAGAGAAACAGAGTTAACGTTTCAAGTCCGGAATTGGATTAGATTACTTACAGTGTGGAAACAGGCCCTTCGGCCCAACAAGTCCACACCGCCCCGCCGAAGCGCAACCCACCCATACCCCTAACCTAACACTACGGGCAATTTAGCATAACCAATTCACCTGACCTGCACATCTTTGGACTGTGGAAGGAATCCAGAGCACCCGGAGGAAACCCACACAGACACGGGGAGAACGTGCAAACTCCACACAGTCAGTCGCCTGAGGCAGGAATCGAACCCGGGTCTCTGGCGCTGTGAGGCAGCAGTGCTAACCACTGTGCCACCGTGCCGTCCACAAATGACTCTTCAGAATTCAGATATGCTGTGAATGGTTGGAATACAGATCTCACTATCACATCAAGAGACAGCGTGAACAGCGTGAATGCATTTGAAAGGAAACCAGATAAGCCTGAGTGAGGGAGGTATGGAGAGATACACAGATAAGGTCAGCGGGAGTCAGATAACACAAGACTCATACAGATCTTAAACACAGATCAAGTCCTCTAGTGAAATGTCTTGTTTTGCTGCTGTTAGATCTGAGTTGAAACTTTATTGCTGGAACAGCACAGCGGGTCAGGCAGCATCCAGGGAACAGGAGATTCGACGTTTCGGGCACAGGCCCTTCTTCAGGAATGAGCAGAGAGTGTTCAGCAGGAGAAGATAAAAGGTAGGGAGGAGGGACTTGGAGGAGGGGAGTTGGAAATGTGATAGGTGGAAAGAGGTCAAGGTGAGGGTGATAGGTCGGAGTAGGATGGAGGCGGAGAGGTCAAGAAGAAGACTGCAGGTCAGGAAGGCGGTGCCGGGCTGGAGGGATCCGGCTGAGACAAGGTGGGGGGAGGGGGGATGAAGAAACTGGTGAAGTCCAAGTTCATCCCCTGCGGTTGGAGGGTTCCCAGTCGGAAGATAATACGCTCCTCCTCCGACCGTCGGGTTGTTGTGGTTTGGCGGTGGATGAGTCCAATGACCTGCATATCCTCGGTGGAGTGGGAGGGGGAGTTGAAATGCTGTGCCACAGGTTGGTTGGGTTGGTTCGTCCGGGTGGCCCAGAGGTGCTCTCTGAATTGCTCCGCAAGTAGGCGGCCTGTCTCCCCAATATAGAGGAGGCCACACCGGCTGCAGCGGATGCAGTAGATGATGTGGGTGGAGGTGCAGGTGAATCTGTGGCGGATATGGAAGTTTCCCTTGGGGCCTTGGAGAGAAGTGAGGGGGGAGGTGTGGGCGCAAGTGTTGCACCTCCTGCGGTTGCAAGGGAAGGTGCCGGGAGTGGTGGTTGGGTCGGTGGGGGGTGTGGATCTGACAAGGGAGTCGCGGAGGGAGTGGTCTCTACGGAAAGCTGATAGGGGAGGGGAGGGAAATATATCCTTGGTGCTGGGGTCTGTTTGGAGGTGGCGGAAATGGCGGCGGATGATGCGCTGTACATGGAGATTGGTGGGGTGGTAGGTGAGGACCAGTGGGGTTCTGTCCTGGTGGCGGTTGGAGGGGCGGGGCTCAAGGGCGGAGGAGCGGGAAGTGGAGGAGATGCGGTGGAGGGCACCGTCGACCACGTCGGGGGGGAAATTGCGGTCCTTGAAGAAGGAGGCCATCTGTGTTGTACGTATTTTGAACTGGTCCTCCTGGGAGCAGATGCGGCGGAGACGAAGGAATTGGGAGAATGGGATGGCGTTTTTACAGGGGGCAGGATGGGAGGAGGTGTAGTCCAGGTAGCTGTGGGAGTCGGTAGGTTTGTAGTAGATGTCCGTGTTGATTCGGTCGCCTGAGATAGAAACAGAAAGGTCTAGGAAGGGGAGGGAGGAGTCCGAGACTGTCCAGGTGAATTTGAGGTCGGGGTGGAAGGTGTTCGTGAAGTGGATGAACTGTTCAACCTCCTCGTGGGAGCACGAGGTAGCGCCGATACAGTCATCAATGTAGCGAAGAAAAAGATGGGGGGTGGGGCCAGTGTAGTTGCGGAAGATGGATTGTTCCACATACCCTACGAAGAGGCAGGCATAGCTGGGGCCCATGCGGGTGCCCATGGCTACTCCTTTTGTTTGGAGAAAGTGGGAGGATTGGAAAGAAAAGTTGTTCAGGGTGAGGACCAGTTCGGTCAGTCGAAGGAGGGTGTCGGTGGAAGGGTACTGGGTGGTACGGCGGGAAAGGAAGAAACGGAGTGCTTTGAGTCCTTCGTGATGGGGAATGGAGGTGTACAGGGACTGGATGTCCATGGTGAAGATGAGGCGTTGGTGACCGGGAAAGCGGAAATCCTGGAGGAGGTGGAGGGCGTGGGTGGTGTCACGAACGTAGGTGGGGAGTTCTTGGACTAAGGGGGACAGGACCGTGTCGAGGTATGCCGAGATGAGTTCGGTTGGGCAGGAGCAGGCTGAGACGATGGGTCATCCGGGGCAGTCAGGTTTGTGGATTTTGGGCAGGAGGTAGAAACGGGCGGTGCGGGGTTGTGGGACTATGAGGTTGGAGGCGGTGGATGGGAGGTCCCCTGAGGTGATGAGGTTATGGATGGTCTGGGAGATGATGGTTTGGTGGTGGGGGGTGGGGTCATGGTCAAGGGGACGGTAGGAGGAGGTATCTGCGAGCTGGCGTTTGGCCTCAGTGGTGTAAAGGTCAGTGCGCCAAACTACTACTGCGCCTCCCTTGTCAGCTGGTTTGATGGTGAGGTTGGGGTTGGAACGGAGGGAGTGGAGGGCTGCGCGTTCCGAGGGTGAGAGGTTGGAGTGGGTGGGAGGAGTGTGGGAGTTCAGGTAGCGGTTAATATCGCGGCGGCAGTTTGCTATGAAGAGGTCGAGGGCAGGTAGGAGGCCAGCACGGGGTGTCCAGGTGGACGGGGTGTGTTGGAGGTGGGAGAAGGGGTCGTCAGAGGGTGGGTGAGAGTCTACACTGGCCTCACCCCCCATCTTTTTCTTCGCTACATTGATGACTGTATCGGCGCTACCTCGTGCTCCCACGAGGAGGTTGAACAGTTCATCCACTTCACGAACACCTTCCACCCCGACCTCAAATTCACCTGGACAGTCTCGGACTCCTCCCTCCCCTTCCTAGACCTTTCTGTTTCTATCTCAGGCGACCGAATCAACACGGACATCTACTACAAACCTACCGACTCCCACAGCTACCTGGACTACACCTCCTCCCATCCTGCCCCCTGTAAAAACGCCATCCCATTCTCCCAATTCCTTCGTCTCCGCCGCATCTGCTCCCAGGAGGACCAGTTCAAAATACGTACAACACAGATGGCCTCCTTCTTCAAGGACCGCAATTTCCCCCCCGACGTGGTCGACGGTGCCCTCCACCGCATCTCCTCCACTTCCCGCTCCTCCGCCCTTGAGCCCCGCCCCTCCAACCGCCACCAGGACAGAACCCCACTGGTCCTCACCTACCACCCCACCAATCTCCATGTACAGCGCATCATCCGCCGCCATTTCCGCCACCTCCAAACAGACCCCAGCACCAAGGATATATTTCCCTCCCCTCCCCTATCAGCTTTCCGTAGAGACCACTCCCTCCGCGACTCCCTTGTCAGATCCACACCCCCCACCGACCCAACCACCACTCCCGGCACCTTCCCTTGCAACCGCAGGAGGTGCAACACTTGCGCCCACACCTCCCCCCTCACTTCTCTCCAAGGCCCCAAGGGAAACTTCCATATCCGCCACAGATTCACCTGCACCTCCACCCACATCATCTACTGCATCCGCTGCAGCCGGTGTGGCCTCCTCTATATTGGGGAGACAGGCCGCCTACTTGCGGAGCGATTCAGAGAGCACCTCTGGGCCACCCGGACGAACCAACCCAACCAACCTGTGGCACAGCATTTCAACTCCCCCTCCCACTCCACCGAGGATATGCAGGTCATTGGACTCATCCACCGCCAAACCACAACAACCTGACGGTCGGAGGAGGAGCGTCTTATCTTCCGACTGGGAACCCTCCAACCGCAGGGGATGAACTTGGACTTCACCAGTTTCTTCATCCCCCCTCCCCCCACCTTGTCTCAGCCGGATCCCTCCAGCCCGGCACCGCCTTCCTGACCTGCAGTCTTCTTCTTGACCTCTCCGCCTCCATCCTACTCCGACCTATCACCCTCACCTTGACCTCTTTCCACCTATCACATTTCCAACTCCCCTCCTCCAAGTCCCTCCTCCCTACCTTTTATCTTCTCCTGCTGAACACTCTCTGCTCATTCCTGAAGAAGGGCCTGTGCCCGAAACGTCGAATCTCCTGTTCCCTGGATGCTGCCTGACCCGCTGTGCTGTTCCAGCAATAAAGTTTCAACTTTGATCTCCAGCATCTGCAGACCTCACTTTCTCCCTGCTGTTAGATCTGTGCAAAGGTAAGTAAAAGAAAATTCAACATTAGCATAGAATTATTCATTCCAGTCAGAAAATACAGTGTAGTCTGGATATATTTCGCCAACAATTTTGCATTCTACAAGGATTGCTTGTAGTAAAAATCCTCTTTTAGTTGCTTGTGGTTTTTCAAGCTTATTCATTAGCTGGTAGATATTTCTGTTTCTGCTTTACAATGAAGCAATGTTGGCACCTTAGGTTATTGTAACTCCCTGATTGCGTGCTGCTATTACTGATCTCCCCAGCCCAAGTCAATGCCTTGATCATGAAGCCGATTTCCATATCTCACAGCAGGGTCTCTCTTTCCTTACACGGAGATTCCTTCACTTCCTTTCAAGCATCTAATAGGAGATATTTGATGCTTGAAGGAACAGAGAAACTCCTGGGAGACATTCTCCTCCTTTGATGGACAAAAACAAAAGTTTATCAAAGAAGCAATCAGGCATTTTGCAGAAAATAGACTGAAGTTGGGAGTAAGTCAAGGAAAAAAAACAGTTGTGTGAGATGCCTGCTCACTATCATCCAATTGATTATCTTCATAGAGTCAGGATTTACCTCATGTAGCTAAGCTACTGTACCTGATTTAAACAAATTGCATCTTCAGATCAGGCATTTGGACTGAGAAATGATTCTGAGAGATACAGCTACAATCTCATTGTTCATCTGAATCCCACAATAGGCAGTGAATTGTGTAGGAGAGATGGGACAGAGGGTGGATTGAGAAGCAGTTTGAATATTGCGGGAGCTGTAGCAAGAGGGTTTTGGTGTCTGTGGGAGTGCGTGTGAAGTAATCACCAGCTGTTCTATGCCAAATCTAACACTGTGTCCAGGTTCAATTGTCACCCAATCCCCTCACACGGCGAAAGTTTCCAAAGTAACTGAAAGATGTTGACATGGTGGAGTCATCACAGAGAATTGGACCATCTTTCTCATCAGTAATCAGGGGATTGGTCAAGAATTGTCATTTAAGTGGAACATCAAAGAAGCAGATGTATAGTAAAATTAATCCTCTGGCAACTGCTGTCGAGGGGTTTAGTACAACAGTGTTGACTTCTGAATTTAATTAAACCAAGATGTCATAATGCCCCTTAGGTTATTACTTAATGGAGATAAATATTTTTCATTAAACGGCCTCTGATGACACATAGAAAGAACATGTTAATACTATGGCACTCACTAAAAAAAGTTAAAACTGCAAATTGGATGAGAATGATTGAAAACAAGTTTAGATTTTAATAAAATTGGCCAAGCATTTTCACAGTTGAGTACATGAGAAAACCATTAATAAAATAATTAGATTACTGAGTAATGAAAATGGTTCAATTATATTAAGAAACACTCCTGCAAATAATGCATAAAAGTTAGCTAGTGCAAATTTACAAGCTAGCATTTTATCAGTGGACAGTTGAGGTCACATGATCACTGTGGTGACCAATAACCCAGGGGAAAGTGAGGACTGCAGATGCTGGAGACCAGAGTTGAAAAGTGTGGTGCTGGAAAAGCACAGCAGGCCAGGCATCATCCGAGGAGCAGGAGAATCGACATTTCGGGCATAAGCCCTTCTTCAGGAATGAGGCTGGTGTGCCAAGCGGGCTGAGATAAAAGGTGGGGGAGGGGGAGGGGGGAATTTGGGGGAGGGGCGCTGGGAATACGATAGGTGGAAGGAGGTGAGGGTGAGGGTGATAGGCCGGAGAGGGGATGGGGCAGAGAGGTTGGGAAGAAGTTTGCAGGTCAAGAGGGCGGTGCTGAATCTAGGGGTTGGGGCTGAGATAAGGTGAGGGGAGGGGAAATGAGGAAGCTGGACCAATAACCCAACAGATAGTAGAATCAAGGGGCCAAATGACCTGCTCCTGTACCTATTTCTTCTGGTATCATAGAACCAAACTGACCATACACCCCGAGGACAAAACAAAGGACAAGGACAACAGATGCGTGGGAATAGCACCACCAACACCCATTAATTCCCCTCCAAAGTATTCTCCACCCTGGCTTGGAAATATATTGTCGTTTCATCAGTGCCTTTGGGTCAAAATGCCGGAACTCCATCCCTGATGGTGTTGATGCTATAGCTATACCAAATGGATTGCAGCAGTTCAAGAAGGCACTCACTACCACCTTCTCAAAAGATAGTGTAGATGGGGATGCCCTCATCACATGAATAAATGGAAAAAAGTTAAAGATCTTGCAGGTTTATTGGAAGTCTCCTTAGCACATATGGTTCCTCCTGTAGTCACCATTATCTTCAAAGGTCTGTCTTCCTCAGGTAGATTCAACACCCTTTTCTCACCCAGGATTTGGCCAACATGGCAGCACCAACAATGCTTTCCCTCTATCTGGACCCTACTGGATAGGATTATCAACAAAAACACTCATTTCTGCAGACCCTCTTTAGCTCAGCTCATCACTGCCTTGATGGCGTTGCTTGCCAGAGTTGCCTCACCTTTCGGACTGTCCTACATGCAGTTCTCCACAGCCTGTCTGCTCTGACCTTTGTACTTTTCTTTTCAATTCAATCTGTCTGTTTCCCTAGCAACCTGGGATAACTGATTTCACGAAAAACCTAATGACATGGTGTGGAATCCGTTGCAGCCATTCCTTTCTCAGAAACTGGTCTTTTAGTTTCTGTTTACATTTAGAGACTGTCTCCAAAAGATGTATAGATGTTAAAGCTAAAGTTAGGCAAGATTTAGGATGCATTGGATGGTGAAAGAAGCTACAGTAGATGGGCACAGTTGAAAGGTGGAGCTTATTTAAGGATCATCTACTGTGCATCCTTGATAATTATGTACCAGTCAGGCAGGGAGGAAGTTGTCGAGTGCAGGAGCCATGGTTTACTAATGAAGTTAAATCTTTAGCCACCTTCTTCCTCTTGACAAATGTTAGGATGAGATGTGATGGCTCAATTAGGGCGCTTGCGAGTTACAAGTTAGCCAGGAAAGACCTAAAGAGAGAGCTCAGAAGAGCCAGGAGGGGACAATGAGAAGTCATTGGCAGATAGGATCAAGGAAAACCCTAAGGCTTTCTATAGGTATGTCAGGAACTAAAGAATGACAAGACTAAGATTCAGGCCCATCAAGATAGTAGTGGGAAGTTGTGTGTGGAGTCAGAGGAGATGGGGAAGTGCTAAATGAATGTCGAGGAGTATAATGAGATACAGCCTAGATGGGATTGAGGTGCATAAGGAGGAGGTGTTAGCAATTCTGGAAAGTGTAAAAATAGATAAGTCCCCTGCCCTGGATGGGATTTATTTTAGGATGCCCTGGGAAGCCAGGGAGGAGATTGCTAAGTCTTTGGCTTTCATCTTTATGTCATCATTGTTAATGGGAATTGTGCCAGAAGACTGGAAGGTAACAAATGTTGTCCCCTTGTTCAAGAAGGGGAGTAGAGGCACCCCTGATAATTATAGACCTGTGAGCCTTACTTTGGTTATGGGTAAAGTGTTGGAAAGGAGTTTAAGAGATAGAATTTATAATAATCTGGAAAAGAATAAGTTGATTAGGGATAGTCAACACAGTTTTGTGAAGGGTAGTTCATGCCTCACAAACCTCATTGAATTCTTTGAGAAGGTGACCAAACAGGTGAATGAAGGTAAAGTGGTAGATGTGGTGTATATAGATTTCAATAAGGCGTTTGATAAGGTTCCCCATGGTAGGCTATTGCACAAAATACGGAGACATGGGATTGAGGGTGATTTAACAGTTTGGATCAGAAATTGGTTAGCTGAAAGAAGACAGAGGGTGGTGGTTGATGGGAAATATTCATCCTGGAGTTCAGTTGCTAGTGAGGTACCACAAGGATCTGTTTTGGGTCCACTTTTGTTTGTCGTTTTTATAAATGACCTGAATGAGGGCAGAGAAGGATAGGTTAGTAAATTTGCAGATGACATTAAGGTGGATAATGTTGTGGATAGTGACCAAAGATATAAGTTACAGAGAGACATAGATAAGCTGCAGAGCTGGGCTGAGCAGTGGAAAATGCAGTTTAATGCAGAAAAGTGTGAGGTGATTCACTTTGGAAGGAGTAACAGGAATGCAGAGTATTGGGCTAAAGGTAAGATTCTTGGTAGTGTAGATGAGCAGAGGTCTCGGTGTCCAGGTATACAGATCCTAGAAAGTTGCCATCCAGGTTGATAGGGTTGTTAAGAAGGCGTACGGTGTGTTAACTTTTACTGGTAGAGGAATTGAGTTTCGGAGCCACAAAGTCATGCTGCAGCTGTACAAAACTCTGGTGCAGCTGCACTTGGAGTATTGTGTACAGTTCTGGTTGCCGCATTATGGGAAGCTTTGGAACGGGTTCAGAGGAAATTTACTACGATGCTGCCTGGTATAGAGGGAAGGTCTTATAAGGAAAGGCTGAGGGAACTGAGGTTGTTTCTGTTAGAGAGAAGAAGGTTTAGAGGTGACTTAACTGAGACATATAAGATAATCAGAGAGTTAGATAGGGTGAACAGGGAGAGTCTTTTTTCTCGGATGTTGATGACTAGCACGAGGGGTGCTAGCTATAAATTGAGGGGTGATAGATACAGGACAGATGTCAGAGGTAGTTTCTTTACTCCAAGAGTAGTAGGGGAGTGGAATGCACTGCCTGTAACTGTAGTAGACTTGCCAACTTTAAGGGCATTTCAATGGCCTTTAGATAGACATAGGGATGAGAATGAAATAGCGTAGGTTAGATGGACTTCAGATTGGTGCAACATCAAGGGCCAAAGGGGCTGTACTGCATTGCAATGTCCTACCTATCCATCTATCTGGTGCAAACTGCAGCTCCCACAGCTTTCATGATCATACAGTCATAGAGATGTACAGCATGGAAACAGACCCTACGGTCCAACTCCTGCCAAACTGCAGCTTTCATCTCAATCGTGTGTCTGGAGAATAATTTTCTAAATGAAACAGAAGCAGACTGGGAAGGTGATGGCCTAGTGGTGTTATCACTGGGTTGTTAGAATCCCTATAGCATGAGCACAGGCCATTTGGCCCAATAAGTCCACACCATCCCTCCGGAAAGTAACCCATCCAGACCCATTCCCCTCCCCTAATCCTGACACTGACTAATGCACCTTGTCTACATATCCCTGAACACTATGGGCAACCTAGCATGGCCAATTCACCTAATCTGCACATCTTTGGATTGTGGGAGGAAACCGGAGCACCTGGAGGAAATCTGCACAGACTCAGGCGAATGTGCCAACTCCACACATAGTTGCCTGAGGCTGGAATCGAACCCAGGTGCTGTGAGGCAGCAATGCTAACCACTGAGGCAACTTACCACCCAATCTAGAGAGGCAAGGAATATCTGGGAACCTGGGTTTGAATCCTGCTATGGCAGATGATGGAATTTTAATTCAATGAAAAGCAACTCTGGAATTTAGAGTCTAAGAATGAGCATGAATCCATTGGCTCACTAATGCCCTTTAGGGAGGGGAACGGCCACCTTTACTTGGTCTGGCCAACCTGAGATTCCAGATTGACAGCAATGTGGTTAATTCTTACCTCCCCTGTGGGCAATTAGGGATGGACAATAAAAGGCTGGTGTAGTCAATGCTGCTCACATTGTGGGAATGAATTTTTTAAAATCCTGATTATAAACAGCATTGCTTTGAATATTGACAGGAAGGATTCTGTTTACGTGAGAATGGTCAACAAGTTGTTAGGACAGACATTGTGCCTGACTGAACCATACAGACCAGCCCGAGTAAAGCTTCTGGTATTGTCCTCTATTTAGGAACCTCAGGTGGCCATCTGCTTATAATTGACCAGAGAGTTGGAGATTTCTGCTTTGCAAGTAAACTATTGGTTTTAACGTTATTATTCGGGCTGCAACAGTAAATGTGAGCACTTGTTAAGAGAGGTTATGTATAAGAAGATCTTCTGGGCTCTGAAATGGTGGCCGACTATGATAGGAACACAGCATTATTGCAATGCAGAAAGAGGACATTCAGCCCCTCATACCTGCACTGGCTGTATCATCCAGTCCAGTTCTTGTAACCCTCTTCTACCTTTCCCCTATATCCCTGCACAATGTTACTGTCTAAATCCAATGCCGTCTTGAATCAAATGACAAAGTTTCAAAATGCAGTAGTAGAGGCAATGCTGGTAGAAGTGGGCATGGGAAGGTAGTCTTTCTGTCAATGACCATTTCCATAGCATAGCCTACAACTTCACAGAAACAGGCGATACCAGTGCTGTTACAAAAGTGGAGACTGGACTTGGGGTGAAAGTGATTTCTATATATCTGAGGTATGGTTGTCTACCATTACATTATGCCATGCACTTTGGAAAGTGTGGATGCCGCAATCAGTCACCCTGTTGCGCTTTCAGACCCTTGATGTTCTGAGGCCCGGCACAAACTGGAACCACATTCCAAATTGTAAAACTTTGCAGAAAGAGATGGACAAAAAAACACCAGGGAATCTGGGTTTCTGGTTCTCATGCTCCCAGATCCAGGCAGCCAGAAATCACACTCCATCATTTTCATGAAGCGGTCTGCTTTGTGTCGTCATTTACTTTCAGGCTAAATTGTGATGCTCTGTCACTGACTTATCTGCTGTCAATGCAGGTTATGTTCCATTGGCAAAATAGGATTCCAACCAATGGCTCTCTTTTAATTAAAGCTTTAATTGCTCTTTGCTTCTAATATCCACAACTAGATCAATTGTTTTAGTGAAAGTCACATGTCCATTTTGATACCAATTTATAGTTGAATGTCATTATGCTTCAACTCACTGCTGGCCCAAGAAATGAGTGCAGTAGAAATGAGACAGTAGATATGTTAAATAGATCTTGAAATATTCAAGCTGACATCTTAATTAGAGGAAGCCTTCTAAAAGTCAGAAGTCGCAGAGAATTAAATAATTGTTTATAACAATAATTATCTTTGATAATGCCTGGAATCATTCAAGCAATGGCTGGTTCTTGGAGAATTATGTTTATGAGGTTATATTCTAACTTTATGCCATTATTTATTAGCAGCCGTCTTATATTATTATGCCAATTTAGGTTTCTCCCAATTTTCTTTGTTTTATATTTGCTACTTTGTGTGTTGTATACATTGGGTCAATATTGGGGTGGCACAGTGGCTTAGTGGTTAACACTACTGTCTCACAGTATCAGAAACCCAGGTTCGATCCCAGCCTTGGGTGACTGTTCTTTTGAAATCAATGGAACTGGGGGAGAAAAGGAAGATCAGAAATTTCACAGGCCAGCCAGACTCTACTGTAGCTACAACAGGTCAGAGGATGAGCATTGCTGAAAATGTGTTGCTGGAAAAGCGTAGCAGGTCAGGCAGCATCTGTAAACCAGGAGACTTTTCGCCGTCAACAAGACTGAAGTCAGGAGTGTGATGGGATACTCTGCGTTTGCCTGGATGGGTGCAGTTCCAACAACACCAGAGAAGCTTGATGCCATTCAGAACAAAGCAGCCCGCTTCATTGGGTGGCATGTTGGTACAGTGGTTAGCACTGCTGCCTCGCAGCGCCAGAGACCCGGGTTCAATTCCCGCCTCAGGCGACTGACTGTGTGGAGTTTGCACGTTCTCCCCGTGTCTGCGTGGGTTTCCTCCGGGTGCTCCGGTTTCCTCCCACAGTCCAAAGATGTGCAGGTCAGGTGAATTGGCCATGCGAAATTGCCCGTAGTGTTAGGTAAGGGGTAAATGTAGGGGTATGGGTGGGTTACGCTTCGGCGGGTCGGTGTGGACTTGTTGGGCCGAAGGGCCTGTTTCCACACTGTAATGTAATCTAATCTAATCTTCATTAACATCACATCAAGTGTCTTCAACATTCACGCCCTCCAGCATTGGTGCATCATGACCCCAATGTGTACAAAAGCAAGATGCACTGCCACAACTCAACAAGGCTCCTTCGACAGATCCATCCCGACTTAACACACTCGCCTTTGTGGAGGAGATTCAGCCCTACGTTGGGAAGGAGATCCAGCGGCCCAGTTCAGGCACATTGATCGTGGCAGGTAATATTCTTTCTCGGATGGATAGAGCTAGACAGACAGTAAATATTATGTGAGTTTAAAAAAGGCTCACATTGTGTTTTGGTAAGGAACATATTGTTAATTAAAAAACATGATGAACTGCAAACCGATTTCTGTGCCCACTTGTCTGACTCACTGACTTGGGTAAAGTGGTTTTGATATATGCCCTAGTCAAAACGTCCAAAACATGGCCAACAGTATGTAAACAACTGCAAAGAACTCAAAGTAATTGGAAGAAACCCAGAGAAATAACTCCAGACAGGTGCTATCAAAGTGTGTTTCCCTGTTTTTATTTTTAGAGTCATAAAGATCTACAGCATGGAAACAGGCCCTTCGGCCAAACCTGTCCATGCTGCCCAGTTTTCATTTGAATTTAATATTTAATATTTTGACAACCTCAAAACATCGGATAATTTTATTGGTTTTGAGGTTGTCAAAATATTAAATTCAAATTTGATTGGATTTTGGAATCTTGGGGCATAATTTAAACTGATTGGCCAAATTTGAATTGTTTTGGTATCATGACAACTCAGCCGCACAATTGTTTTCACAGTCAAATGTTACGTTTGCACTTCTTTCAGTATGCTCTTTGTCTCTCTAAGTCCATGCCAGCTTCCAGTCTCTCTTAAAGGTACTGTCACATCTACACCTTCATAACAAAAGGATATTATTAAACTAGAAAGAGTGCAGAAAAGACTTGATAGGATATTACCTGGGCTGGAAAGTTAGAGTTATATGGAGACGCTGGATGAGCTGGGACTATTTTCCTGTTGCATAGGCGACTGAGGGGCAACTCTCTAAAGGTTTATAAAATTATTAGAGGCATGGTTAAGGAACATAGCCAATGGTTTTTCCCCATGGTAGGGGAGTCTAAAATTAGAGGATAAAGGATTAAGGTGAGAGGGGAGAGATATAAAAGGGTCCAGAGGGGCAATCCTTTCACACAGAGGGTGGTGAGTCTGCCAGAGGTAGTGGTGAAAGTGAGTAATATTTCATCATTTAAGAGACATTTAGACAGGTATATGGATGGGAAAGGGATGGAGGGATATGGATAAAACTCAGGCAAATGGGACTAGGTTAATTGTGAAAACTGGGCAGCATGGACAGGTTGGGCCGAAGGGCCTGTTTCCATGCTGTAGACCTTTATGACTCTAAAAATAAAAACAGGGAAACACACTTTGATAGCACCAGTCTGGAGTTATTTCTCTGGGTTTCTTCCAATTACTTTGAGTTCTTTACAATTGTTTACATACTGTTGGCCATGTTTTGGACATTTTGACTAGGGCATATATCAAAACCAGACATATTGAACAGTTAGGAAGAGAACTGCCAATGACACCAACAAATATAGATTGCTAGGTAAGAGCTTTCTGAAAGGTACCCGTCTATAAGGGGTTTGTGCAGCAGAACATCAAAACCCACCGAGAGAAAAATCTACAGAGGAAAGTCTACAAAGGAGAATTGACAAAGCCGACTGGTTTTGAAACATGATTTTGTTTTGTAGATCTTAATCGGGGTTTTTATTGGACCAGTATTGTGGAGTGAGAGCTAAATGATAGGTTTAAGAGGAAGGAGTTGTAAAACATTGTCGTTTTACTGTTCTCTGTCGGACTTAAAGAATAAAATTGTTAATTTTTACCTTAAATAGTGACCTCTGGGATAGGTCTTTGCCTCTCGAGATTTAACAGATTGCAGTGCGAGGTGAGCTTCTCTGTGAGTCTGGGTTAAATTCGCAAAAGAGTTTTCCTCCTACCCTTTTTCCTTTTTAATGTTCGTGGCTTGTCTGTTTAGTGTATTGCTTTGTTTGTGAAAGGAATAATTTAAGAAGGAATGGGATCTAAGTTGTTGAGTTATAAGTTAACAATTTGTTCCTAATTCCTATTAGTTAAAGGCAATTTATTAGCGATAAACAAATACTTTCTCATTAACAGCATAAATCTGATGAGTCTGCATTCTTAAGGTGAGTTTGTCAATCAAGTATATTGGGGACTTTGGATGGTTTGAATAACCTTTTCACATTTGTGACTCTGGGAGCAGGTGATTTCCAATGCACTACTCCAGTGAGTTTTGGCACATGTTTTATGCCCTCATGACCTCATCAAGGGTTCTGAGGAAGGGTCACTGGACCTGAAACATTAACACTACTTTCTATCCACAGATGCTGCCAGACCTGCTGAGCTTCTTCAGGACTTTTTTTTCCCATTGGCCAGTATTTATTGCCCATGGCTTAATTTCCCACAGGGCAATTAAGAGTCAACCACATTGCTGTGGGTTTGGAATCACACGTAGGCCAGACCAGGTAAGGATGACAACTTCCTTCCAAGGGTTTTCCAAGTTGCTGCACTTTGGGAGATCAAATGTTAAGGAAAAGTATACAGTTATTAGCAGGACCCTGTACAGCATTGATGTCCAGAGAGATCTTGGAATTCAAGTCCATAGCTCCCTGAAAGTAGCCACACAAGTTGATAGGATGGTAAAGAAGGTGTATGGCATGCTTGCCTTTATTGGTCAGGGCATTGAGTACAAGAGTCAGGATGTCATGTCACAGCTTCATAAGACTTTGGTTAGGCCACACCTAGAATATTGCATTCAATTCTGATCACCACATTTTAGGAAGGATGTGGAGGCTTTAGACAGAGTGCAGAAGAGGTTTACCAGGATGCCGCCTGGCTTAGAGGCTTGGAGGTATAAGGAGATGGAGACTGAGGGGAGACATGATAGAAGTCTGTAAAATTTATGAGGTGCATAGGTAGGGTTGATGGTCAGAATCTTTTTCCCAAAGTTGAAATGTCTAATACATGTGGGCATGCCTTTAAGGTGAGAGGGGGAAAGTTCAAAGGAGATGTGAGGGGCACATGTTTTATGCAAAGAGTGGTAGGAGTCTGGAACATGCTGCCAGGGGTGGTGGTAGAGGCAAATACAATAGGGATGTTGAAGGACATTTAGATAAGCACATGATGATACAAGAAGGGAGGGATAAGGACTGAAGGCAGGCAGAAGGGATTAGTTTAATTGGCATCATGTTCAGCATGGGCTGAAGGGTCCATTCCTGTGCTGTGCTGACCCAAACTCTGGGTCAGATACGTTGATGACACCTTTGTAATCATTAAAAACACAGAAATAGAGAATACAGACCGGATCATCAACTCCACACTCACAGGAATCCGATTCACGAGAGAGGAAGAAAAGGACAACCAATTCCCATTCCTAGACGTGATGGTACAGAGAACACCAAACGGAGAATTCACCACTAAGGTACACAGGAAAGCCACACACACAGACCAAGTCCTGAACTATGAAAGCAACCACCCCAACACACACAAAAGAAGTTGCATCAAGACACTGTTCAAAAGGGCCACAACACACTGCAGCACACCAGAACTGCAAAAAGAGGAAGAGGAACACCTATACAAGGTATTCGCAAAAAATGGATTTCCTCACAATTTCGTCAACAGCTGCCTAAGGGAGAGACAACAGAACGAGGACATGCCACAACCAAAAGGACTAGCCACACTACCATACATCAAGAACATCTCTGAAATGACAGCCCGACTACTGCGACCACTAGGACTTATAACAGCACACAAACCAACAGCCACTCTCTGACAACAACTCACCAAAACGAAGGACCCAATACCCAGCATGAGCAAAACTAACGTAGTGTACAAAATCCCATGCAAGGACTGCACAAAACACTATATAGGACAAACAGGAAGACAGCTAACGATCCGCATCCACGAACATCAACTAGCCATGAAACGACACGACCAGCTATCCCTAGTAGCCACAGATGCAGACGACAAGCAACATGAATTCGACTGGGACAACACTACCATTATAGGGCAAGCGAAACAAAGAACTGCCAGGGAATTCCTAGAAGCTTGGCACTCATCCACAAACTCCATCAACAAACACATAGACCTGGACCCAATATACCGGCCACTACAGCGGACAGCTGAAACTGACAACCGGAAGCGGCAGGGACAGGCCACTATAAATGCCGGAGGAAACACCACAGAAGCGCTTCACAGGAGGCTCCCAAGCACTGAGGATGTCACCTAGACAGGGGACGAAACGTTTGCAACAAAAACGTCCAGCTCGGCGAACAGAACCACAGCAACGAGCACCCGAGCTACAAATCTTCGCACAAACTGTGCACTTCTATGTTTTAATCAATAATGGATTCATGGTCATCATTGGATTCTTAATTCCAGACTTTTATTGAATTCAAATTCTACCTTCGGACATGGTAGGATTCAAGCCCACACCCCCAGATTATTACCTGGGTCTCTGGATTAACAGTCCACCAATAATACCACAGTCCATCACCTCCCTGTTTTTGTTCAGGCACTTTAAAAATGTGCTGTATGTTTGAGGGTGATCTAGATGTAAGAACATACAGTACTATTGTTTTCAACCTTTTAAAAGAAATGACCTTTTGGGTTATTAAGGTTGTAAGGGGACCTCTCATATTGCCTGTAACATCACCCTTTGAAAGAAGAATGTATAATGTGATTAATATAAATCACTGAAATTATCTAACAAATGCTACAAACGATGTCTTCAGAGCTGCCAGAAATTAATAAAACCCTTGGCTTTAGCTCAACAATGTGGGAGAAGTTTGCTTTTCTCAAAATTAATGAGCATCATTCGTTTATTTTTCTCATCTTTCATTGATTTTCTTTTTGCTGTCTCATGATATTCAAGCTCTGTTCAAACAAACACTTCTGTGCTGTGAAAATATTGACAAATGTGGATCTGTGCTCAGTATCGTACGTCCGTGGTAAATCTTGAGAAAATCTTTTGCATAGAGTCATTCAGCACAGAAACAGACCCTTCGGTCCAACCAGTCCATGCTGAACATAATCTCAAACTAAACTAGTCCCACCTGCCTGTTCCTAGCTCATATCCTTCCAAACCTTTCCTATTCATGTACTTATCCAAATGTCTTTTAAACATGGTAATTATACCCACATCCTCCACTTCCTCAGGAAGTTCATTCAACACATGGACCACTCTCTGTGTAAAAAAAATGCTCCTCATGTCTTTTTAAATCTCTCTCCTCTCACCTTAAAAATATGGCCCCTAGTTTTGAGGCCGGAATTTCCAGTCCACGCTGAGGCCAGGAGTTAGAGTCCACACTGAGGAAGGAGTTTGAGTCCAGATCAGCCATGGAGATCATATTTAATGGCGGAACAGGTTGGAGACTGAATTGTCCACACCAGCTCTTATTTCTTGTATCCTTGGATATTCTAAACCCACGAGCTCTGCCACATAGAAGGACATGGACATAAGATACATGGGAACACACCACCTGCAAGTTCCCCTGCCAGCCACACACCATCCTCACCTGGAAGTATATCGCTGTTCATTCACTGGTACAGGGTTAATACCAATGGCACACAACCCTGGAGGGTAGGGGTTTAAGAAGTTAGTCACCACCAACTTGAGGGGAATTAAGGATGTGCAATAAGTGTTGGGCTTGTCAGCAATGCCCATATCTCATGAACAAATGAAAATTGTTTCCATTTTATTAGATGTGCTTGATTCAACTTTGCATCAACTTTCAGGGACTCAGTCATTGATGGTGTTGTGAGAAATGTGTTGGTGCTATGGTGTTGATTTCTGACAAAGTAGGACTGTGACTTTAAAACAGCATGATAAATGACCTGAAATTGATGTCCCAGTATAAAGGTACCATGATACATGACCTGAAATTGATGTCCCATAATAAAGGTGTGAAATGCAGTTGTTATGGTATGTTCGTCAGTCAGTTACATGTATCCAATGTGCAGTCACATCAGGAACTGGAAACTGCTTCAAATGTACATCTGAATTAAAATTTGATCAATTAAACATTTCTCACATGGCCCTGATGTTTGTATAAGTGGCTGACATGAAATGAGCCCAGGAGAATGAATTTTGTTTTGAAATAACACTCGTATACATTTTATTTTCATGAAGTTTGCCTTTTACAACCACTGCATTTCTCAAAACACTACAGTCAATGAAATACATTTTCCACCATTTGAAGGCTTTGGAATGTATTGAGGTCCCACACTGAACAACGAGAAGATATTAGGCTACAGTAGGCGTTGGAGTAAGAGTAGCATTCCATTTGACAAAGCTTCTAAGACAGGATGATGCTAAGGTTGGGTAAGCTGTGTAAGTTGGCTCTTAAACAGATTTATAAATGTGCACTTGTATTTGAAAGGATGTGTCAGCTGTGTCTTGAGAAGTCTTTGATTTTGGTTCCTCTCCCACTACGTGCACGATGGTGGGCAGTCTCTGACTGACAGCACCTTTGACCCGGTACAGAACTGGGCTTTCCAAAGGATGCAGGGGCCAGGAATCTGAGGAAGACGGAGGGAGTACTCCTTCACTTGGTGAGTGGGAGGATAGGATGAGCAGAGTGTCATAGAGGCGTGGTGCATAGATATTGCAATGTATTTTGCAGAACAGCTTGAGAAATCATGCAAGGGCTCACGGGGAGACACCCTCTATGTAAAATCCAACCCAATAATTCAGTTTCTCTCTCTCCAGACACTCCTAGATATGCTGAACATTTCCAGAATTTACTGTTGTCAGATTTCCATGTCCTTGGTATCTTATTTACCTTTTAGCAAAGTAATCATATTTATTTCATTTTACCTTAATCTATATATTCACATGACACCTTAAATGCTGTATATGACTAATGTGAGCCATAAATTATGGTAAATGTTTTGAAGAGAAAAAGTTTGAAAATGAGTTTGGAAATTTCACTCTTAACTGCTGTGGTTCTGTTCGCCGAGCTGGAAGTTTTTGTTGCAAACGTTTTGTCCCCTGGCTAGGCGACATCATCAGTGCTTGGGAGCCTCCTGCGAAGCGCTTCTTTGATGTTTCCTCCGGTGTTTATAGTGGTCTGTCCCTGCCGCTTCCGGTTGTCAGTTTCAGCTGTCCGCTGTAGTGGTTGGTATATTGGGTCCAGGTCGATGTGTTTGCTGATGGAGTTTGTGGATGAGTGCCATGCCTCTAGGAATTCCCTGGCTGTTCTCTGTCTGGCTTGCCCTATGATAGTAGTGTTGTCCCAGTCGAATTCATGTTGCTTGTTGTCTGCGTGTGTGGCTACTAAGGATAGCTGGTCGTGTCGTTTCGTGGCTAGTTGATGTTCATGTATGCGGATTGTTAGCTGTCTTCCTGTTTGTCCTATATAGTGTTTTGTGCAGTCCTTGCATGGTATTTTGTACACTACATTAGTTTTGCTCATGTTGGGTATCGGGTCCTTCGTTCTGGTGAGTTGTTGTTTGAGCGTGGCTGTTGGTTTGTGAGTCGTTATGAGTCCTAGGGGTTGCAGTAGTCTGGCTGTCAGTTCCGAGATGCTCCTGATGTATGGTAGTGTGGCTAGTCCTTTTGGTTGTGGTATGTCCTCGTTCCATGGTCTTTCTCTTAGGCATCTGTTGATGAAGTTGCACGGGTATCTGTTTTTGGCGAATACCTTGTATAGGTGTTCCTCTTCTTCTTTTTGCAGTTCTGGTGTACTGCAGTGTGTTGTGGCCCTTTCGAATAGTGTCCTGATGCAGCTTCGTTTGTGTGTGTTGCGGTGGTTACTTCCAGCTCGGCGAACAGAACCACAGCAACGAGCACCCGAGCTACAAATCTTCGCACAAACTTTGAACACTTACGGGCGAGAGACGCTGAGACAAGCCAGGAAATGGGAATCCTGCGCTAACCGACTAAGCGCCACATACGAACAACTCTGGTTCCTACACAAATGCCGAAAGAATCGAATCCTTCCACAATGTGTCAGATACAGACCGCCAGTCAACAACCCACAATCCAGGGAAACAGTCAAGCAGAACGGATTCAGGATGATCCAGGTAATGATCTCAGACGCACACAACCGACTCCACAGGTACAAACAAGAAATTGCGTGCCAAAAGTCGTTAATTTCAAAAACTACTAATCGTGAATGGACCCGGACCATAGAACAGGCTGTCACCATAGTACAGAACAGGACAACACACCGCAAAAAAACGGCACTAAAAGAAAAAATGGCCAAACTAACAGACAACAGAGGGGACACCACAACACACACCTGGGCTAAAAACCTCTCCCACAGACAGGTCACAGGCACGGAAAGAACAATACTGGCCAAGGGACTCAACTACAACCACAGGGACGCCAAGACAGCAGACTTCCTAGCAGCACTAGAATGCACACTCAGGAACAATGGACTGACAGAAGAGACACAACAAACAGTGAGACAAACTGTCGTACCTATGATAATAAGGAAAAGACAAACACATAACCTCAACACCAAGGAGAGGGAAGCACTAAAATCACTAAGAAACGATAAGAACATAATCATACTATCAGCAGATAAAGGCAGAATGACGGTCATCCTAGATAAATCTGATTACATCCAAAAAGCACAACAACTACTTGCAGATATCAACACCTACCAAATGAAGGAATTTGACCCCACACCACAACTCATCAATAGGATAAATAACACACGAAGGAATCTACAAAAAAACAGACAGATAACCAGGTTTGACCTACAAAGAATGAAACCGGAAAGCAACAACACCCCCAAATTCTATGGATTACCTAAAGTACACAAACCAGACATCCCACTCAGATCCATAGTATCACTACCAGGGACACCATCATACAAACTGGCCAAAGAACTACAACAGAAACTGAAACACCTGGTCAGCAGATCCAAACACTCTATACAATCAACACAGGAATTCTTGGACATCATCAGAAATATACACATAGACAAAGAAGAAACCATGATATCATTCGACGTGACTGCACTGTTCAATTCGATTGACAAAACCCTAGCCAGAGAAACAATAGCCAACCTGCTGGACATACAGAACAGAAAACAGGACGCTGAACCTATCAACAAAGATGGCATACTTAAACTACTGGACTTGTGCCTCACAACACACTTCACATTCAACAACCAGATATACGAACAAATCAACGGAACACCCATGGGCTCACTGATCTCTGGACTCATAGCAGAGGCAGTTATGCAAAGGTTAGAACAAACAGTCCTACCACAAATTCAACCCAAACTCTGGGTCAGATACGTCGATGACACGTTTGTAATCATTAAAAACACAGAAATAGAACACTCACAGGAATCCGATTCACGAGAGAAGAAGAAAAGGACAACCGACTCCCATTCCTAGACGTGATGGTACAGAGAACACCAAACGGAGAATTCACCACTAAGGTACACAGGAAAGCCACACACACAGACCAAGTCCTAAACTATGAAAGTAACCACCCCAACACACACAAACAAAGCTGCATCAGGACACTATTCGAAAGGGCCACAACACACTGCAGTACACCAGAACTGCAAAAAGAAGAAGAGGAACACCTATACAAGGTATTCGCCAAAAACGGATACCCGCGCAACTTCATCAACAGATGCCTAAGAGAAAGACCACGGAACGAGGACATACAACAACCAAAAGGACTAGCCACACTACCATACATCAGGAGCATCTCGGAACTGACAGCCAGACTACTGCGACCCCTAGAACTCATAACGGCACACAAACCAACAGCCACGCTCAGACAACAACTCACCAGAACGAAGGACCCGATACCCAACATGAGCAAAACTAATGTAGTGTACAAAATACCATGCAAGGACTGCACAAAACACTATATAGGACAAACAGGAAGACAGCTAACAATCCGCATACATGAACATCAGCTAGCCACGAAACGACACGACCAGCTATCCTTAGTAGCCACACACGCAGACAACAAGTAACATGAATTCGACTGGGACAACACTACTATCATAGGGCAAGCCAGACAGAGAACAGCCAGGGAATTCCTAGAGGCATGGCATTCATCCACAAACTCCATCAACAAACACATCGACCTGGACCCAATATACCAACCACTACAGCGGACAGCTGAAACTGACAACCGGAAGCGGCAGGGACAGACCACTATAAACACCGGAGGAAACATCAAAGAAGCGCTTCGCAGGAGGCTCCCAAGCACTGATGATGTCGCCTAGCCAGGGGACGAAACGTTTGCAACAAAAACTTCCAGCTTGGCGAACAGAACCACAGCAACGAGCACCCGAGCTACAAATCTTCGCACAAATTTCACTATTAAACCGCTCACTGCTTGAATCCTCCTGTTGTTGTTTCTGGGTCAGTTTCCGGATTAATTGACAGAGATTGATTGCTGTGGATCAGTTAAATGTTATAATCACGTTGAAAGGTAAGGTCACTCCAGTCCTACCAGGCCATTAAGGCTGCTCTCTCACTAGAGAGATAGACAACTGGTGGTGGTTTACTCTGAGGGTCACCACACCTCAGGCGAGGGGAGAGGTTGAGAAGGAAAATCCTTCGTGGTAACCTCAGCTGGTGTGGGGATTGAATCTATGCTGTTGGCATTCACTCTGCATCACAAACCAGCTGTCCAACCAAACCGACCCCCATCAATGAGTTACCCGGATGGTTCAAGATGAACTAGGTGGATTGGGAAAAATAGATTCTTGGTGAAGATAACAGGCAAGTCCAATAGTTTCTGAAAACATGTTCACTTATTTAGTTTAATTTGGAGGGCAGCATTTTTTACCTGTCCCTAGCTGCCCGCGAGAAGATGGTGTTGAGTTTCTTTCTTCGACTGCTGTAGTACATACACCCACAATTAGTGATGCTGTTCCAGGATTTTGATCCGGCGACACTGAAGGAACTGGGTGATATATTTCTAAGTCAGGCTGGTGAGTGGCTTGGAAGGGAACTTGCAGCTGGTGGTGTTCCCAAGCATCTGCTGCCCTTGTCCTTCTTGACGATAGTGGCCATGGATTTAGAATGTGCTGTCCAAGGATCTTTGGAGAACGTGCCATCCTGTAGTTAGTGCATACTGCTGCTACTGACAATAGACAATAGACAATAGGTGCAGGAGTAGGCCATTCTGCCATTCTGCCATCCACAATCAGTATCCTGTTCCTGCCTTATCTCCATAACCCCTGATTCCACTATCCTTGAGAGCTCTATCCAACTCTTTCTTAAATGAATCCAGAGAGTGGGCCTCCACTGCCTTCTGGGGCAGAGCATTCCATACACCCACCACTCTCTGGGTGAAGAAGTTTCTCCTCATCTCTCTCCTAAATGGCCTACCCCTTATTTTTAAGCTGTGTCCTCTGATTCTGCACTCACCCATCAGCGGAAACATGTTTCCTGCCTCCAGAGTGTCCAATCCTTTACTAATCTTATACGTCTCAATCAGATCCCCTCTCAGTCTTCTAAACTCAAGGGTATACAAGCCCAGTCGCTCCAGTCTTTCAGCATAAGGTAGTCCCGCCATTCCAGGAATTGACCTCGTGAACCTACGCTGCACTCCTTCAATAGCCAGAATGTCTTTCCTCAAATTTGGAGACGAGAACTGCACACAATACTCCAGGTGTGGTCTCACCAGGGCCCTGTACAGCTGCAGAAGAACCTCTTTGCTTCTGTACTCAATCCCTCTTGTTATGAAGGCCAGCATGCTATTAGCCTTCTTCACTATCTGCTGGAGCTGCATGCTTACCTTCATTGACTGGTGAACAAGAACACCCAGATATCTCTGTACTGCCCCTTTACCTAACTTGACTCCATTTAGGTAGTAATCTGCCTTTCTGTTCTTGCCACCAAAGTGGATAACCATACATTTATCCACATTAAACTGCATCTGCCAAGCATCTGACCACTCACCTAACCTGTCCAGGTCACCCTGTAATCTCCTAACATCCTCATCACATTTCACCCTACCACCCAGCTTAGTATCACGTTGAAAGGTAAGGTCACTCCAGTCCTACCAGTCCTGACTGGTGGGTGAAGCGAACAACTATGGATGTGATGCCAATCAAACTAATCGCATGGTGCCAATTATAGAACATAGCACAATACAGCGCAGAACAGGCCCTTCAGCCCTCAATGTTGCGCCGACCTGTGAACTATTCTCAGCTTGTCCCCCTACACTATCCCAAAATCATCCATGAGCTTATCTAAGGATTGTTTAAATCTCCCTAATGTGGCTGAGTTGACTACCTTAACAGGTAGAGCATTCCACGCCCTTACCACTCTCTATGTAAAGAACTTGCCTCTGACATCTGTCTTAAATCTATCACCCCTCAATTTGTAGTTATGCCCCCTCGTACATGCTGACATCATCATCCGAGGAGAAAGACTTTCACTGTCTACCCTATCTAATCCTCTGATCATCTTGTATGTCTCTATCAAATCCCCTCTTAGCCTTTAGATTAGATTACTTACAGTGTGGAAACAGGCCCTTCGGCCCAACAAATCCACACCACCCCTTCACCTAACACTACGGGCAATTTAGCATGGCCAATTCACCTGACCTGTACATCTGTGGGAGGAAACCGGAGCACCCGGAGGAAACCCATACAGACACGGGGAGAATGTGCAAACTCCACACAGTCAGGTTCAAGTCTCTCAGCCTTTCCTCATAAGACCTTCCCTCCAGACCAGGCAACATCCTGGTAAATCTCCTCTGCACCTTTTCCAATGCTTCCACATCCATCCTGTAATGGGCTGACCAGAACTGTACACAATATTCCAAGTGCGGCTGCACTAGCATTTTGTAAAGTTGCAGCATAATATTGCGGTTCCGGAACTCAATCCCTCTACCAATGAAACCTAACACACCGTATGCCGCCTTAACAGCACTATCCACCTGGGTGGCAACTTTCAGGGATCTATGCATATGGACTCCAAGATCCCTCTGCACATCCACACTACCAAGAATCTTTCCATTGACCCAGTACTCTGCCTTCCTGTTATTCTTCCCAAAGTGCATCACTTCACATATAGCTGCATTGAACTCCATTTGCCACCTCTCAGCCCAATTCTGCGGTTTATCCAAATCCCCCGCAACCTGTAACATTCTTCCACACTTTCCACTACTCCATTGACTTTAGTGTCGTCTGCAAATTTACTAATCCATCCACCTATACCTGCGTCTTAGTCATTTATAAAAATGACAAACAGCAGTGGTCCCAAAACAGATCCTTGTGGCACACCACTAGTAACCGGACTCCAGGCTGAATATTTTCCATTAACCATCACTTGCGGCCTTCTTTCAGAAAGCCAGTTTCTAATTCAAACTGCTAAATCACCCTCAATTCCATGCCTCTGCATTTTCTCCAACAGCCTACCACTTGAAACCTTATCAAAACATGGATGACAATGTAACAATAAGGTTTTTAATGAAACAGTCACAACATGTTCAATTAAAGCTTGGGATTTATCAGGCGATGTTACAATGGACCGGCACAGTTTGCTATAGAAAGGTGATAAATGTTCCCAGTTAAGAGTTTATGAGGGATACTGAGGGCATCAGGCCAAGTCGTTACAAGTACAGAAACTGCTAAATGTTTCATACATCCCCGCCTTTTGAAAAACAATCCAAGTGGAACATTTAATATAGAATGCATTTACCATCCCGAAGGAAAAGAGAAGAAGCTTGCTTCATTGCTTTTGAAGATATTAATACGGCTAATGGTAGAATTATGTTGAGATTCTGGATTTGAGGACCAGTGATAATAATAACCATCAGTTTAAAGTCTGCAATTCAAACGAGTCAACTGGAATTCAAAATAGAATTAAAGAAGTTCACAATGTGAGGTATAATGTTGTCAGCAGTTGTTTTCATTTTGCTGTCCACTCACACTGAGAGCAACTGGTGAAGGATTTATTTGTGATTAAGCAGTTGGATTTGACAGAGAGCTTTTCCAATGTGGAAATTGAGCTGTAAAATATTTGATTTTCTTACCACAGGACTTCCGAGCTCTTTAAAATCTCCACGCTGAATCTTGAGCGTTTTTTGTTTGCAAGGTCTGTGTTGTGTTCAGTCATTTAAAAGGGATTCTCAACACTAGGCCAAGTGAGATTTTCTGCAGTATCTCAGCAAACTTGCCTCATTAAATGTTCCCAGTTAAGAGTTTATGAGGGATACTGAGGGCATCAGGCCAAGTCGTTACAAGAACAGAAACAGGCGACTGACTGTATGGACTTTGCACGTTCTCCCAGTGTCTGCTTGGGTTTCCTCTGGGTGCTCCGGTTTCCTCCCACAGTCCAAAGATGTGCAGGTCAGGTGAATTGGCCATGCTAAATTGCCCGTAGTGTTAGGTAAGGGGTAAATGTAGGGGTATGGGTGGGTTGCGCTTCGGCGGGTCGGTATGGACTTGTTGGACCGAAGGGCCTGATTCCACACTGTAAGTAATCTAATCTAATCTAATCTAAACACTCAGAGTCAAAAAGGGAGGTGCTGGAAAAGCACAGCAGGTCAGGCGGTGTCCAAGGAGCAGGAGAGTCGACTTTTCGAGACCATTCCTTTATCTTCCCAGCAGCCTCCTGGTCCTGATTCTGGAATATATTCGGGCCATGGCAAACCGCGAGTAAATGAAACCATGGAAACAGGACCCGCAGATACAGTGGTCAGCCTGTACTTATTAATTTTAATTTGGCTGTCACTGATTGGGCAGCATTTTTTGCCCATCCCTCGCTGCCCTTGAGAGGATGGTGTTAAGCTTCTTTCTTCAACTGTTGCAGTACATACATTTGGGGGCGGCACGGTGTCTCACTGGTTAGCACTGCTGCCTCACAGCCCCAGGGATCTGGATTAAATTCTACCCCTCGGGACGACTGTCAGTGTGGAGTTTGTACGTTCTCCCCGTGTCTGTGTGGGTTTCCTCCAGGTGCTCCCGTTTCCTTCCACAATCCAAAGGTGTGCAGGTTAGGGTGGATTGGCCATGCTAAATTACCCAGAGTGTTCAGGGTAATGTGCATTAGTCAGGGGTAAATGTAGGATAATAGAGTAGGGGGTTGGGTCTGGGTAGGTAACTCTTTGGAGGGTCGGTGTGAACTTATTGAGCTAAAGGGCCTGTTTCCACACTAATCCCTTTCTTCAGAATCTCACATGCCCACCTACTGCTCCTGCCAGCCCCCCTCCCATTTATCTCTCAGCCTCCTTCCTGCTTCACATTCCTGATGAAGGGCTTATGCCCGGAAAGTTGTCTGTCCTGTTCCTCAGATGCTGCCTGACCTACTGTGCTTTTCCAGCGCCCCACTTTTCGACTCTGACTCTCCAGCATCTGCAGTCCTCACTTTCTCCTCACTGAACACCTATGCTGCCCTATGCCATTCCTCAAGTCTGATTCTAGCCCCATCTTACCACGTGCCCTTGCCGGAGTAACACGCCACTCAGCGGATAACCATCGAAAGACGGGCAGCACTCGAACCTGCATGGTTTTCAAAATCCTGTTGTGCACCCGAGCAAACATTGCCAGCCTAAAGCTGCTCCCTTGTGGTTCATGGCTTTTACCTCAGACATGGCAATCGATGCCCCATTTTGCCAACAGTGACCTGGAGCTCTCACTGAATTGGGGCAGAGCGAAGGTGAGATTTCCTCTTACCCCAGCACCAGCTGTGGAGGGGCACGACACCAGGCCATGCCAGTCTGGTCTGAGGTTGCCGATTAGGTCAGTACAGTCTCTGTGGCCAGCACTGTGGGAGAAAGTTCAATGGCTTTCTCCATTCCCACCTTCTCTCCAGTACCCTAGCCTCTATCTACATTACTGCACCCACCTCCCAGCAAGGCTCATGGTCTGCTGTTCTCACTGTTCCTTGCAACACCTTTCCTCACTATCAACCAGCCAACACCCCTTGATACTACTCACCCTGCGCACCCTCTGCACTGGGCACCTTTGATCCGCACTAGAGGTAATAGATGGGCCAGACAATTTCAGCTCTCATATTACCTGCCTCTCTCTATCTCTCTCTCTCTATCTCTCTCCCTCTCTCTCTCTCTCATTGCAGGAGGAAACTTAGTGGGTACTGTAGATGCTGGAGATTAAAGTCAAGATTAGAGTGGTGCTAGAAAAGCACAGCAGATCAGGCGGCATCTGAGGAGCTGGAAAAATTGATGTTTCGGGCAGAAGCCCTTCATCAGCCCTTCCTGATGAAGGGCTTTAGCCCAAAACATCGATTTTCCTGCTCTTTGGCTGCTGCCTGACCTGCTGTGCTTTTCCAGCACCACTCTACTCTTGTACAAACCCAAAACCTTGGGACTGATATTGGGGGCTGCCCTTCACTGACTGTGCTGGGACCACCTGAGCAAAGGCTATCCCCCTAGGCTTGACTCAGTTCTGCTGACCAGCTTCCTGCCTACTGGGGGGCTCTGCACTAAACAACAAAGTGGGACAGTGGTGATATGAGCCTGGTATCTCTGCCTCAGGGGGCAAATGCACAAAGGCAAAGCACAACCCAGACGCTTTGAGCATTAGGATCGGCTCAGAGTGACTGAGCAGTGTGACAGAGTGACCAACCCAGAGCTGGAGCCTGGTCCTGTCACAAAGCTGGGTGTACAGTGTCCCTGCTGCAGCATTGCAGTGATAGTCCCTGGTGAAACCTGAGGTGTAGAATTGATCTGTAAGTGGTTCAGGGGTGTGCCATCTGTGGGTTCGTAGAGGATGGCACATATCACATGCCAATGTCTGTGGTTGTGAGGTGCTTTCAGCCAGTACCCATGGATTGTAGTCTGAAGTCATAGAGATATACAGCACTGAAACAGACCCTTCAATCCAACTTTTTTTTAGATCAGAGTGGTACTGGAAAAGCACAGCAGGTCAGGCAGCATCCGAGGAACAGGAAAATCGACGTTTCGGGCAAAAGCCCTTCATCAGGAAACTTTTGCCCGAAACGTCGATTTTCTTGCTCCTCAGATGCTGCCTGACCTGCTGTGCTTTTCCAGCACCACTCTAATCTAAATTCTGGTTTCCAGCATCTGCAGTCCTCACTTTGCTCTTCAATCCAACTTGTCCATGCCAAAGATATCCAAAACTAATCTAGTTCCATTTGCCAGCATTTGGTCCATATCCCTCTAAACCCTTCCTATTAATATACACATGTAGATGCCTTTTAAATGTTGTAATTGTATCACCACTTCCTCTGGCAGCTCATTCCATACATACATGCACCCCCTGCATGAAAAAGTTGAACCTCTGTCCCTTTTATTTTCAACAGAGGAGAGTCTAATCTCTTGTTATATTTTTTCTTCCTTTTTTTTTCTTTTTTTGTCTTTTTTACACCAACACTATTGTCTAACTGCGGTGGTGCATAAACTTTTCCCAGCACCTATGTCATGTGTGTGCAGATGTGAGACTTAGTGAAGAACAACAGGCATTTGAATCTTTATTTATATTCCACCACCAGGAAGAAAAGAAACATCCGAATGGTCAGTGACAAGCAATGCCCTTCACATCAAAGGGCAATGCTGCGTGATCAAAACAGTGAAGGGGAGGGAAGGGATTAAATCAAAATAGAGTTTGTTTGTCCCTTTTATATCTTTCCTCTCTCACCTGAAACCTAGTCCCTCTAATTCTGGGAGACAGACTTTGGCTATTCACCCTATCCATGCCTCTCATGATTTTTTAAATCTCTAGAAGGTCACCCCACAGTCTCTGATGATCCAGGGAAAACAATCCCAGCCTCTCCCCAAGCTCAAACCCTCCAACCCTGGCAACATGCTTGTAAATCTGGTCTGTGAGCAATTTTGAGCCCCATACCTCAGGAAAGGTGTATTGGCCCTGGAGCTGGTCCAGAGAAGGTTCACGCGAATGGTCCTGGGAATGAAAGGCTTAACATATGAGGAAGGTTTGAGGACTCTGGGACTATACTCGATGGAGTTTAGAAGGATATGGGGAGGACCTGATGAAACTTACAGAATACTGAATGGCCTGGACAGCGCAGGAGTTGGGAAGATGTTACCATTAGTAGGAAAGATAAGGACCCAGGGCACAGCCTTAGAGTAAAGGGAAGATCATTTAGAATTGAGATTAGGAGAAACTTCTTTGGTGAGAGAGCGGAGAACCTATGGAATTCATTGTCTCAGAGGGCTGTGGAGGCCAGGTCATTGAATATATTTAAGACGGAGATAGATAAGTTCTTTATTGCCAAGGGGACCAAATGTTATGGCAAGCAAATGGGAAAATATGGTTGAAAACCTATCAGCCATGATTGAATGGTAGAGCAGACTCGATGGGCTGAATGGCCTAATTTCTGCTCCTATGTCTTATGATCTTATGACTAAATCTTTTCTGAAACCTTTCAAGTTTAACTCATCTTTCCTATAGCAGCAGGACCAGAATTGAACACAGTATTCTAAAAAATGCCTCACTAATGTCCTGTACAGCTGCAACATGACATCCCAACTCCTTTACTCAATGTTCTGACCAATGAAGGCAAGTGGGCCAAATGCTTTCTTCATCACCCTGTCTACCTGGGACTCCATTTTCAAGGACCTGCTCACCAGTACCTCTTGATCTCTGTTCAGCAATACTCTCAGGGCCCTACCATTAACTGTATCGGTCCTGGCTTAATTTGCCTTACTGAAATGCAACACCTCAAACATTTAGCTACATTAAACTCCATCGCCACTCTTCAATCCATTGGTCAATCTGATCAAGGTGCCCAGTGTCTAAAATGGAATTCCATTAGAGCCAGCAGCAAACTGAAGTCACTCTGCTTTCCATGACATGGTGTCTTGATGGCTAGCTCAATTGGCACATTTGGTAAAGTAGGCAGCTGGTTGTTAAGAGATGAATTGCAGCCTTATTAAACCTTTAAGCATGGTATCGTCTCCCTTAATTGACAACTTGTCATTGGCCCATGAGAAACTTGCATGTTGCTTGTCAGAGGCATTACAGATGGCATGTGATGTTCCTGACATTGAGATGTGCTCACTGGACTCCTCAGCCAATTCTGCCACACAATCCCATGGTGTTGAGACATCTATAAGATTCTGTCTTTCTTCATTTAAAGGCTTGCTTCATCAGGTTTGAATCTGCTGTTTGAAAATAGGAACATAGGACTTCGGAGCAAGATCAGGCTATTTAGCCCTTTGACCTCATAACCCAATTTTAGGACTCACCAATATTTGCTCTGAACCAGCCTGTTAATGTGGCCTGGGGTAACTGTTCCCACTGCCCATTGGGAAATATCTGGCCTCTATTCTTTGCTTCATAAGATATCATCGTTAAGATTGAAGCTTATTCTTTGGAGGCTCATGTTCATGAATTTAGCATGTATCACTACGTGACACAATGTGTGGAACCCATACATATTTGATTATATCCTGTGGCATTTACAGATGTTTGTCTTAATAAGATGCTCTAGAATAATATCCAAGTGGCCTCAGTCAATGAGCATTCACTCATGATAAAAATATGTGCAATTGAAGTAGTATTTTATGTATAATTTTAAATGCAAGCAACCAAGGAGCTAATTTCCCCTGTTTGCTGTTGAAATAACTCCACCAAGGCCAGTGTCCCATCACCAAGTCACCCTTTGTTTACATGTGGAGACACTAATCCACCTCCCTCTGAGCCTGCTCTCAAAGTGAACAGAACCTCTGATACCCCTGTATTATATTTGCTTTGTCTTTCCCCCAGCATGCATATTGTGTGTGCAGGTGTAAGACACAGTGAATGAAAAACAAGTGGACATTCCTGTTTATAATCTGTCAGCCAGGGCTCCCTGATTGTCCCAGATTAACAGCACCACTCAGGGAACTCATATTCTATGAGGTGCACTTGGCTGACCTTGTTACAATCACTGTAGCTATTTACAATAGTATTGTTTTTAAATGCTACTAATTTTCTTAGTGAAAGCTAAGCTTAAGTGAAATGTATTAAGATACCAGATTAAATTAGCCTGGTTAACACTAGACTCTCTACGTAAGTTAAATTAAAATGTTCAATGACCTTAAAAAATGGCCACTCTAACCAGACAAATGAATGACAGTATGAGCCACCACGTTTATAGCTTAAACACAGATTAACAATTTATTAATAATACTGTAACATTAGCAGAGCAAAGCTAAACAAAGTAATCTAATTAATATCTATGGTTTTAGTCTAATTTTCTTTGATCATTATTCTCACTCACACACAGAGACACATTTAATTCATCATCAAAAAGAAAATAAAAGAGTTGTAATTTGTCAGTTCTGTACCCATTTCAGCGATGGATACCAGATCTTTATTGAATCCTTGCATGATGCACTGTGTTCCAGGCAAAAGCGATGTATCTTGCTTGAATTCCAAAATGACCAGTTAACGCAAACAGCTTCCAGTTGGCTCCAAGGAATATTTATCTATTTCTTATAAACGAGAAGTCTTTAACTCAATAGAAAACTAGAGAGAGTAAAACTCAATCACAGTCTCTCAGTCCAGCGTCTTCTGAGTATACAGTCTTTTGCCAAAAACATACTCGTCAAAACCCAACTCATGCTATTTATTTCTCTCTGTTTCAACATTTTCTGTTGTTGGCTGGACAGCTCCAGATTTCCCTTGACTGACCAATTCAGCATACAATCATCTGCAAGTCCTGGTGTCAAAATGTCTGCAGTCTTCTCGGAACTAATTATCCTGCAATTATCTCTCCAGGCCATTTCTTGTAGGCAAGCATCAGTACATATTTGAAACAAGCTGCTTTTCAAAGTACAAAATTTGATTCTTACCTTCAGCTCACAGTTCCAAACGAAAAATGAGGAAAATGAAGAAAATAGTGATGGACTCAACACTTAGAAGAATGTCAATATTAATTGTGCAGTTGAAATTTTGCAAAAACCATTGAAATATTCCAAAGTAGACAAACAGGGGGCTGGAAAAACATAGCAAGACAGGCAGCATCTGGAGGTGGAAAAGTCAATGTTTTGAGTATAACTCTTTTTCAGGGTTAGATGTGGAGGTAGAGGGAGCTACAGATAAGTGGAGTAGGGCAAAGAGTTGCGGAATGGTGAGGTAGTGATAGGTGGACACACACAATGGGTATGACCTGGTTGGTCGATGGGAGAGATGATTCCAGTTGGTAGCTGGAAGGAAGAGTGGGTAGGTGGAATGGAAGAGAGGAGCTGGAGCTGTAAAGGGACCCAGAGATGGGTCCAAGCATTATATCGATAGCATTATTTCTGAAATGTAGAATGAAAAACGAGACGACTGTGATTATTCCATGAGAATTCAATGCACGGTTTATTGTATTTAAGCAAATATGACAGCCCCTCTGTGAACGGATATTTTAGGCGATGAACACATCTGGAACTTTGACTTCATCTCCTGACAGAGCTCCTGCGTTGTCTGATTTTTGTGATCATTTGAGCTGTCGGTAAACCCTTAGCTAGCCATAGGTAAATCTACAATTATAACATTGTGTGACATGACTACTATGTGGATAGTTCCTCAAGAACATTATATAATGTGCAGCAAGCAAGGGATTATCGAATTGACAAATACTGAAGTGTATGAATCTGTGCTGTTCAACCAGTAACATAGCCCAGCCATTAAAGAAAATCCTAACCCTGTCCCCACTAACACTATCCTCCACCAACATCCTCTCCTTCCACATGCTCACATATTTTATTCTGACCATTGTAATCATTCCTATCAGTTCAATGTGAGTTAACTACCAGCATTGGACAATTTAAAATTTAGGTTTGTCTGCAATGGGAGCAGGTAGATGGCTTCTGGATAGGCAAAGGATCCAGAAGGGAAAGATGGAAACTAGGAGGTTTGTTTAGTAGTAGTTTGCAGATGACACCAAAGTTGGTGGAGTGGTGGACAGCGGAGCAGGTTATTTCAGAGTATAACGGGACCATGATCAGATGAGCTGATGGGCTGAGGAGTGGCAGATGGAGTTTAATTCAGATAAATATGAGGTGCTGCATTTTGGTAAGGCATATCAGTGTAGGACTTACACATTTAATGGTAAGGACTTACACATTTAATGATGCCTCTTAAATGTTGCAATTGTACCAGCCTCCACCACATCCTCTGGCAGCTCATTCCATACACATACCACCCTCTGTGTGAAAAAGTTGCCCCTTATGTCTCTTTTATGTCTTTCCCTTCTCACCTTTAACCTATGTCCTCTAGTTCTGGACTCTCCCACCCCAGGGAAAAGACCTTGCCTATTTACCCTATCCAGGCCCCTCATGATTTTATAAACCTCTATAAGGTCACCCCTCAGCCTCCGATATTCCAGGGAAAACAGCCCCAGCTTGTTCAGCCTCTCCCTGTAAGCTCAAATCCTCCAACCCTGGCAACGTCCTTGTAAATCTTTTCTGAACTCTTTCAGGTTTCACAACACCTTTCCGATAGGAAGGAGACCAGAATTGCACGTAATATTCCAAGGTAGAGGCCAGTACAATTACAACATTTAAAAGGCATCTGGGTGGGTATAAGAATAGGAAAGGTTTAGAGGGCTATGGGCCAAATGCTTGCAAATGGGACTCGGTTAATTTAGGATTTCTGTTCGTCATGGTCGAGTTGGACTGAAGGGTCTGTTTCTGTGCTGTACATCTCTGTGACTCAATGGTGTTTGTGCTCAGCTCTAAATGTGCAATAAAACCCTTGTCAATCTCTCTAAGTCTTTTGCTGCCTCATTCAGCATGTGGATATCAATTTGTTAAATGTCAACTATTCCTCGCATGCTTCAGGACTGTTCTGAAGCACAGTCGTCCCGCACTTGAAACGTTAACTCTGTTTCCCTCTCCACAGATGCTTCCAGACCTGCTGAGCTTCTCCAGCATTTTCTGTGTTTGATTCACGTTTAAATAATACCACTGAAAGAAACAATGTTCTGTAGCAGATTGTGCTGCCAAAATTCTGCACACCACAGTTAAAACCTATAACTATCCTCAACTTCTTCATTCAAAGGGTTTTGATTCTGTGGAATTCCCTACTCAGTTAAGGCTACCTCATTGAATATTTTTAAGGTGAAGATAAACAGATTTTTGAACAATAGAGGAAATAAGGGTTATAGCGAGTGAGCGGGAGCTGAGTCCACGAAAACAGCAGCCATGATCTTATTGAATGGCGGAGCAGGCTCAATGGGCTGGAGATGCTGGAAATCAGAGTCTGGATTACAGTGTTGCTGGAAAAGCACAGCAGGTCAGGCAGCATCCGAGGAGCAGGAAAATCAACGTTTCGGGCAGGAGCTCTTCTCAATGGGCTGGATAATCTACTCCTGCTCCTACTTGTTATGTGCTTATGTTCTGTGATTTCCATTAAAAATCATCACGCCTAAAACTGTTTCTCCATTTTGCTACAGAAGAATTATTCTTCTCATGAATGTCTAAAATGCTGTGGCAGTCCCCAGAGTGGGCATGCAGAGCAAGGGCATGGACCTGAACAAATGTGCCCACTTGATAAAAAAAACACACCAAGAAAGGCAAAGACTTTTGAGCTTTATGTTACTTAATGACAATAAACTATTTGTCGTCCAGTTGCCTTCATTAACAGCATGACTCTCAAGCCCTGGCTTAGCATTTCTCAATTGTCTGGTTTTCACTGGGCTGCAGTAAACATTGTGTTGAATTGTCTGGTTTCTCTGTGTGTTTGATTCACTGGCCATTGCTTTTTCAGGTGCCCACATTGAAGAAGTTCTGCTCTTCTCTCCAATGAGATTTCTGTCTCAATCTTTTGACTTCCTGACCTTCAGCACTTCCACCCTCTCTGTATGAATGACCCTGACCTTCTGATCTGCCTGTCATTTCAATGAACCCCCTTGCTTTGATGTGAAGCTTTCTATCCTGGGTCTGCTGCAGCCTTCCAAACAAGTTGGAAGATACAAAAGCTTAAACACACATAGACAACAGATTCAAGAACACCTTCGTCCTGCTGCTATTAGACTTATGAATGGACCTCACAAATTTTAAAGTTAATGATTAGATTCCCTACGGTGTGGAAACAGACCCTCCGGCCCAACAAGTCCACAGTGACCCTCCAAAGACTAACCTACCCAGACCCATTTCGCTTGGACTAATGCACCCAACACCATGGGCAATTTACCTAGCCTGGATTGTGGGAGGAAACCTGCACAGAAGGTGAAAACCCCACACAGCCAATCACCCAAGGCTGGAATCGAACATGGGTCCCTGGCACTGTGAGGTAGCAGTGCTAACCACTGAGCCACCATAATGCTGGCCTTGCTCTTTGTGCCCCTTCTCTGCAGCTGTAACATTGCATTCCTCACTGTTCTGTTATCCTTATGCACTTTCATGGTGTCAACTGCTGGTACTGCTCACAAAACAAGACTTTTCACTGTACTTAGGTGCATGTGACAATAAGAAATCAAATCAAATCAAAAAACATTCAGTCACCTGCACACACGTGACATGGGTGCTGGGGAAAAATAAGCACTACCACTGTTAAGAGGTAGTGTTGGGGGGGAGCAAAAAGAAGGAAAAATAGAAAGAAAAAACAAAAAAAAACAAAAATAGAAAAAAATAATAAGCAGGAGTGTCAGAGGTTCTGTTCACTCTGAGAGCTGGCTCTGAGGGAGCTGGATCAGTGTCAAGGACTCTACATTTTGTGAAAAAGAAATAAATAAAAATGTTCAGTGCAAACTGGAAGAATAGCACTTCAGTTTCTACTTTGGCACTTTACAGCTTGCAGGATTCAATATTGAATACCCCAACTTCAGAGCATGACCTCTCCCCGTTTCCCTTTGAGGGAGAAACTCCCCATTGAGTTTCTCCAGTACTTTCTGTTTCTATTTCAGATTTCCAGCATCTGGAGTGATAGTTGTCATGTTGAAGGAATTGGCCGGGAGTTTATGGAATGGGACTGATTCTGAATTTATTCTTAGCTAATTTATTTGCTGCAAGGCAAGGAGTTTTCTCCTTCAGAGAACAAAATGAAAAGTTTCTGGGGTTACTTTTAAAAGTTGTCTTTTCGAGTGGAGTGATACCAAGGTTGGTTATAGTTGCCTTATCTATGGATTCTAGTAGATTTTCCCACATTATCGACAAACATTGACTGACTTTAATCCATGTGGGATTCTACAATTCTTCATTCTGTCTTCCAATAATGTCCAACGTTCACCGAGTTGCAACTAATTATACCTCACAATTGATTTACTGTTTTCAGTTTATTGACAGTCCAGTTTAGGCTCAAGGTTATTCAAGTGTGCTATCCTTTTGCGCTGTGCAGAAAATCCTTGAATTCATTTTACAAGCAATCTTGCCCTCACCCATTTTCACTTCTGCCACTTGCTGTGCGAGGCAATCCTTCAACAAGTTGGGCGGCACGGTGGCTCAGTGGTTAGCACTGCTGCCTCACAGCACCAGAGACCCGGGTTCAATTCTAGCCTTGGGTGACTGTCTGTGTGGAGTTTGCACATTTTCTGAGTGGGTGTGCTCCAGTTTCCTCCCACAGTCCAAAGATGTGCAGGTTTGGTGAGTTGGTCATGCTAAATTGCCCGTAGAGTTAGGGGGAATGGGAATGGGAACGGGTCTGGGTGGGTTACTTAAGATGTCCCATTGCAACAATTGGCTGTTGGCATCATACTGTTCTGTCAAGCAACAATTGAGCTGACTGGGCTAAACTGATTCCCCTCCTATATCAACTGGGAACAAGCATAGAGTTTTCATTGAGCATTTTATTTGAAAGGTAGAATCTCACTATTGTACTCATTCAACTGAATGTAGATGCATATAGTTGGAATTAATGTTGTACTTTGCTGGTATACTTTTTCTAAATCTCTCTCACCATTCCCAGTAAAAAGGGAGCAACTTTGTTTACTCCAGGTCCTCAGTCTGAACTGCAAAGATATTTATCCACAACTAGCTGACTTGGGGGTAGGTTAGCTCAGTTAGCTACTTTATCATACAGAGTGATACTAACAGCTTGGGTTCAATACCTGCACCAGCTACAGTTCCCATTGTTCCAACTGCATCCTTCATCTAAAGTGTGGTGATCCTCAGGTTAAACCACCCAGTTACAGGTCGTTCTTCTGTAACGTAACAGTTGCATTCTTGTGCAACGCTGCATTATAGGAAAATCACAATTTAGAAACCGTGCTTTCAGTGTTGACAATGTAATCACATTACAGTCAACACACATTTTAAAAGTTTGCACTTGAGAAACAATGTCCCCAATCTGTCAATCATGTTACAGTGAATTCACATTTAGTGAAATGCACATTATAGCAGAACGAACAGTTATCTCTTTTCCTCACTCTCATACTCAGGACCTTGCCTTTTAGGAGTTGGGAGGTCATGTTGTGGCTGTGCAGGACATTGGTTCGACCACTGTTGGAATATTGCGTGCAATTCTGGTCTCTTTCTTATTGGAAACGTATTGTGAAACTTGAAAGGGTTCAGAAAAGATTTACAAGGATGTTGCCAGGGTTAGAGGATTTGAGCTATAGGGAGAGGTTGAGTAGGTTAGGGCTGTTTTCCTTGGAGCGTTGGAGGCTGAGGGGTGACGTTATAGAGGTTTACAAAATTATGAGGGGCATGGATAGTGTAAATAGACAAAGCTTTTTCCCTGGAGTGGGGGAGTCCAGAACTAGAGGGCATAGGCTTAGGGTGAGAGGGAAAAGATATAAAGGAGACCTAAGGGGCAATGTTTTCACACAGCGGGTGGTATGTGTATGGAATAAACTGCCAGAGGAAGTGGTGGAGGCTAATACAGTTGCAACATTTAAAAGGCATCTGGATGAGTATATGAATAGGAAGGGTTTGGAGGGATATGGGCCAGGTACTGGCAGGTGGGACTAGGTTGGGTTGGGATATCTGCTTGGCATGGACGGGTTGGACCGAAGTGTCTGTTTCTGTGCTGCACTTTTCTATGACTCTATGACTCTACTAACAGTTTTCCAGTTCTGTGCTTCCCAAACTGATGTAAGTTTTGTTGAAGTATTTTTAGAAAAGAGATGGAGCTTATGACTTTAATGTGGTGACAAATGTGCCTAAACAGTCTGTGTTAATGGGTCCATCTCTGCTTTACTGGCAGATAGCTTTTAGTATTGAAAACCTTTATTTGCAATATCAATGAAATACAATTGATACATTTACCATCTTTATCATTCAAATATTCTGTTGTAAACATTTCCTGCAACAACTCAAGCTAGGTGGAGTAGAGTTAGTAGCCAACTCACTCAAAAAACAAATGAAGAATTTTAAATGCAGTTTAAAACAGAGTGATTGTCTTTCCTCCAATTTATTGCACTGGTCTTGCAAACATTGTTCAGGGAGTCAACCTTATCGATACAGCACCAATAATTAATTTCCTGATTGTGCCCATTTTGGGGAAGCTTGGTAAATTAAGCCTTTTATTTGAGCAACTTTTAATATGTAAGTAACTTGTTAAGAGACCACCATGCATCAATGAATCAAGGAAACAGTTTTGTGGAAATTCTGTGAAATTTTGTTGGAAACTGATGAATGTTATTATCACTGAATTCCCCCACTATCAACATCCAGGGGGTTACTATTGACTAGAAACTCAACTGGACTTGCCACATAAACACAATGGCTACAAAAGGAGGTCAGAGATTAGGAATAATGTAGCAAATAGCTCACCTCCTGACGTGCCAAAGCCTGTCCACCATCTACAAGGCACAAGTCAGGAATGTGATAGAATACTTTGCCCCTTGCCTGGATGGGGGCAGCTCCAACAACACTCAAGAAGCTTGATACCATCCAGGACAAAGCAGCCGCTTGATTGGCACCACATCCACTCCCTCCACCACCGACTCTCAGTAACACCACTGTGTTGCATCTAAAAAATGCACTGCAGAGATTCACCAAAGATCTTCATGCTACACCTTCCAAACCCAAAACAACTTCCATCTGGAAGGATAAGGACAGCAGTCACATGGGAACACCACCACCTTCAAGATCCCTCCAATCCACTCACAATCCTGACTTTGGAATATATCATCGTTCCTTCAGTGTCGCTGGGTCTGAATCCTGAAATTCCCTCCTTAATGTCATTGTGGATCAACCTACAGCAGGTGGACTGCAGCGGTTCAAGAAGGAAGCTCACCATCACCTTCTCCTGGGGCAAGCAGGAACAGCCAATAAATGCAGGCCAGCCAGCGATGTCCATGTCTCGTGAGGGAATAAATTGAGAAGAAACTGTTATTTTTTAAAGAGTACAGGAGTAGAACAGGAGGACAAATTTGTTGCCCTTTCAGCCATGATTCAATAAGATTTTGCCTGATTATCTGTCGACTCCACCTCCTTGCATTTTACTTATATCACTTGATTCTCTCAATGTATGACCTACTGGAGCACTCATGTGATGCAGTGGTAGTGTGCCTACCTCTAAGCCAAGTGGCCTGTGTTCAAGTTCCACCTACCCCTGAGATGTGTCATAACATCTCTGAGCAAGTTGATTCAAACATGTCTGTACCCTACTGACCTCTGACCTGAGCATGCCATTAGAATTTTCTTTCTTAGGCTTCTATTTGGTTAACAAAAATAATATTACCCTAATAAATGCTTCAGCATTATACTCAGAGTGTCGTAAATTAATGGCAGATACATTACTACGCTGAATGTACTGTTTATAACATTCCATATGTTTTGTGTTACGTATGGTGACCCATTTTATTCTGTTAGTAAAAGAGTTAAACTGCTTCTGAAAAGAAAGGGGTTTCTCAGACATAAGGTTTGGATCTATATTTCACAACTCTGAGAAGTTACTGTCTGGCCGTGACAACGAAGATGACAATAAAACTCTTTGAGGTTGGGACTATTTATTTTAAGGAGAAAGTGAGGTCTGCAGATGCTGGAGATCAGAGCTGAAAATGTGTTGCTGGAAAAGCGCAGCAGGTCAGGCAGCATCCAAGGAACAGGAGATTCGACGTTTTGGGCATAAGCCCGAAGAAGGGCTTATGCCCGAAACGTCGATTCTCCTGTTCCCTGGATGCTGTCTGACCATTTATTTTAACAAAGAGCCAACCATCTTGCCTGTAAAATAATTCACCGCCGGTGTCACGAAAAGAGAACAATGGTGTATTAACATGAGAATGCCTCCATTTTGTCTTTGATAACTCAATATTTGAGAACATTATCACATTGACTATTGGGGGTTTCAGAGGTCAACCTGGGATTAGAATGAACTTGCTTCAAGCATTCTATTCATTGATCTATTATACATTAGACCATTTCCTTCCTCTCTAGTTCTTTTATAGATGCCAAAAGAATGCAATTGTTTTCAGAACCAAAGGCAGAAATTGATGGAGAAACTCAGGACGTCTGGCAGCATCTGTGGACAGAGATGGCAGCGTTAACATTTCAGGTCCAGTGACCCTTCTTCAGGGTTGTGGTCCTGTCCAGCAATTTCTGCTTTTGTTTCAGAACCTCAGCATTTGCAGTTCTTTCTTTTTATTCTGAGAGATAGCTATAAATGGTGTACCCATTGTTACATGCAAATTCAGTAGAATTCCTCTCAGGCTCTACCTGTAACTCTGCCCATCTGACGCCTGAACTCTGGGACGATCCATCCAAAATATGGTACAATGCATCTGCAATATTGTCTGCTCCCCAGAGATGAAGGACATTCCTCAACTAATGGAAAACAAGTATCTGGTAAAGCTAAGTAAACAGAAATCAAACATGCAAAATATCCACTAGACTGAACAGCCACTTCTAGGTCTGCACTGTCACACCTTATTATCCGTACTGGGCAATAAAAATTCTCACAGAGGGTATACAATACAGTTAACAATTAGATTACTTACAGTGTGGAAGCAGGCCCATCGGCCCAACAAGTCCACAACGACCCTCCAAAGAGCAACCCACCCAGACCCATTCCCCTATACCTAACACTACGGGCAATTTAGCATGGCCAATTCACCTAACCTGCACATTTTTGGACTGTGGGAGGAAACCAGAGCACTCGGAGGAAACCCACGCAGACAATGTGCAAGCTCCACACAGACAGTTGCCTGAGGTGGGAATTGAACCCGGGTCCCTGGCGCTGTGAGGCAGCAGTGTGCCACCGTGCTGCCTAATCAACATTCCAAATGGACTTCATGATTGAGAATGTGAGGCAGTTCTCTCAATTCCTTTCCAAATTTAAAAATAAAATCTTGTTAAGTTCCAAATCTGTTTCTGATCCACAGGTTGGACAGAGGATCTGCTCTGATGCTGTATGCACACCACAGTCATAGATTGCTAGGAACTGTGCTGAAGACATCCAATATGGCCGACAGGTGATTGATCCACCTCAATCTGTTGGGAAAACCCTTCCCACCTATGCAGAGGGGCTGCTGAGGAGTCCAGATCCACTGGGAAGAGTTGGCAGGAATGTAATTCCTGCCAATGCCATAACACCATAAGACATGGGAGTAGAAATTAGGCCATTCAGCCCATCAAGTCTGCTCCGCCATTCAACCATGCCTGATAAGTTCTCAACCCCATTCTCCCACTTTTTCCCTTTAAGTCTTGATCCCCTTGAATCTCAAGAACCTATCTATCTTCATCTTACACACACTCAATGACCTGGCCTCAACAGCCCTCTGTGGCAATGAATTCCATTGATTCCCCACTCTCTGGCTGAAGGCATTTCTCCTTATCTCTGTTGTAAAAGGTCTTCCTTTTACTTCAAGGCTGTGCCCTCAGGTCTTAGTCTCTTCCCAACATCTACTCTGCCCAGGCTGACCAGTATTCTGCCAATTGCCACTCTCCCCCGACCCCCCCATCTGTTTAATATTCATCAGGGGCTTTAATTAACTTAGCCTCACCCTCAACTCCCAAACATTGACCAGAAATTATTGTTCCTTTTATGTCAGGCTTTGCAGACTAGTTCCTGCTGGAACTACGTGTAATCTCTGAAATACAAGAGGAAACCATGCAGGCCACACGGAAGGTAAGCTTGGTGGATCAAGTGAGTCCATGTTGTCAGGTCCTGATGTGGAGAGTCAGAGGATTTGGGGCTCTCAGGTTTGAGAGGCTGGGGGCAGGTTTAACAGGCCGTGCAACCTTCTGTATTGACTCATACAGACATAGGGAATCCCACCCTTCCCTGTAAATGTACCGTCCTTCTCCCCCCAACCTGTCTGGCACCAGCTTTTGGATCACCTGGACTTTCTGAGGGCACAGACCTCCCTAAACTGTGGACAAGACAATGACGGGTGAGATGGTTAAGAGGCGATTAGTTGGTTACTTATGGGCTTCAAGAGAAAGTGAGGACTGCAGATCCTGGAGATCCAAGTCAAGAGTGTGGTGCTGGAAGCATCTGAGGAGCAGGAGAGTCAATGGTTCGGGCGTAAGTCTTCCTGATAAGGAGCGCATGCATGAAACGTCAACACTCCTGCTCCTCAGATGCTGCCTGACCAGCTGTGCTTTGCCAGCACCACACCTTTTGCTACAGTTTAGGGAGGTCTGTGCCCTCAGAAAGTCCAGGTGATCCAAAAGCTGGTGCCAGACAGGTTGGGGGGAGAAGGACGGTACATTTACAGGGAAGGGTGGGATTCCCTATGTCTGTATGAGTCAATACAGAAGGTTGCACGGCCTGTTAAACCTGCCCCCAGCCTCTCAAACCTGAGAGCCCCAAATCCTCTGACTCTCCACATCAGGACCTGACAACATGGACTCACTTGATCCACCAAGCTTACCTTCCGTGTGGCCTGCATGGTTTCCTCTTGTATTTCAGAGATTACACGTAGTTCCAGCAGGAACTAGTCTGCAAAGCCTGACATAAAAGGAACAATAATTTCTGGTCAATGTTTGGGAGTTGAGGGTGAGGCTAAGTTAATTAAAGCCCCTGATGAATATTAAACAGATGGGGGGGTCGGGGGAGAGTGGCAATTGGCAGAATTTGCTACTAATGGGCTTCAGTAGACCCAAGAGAGACTAGATTCTCCACCGTGTGGAAACAGTCCCTTCAGCCCAACCAGTCCACACCAACCCTCCGAAGAGTAACCCATCCCCCTCTGACTAATGCACCTAACATTATGGGCAATTTAGCATGACCAATTCACCTGACCTACCCATCTTTGGACTGTGGGAGGAAACCCACACAGACTCAGGGAGAATGTGCAAACTCCACACAGACAGTTGTCCAAGGCTGGAATCGAACCTGGAACCCTGGTGCTGTGAGGCAGCAGTACTAACCACTGAGCCACCGTGCCACACCATGCCCAACTCCTCCATTGCACCCTCATGAAATGGCAGAAAGATTAGTGGTGGGCGTTTTAGTAGGTGTCATTTTACAACCTCTCAATCCAGTGGGAGGGACTTACCGAGTTCCACTCGGCATTTTCCCTCATTTTCACACCACAGCCAAGTGAAACCTACACCGTGGGACCCAGTGCTATGGAGGCTTGCACTCTGGTGCATTTCAGCTCACAGAGAAACACTGCTGTCTTTAGACTGACACTGATCCATTATCGGAACGCATCATCAGGTTGGGTGTTCCCAGCAGTGGCAATCCCACAGAGATTGGCCCTTAACCTCCCCTCTTTCACATCAGGAAGCAGCTCTTCAATTCTGACAGCAGATTCTGTCCAGTGGGCTCCTCCAGAAATGTGGAGTCTTCACTTAAATCTGACAGGTCCCCTGTAGTGCAGGATAATTGGGGGAGTACAAGTCACATCCTTTTTCACAGCAGACAGAGGGAGCTGTCCAATCCCAGAAGTAAGGTCCTGGTGCAGGGTGTCATCAGTTATGGGTCTGGGGTGTCGGTATCCATGAGAGGTGTAGTTGGGAGGTGGGGGGTAATTTGTGAGGCTAGATGAATGGTTACTCAGCGGTTTGACAAGGTTTTTAATCGTCCTGACAATAATTGAGTAACTATTCAGTTAACTGGAGGAGAACCCTCCAAATTTTCCTATTTAAATTATACTTATAGAAGGTTCCAGCCATGGGAGCTCTGTCCAGTGAAATCCTGGAAAATTCCTTCAGATTCTGACATGATGAGGATTCTGTTGGAGCCCTGTGCGCGACTCCCATGTGTACTGGGATGACGAATGCCTGGCCATTGGAAAATGCGGGAAAATCATCCAGAGGTTTGTACAAGGTATTCTCATGTGTAAATGCAAAGGGAATGGTTGCATTACAAAGTTAGAGAATAGGGAGATCCCTGACGTTCAGTGAGTTCAAAACATATCCTCTCCCCAGTTTGCGTGTGAAACTTGGGACAGGATAGGATTGAGGATGGAGTTGAAAGGCCATATCAATGAAGACAGTTTTTTGGAATGATTTTATTGAAGAGAAAAATGCATTAATCAGCTTTCCAGGAACAAGCAGTCCTTATTTTCATAAGTGATGGGATTAAAGAATAAACGATATTCTTTAGGCCATTAACGGACCTCCCCTCTCTCTCAGAGATCAGAAAGTGTCTCCTCCTACACTGTGTTCTGAAAAGCCTGTGAATATAGGTATTCCTTGTTATATTAACATTGGAAAGGCCAATGGATCACCAAAATTGGAACAACTTTGCTTCAGGATCCACTTTTGCAATAATCGCAAAGTTCAAATTCATGATCTCAGAAATGTCACTTAATGATCAGTCAGTTCTCTAGCAACCAATCAACTTTTATTCCATACTCCTAAGTCTTTTAACTGTTTCTGAATATGCAATTTTTTGAAAACAAAAACGCAATTTACACTCTTTCGATCCCCATTCAGTCCATAATTGGACTGGGCTGCTTGGGAGCAGACAGTGGAACAACACTTAATTGTCTTCAGAGATTACAAGGCATTGCAAAAGAAAAATGATCATGTGCAAGTTAAGGTAACATGCGCCGAATCTTATGTATTTTGGTAAAGTGTCATTTTAGTTGCGTTTTCATTTGCTTGTGTGACATTATATTTCCAAGTATCCATTACAAAGCAATGTCTGCTTTAGTGGGAAATATGGTTTTCAGAGCAGGTTGCTGTTTAAATTCCACGTTACCTTAACTTGCACATGATAACTTTTCTTTTGCAATGCCTTGCAATCTCTGAAGACAAAGTATAAGTGTTGTTCCACTGTCTGCTACCAAGCAGCCCCGTCCAATTATGGACTGAATGGGGATAGAAAGAGTGTAAATTGCGTTTTTTTTTCAAAAAATTGCATATTCAGAAACAGTTAAAAGACTATTCATATCAATAGTGGGGCTAAATTCCTTAGCATCTGCGGAATTGTTCATGGTAACTTGGAGACCAACCTCTGCAAAAGTACAGAATTGTCAACAAACATAGTCAATCGAACAACTCCCTCAAAAGGTTTTCATATTGGGCTGCAATTGGCAATGATTGAATAATTTACCTGCAGTTCTGATGAGGTTAATGTGGTCTGTGGGTAGGGAAGACAAGAATCAAACAAGTCATAATAGTAAACAAGGTAAGAGTTAGACATGATTGGAGGCAGGCAAAGGGGCTGGTATTATTACATTAAATCATTAAAGCATAGCGGTTTGAATTCTAATTGCATGAAATAATGGAAGGCAAGCAGCAAATTTTGCAGTGGAAATCGAAATCTTGTACATTTGGTGCACAAACCTGAATTACTGAGTGTCATATACCTGTGGATAATATTATGCGCTTTGACAAGTCATATTTAGCAAATTCTCCAGAGCTCTGGGAGAACCTTTCACTTTTCCATACATGCTGGCTGTAAATCTAACAAAGCAGCATCCAGAGTGGTTCTTCCAACTGCTCTGAAAATCCCTGGAGATTAGCTTTCAGAATACACGAATTGACAGGGTCTTGCAACAACAGCTACGCACTGCTGCGTGAGGAGAATTACTAGCTTCCGACCAATTTGGCTGGAACCCATCAGACTGCAACCAAACAACGTTGCATTATCCAATCTCATATCTTAGTTCAAATGGCAGCACATACTCCAAAATGTATCAGATGGGGTCTTCCTGCTGTTTGATTAGTGAGTGAAATGTATTTGATGGAAATTTTTTTTTTATTTCAAAATATACTTTATTCATAAAATAATTTGATGGTCTGTACAGTTGGTCATGCCATACATATGTAAACATGTACATACAGAGATCAGAATTTATCATTTTTATACAGGTCTGTACATTTTTCGATCATATGACCATATAATTAGCTGAGGCGTCAGCAGAGCCCAAATGACTGCATGGGCCCCCTGTTCTTCGTTAGGCAGGCAGACTTTACACAGTGGTCTTTCCCCACCGCGCCTTGGCGGCAGCTGCCCCAAGCTTCAGCGCGTCCCTCAACACGTAGTCCTGGACCATGGAATGTGCCAGTCTGCAACACTCAGTCGGGGTCAACTCCTTCAGCTGGAAGATCAGCAGGTTTCGGACCACCCAGAGAGCGTCCTTCACCGAGTTGATGATCCTCCAGGCACAGTTGATGTTCGTCTCAGTGTGCGTCCAGGGGAACAGACCGTAGAGCACGGAGTCCCACGTCACGGCGCTGCTCGGGACGAACCTCAACAAATACCACTGCATTCCTCCCAGACTTCCTCTGCATAGGCACATTCCAGAAGGAGGTGTGTGACAGTCTCGTCCCCCCTGCAGCCGCTTCGAGGGCAGCGTGCGGTGCGGCAGAGAGTCCGGGCGTGCATAAAGGATCTCACAGGCAGAGCCCTTCTCACCACCAGCCAAGCCATGTCTTGGTGCTTGTTGGAAAGTTCTGGCGATGAGGCATTCTGCCAAATGGCTTTGACAGTCTGCTCAGGGAACCGCTCGATAGGATCCGCCCTCTCCTTTTCCCGAAGGGTCTCAAGGACACTACGTGCTGACCACTTCCTAATGGACTTGTGGTCAAAGGTGTTTTTCTCCATAAATTTCTCCACGAAGGACAGGTGATACGGAACGGTCCAACTACTCGGAGCGTTCCGCGGCAGCGAGGCCAGGCCCATCCTTCGCAACACCGGGGACAGGTAGAACCTCAGTACGTAGTGACACTTGGTGTTTGCGTACCGGGGATCCACGCACAGCTTGATGCAGCCACACACAAAGGTGGCCATCAGGGTCAGGGTGGCATTGGGTGTATTTTTTCCCCCGTTGCCCAGATCTTTATACAGTGAGTCCCTTCGGACCCGGTCCATCTTTGACCTCCATATAAACTGGAAGATGGCCCGGGTGACTGCAGCGGCACAGGTTCTGGGAATAGGCCAGACCTGTGTCATGTATAATAGCAATGACAGTGCCTCACGCCTGATGACCAGGTTTTTTCTCGCGATGGAGAAAGACCGTAGCTTCCATCTGCCCAGTTTCTGCCTCACTTTGCTGATACACTCCTCCCAAGACTTGGCGCACGCCCCAGCCCCTCCGAACCAAATACCCAGCACCTTCAGGTGGTCGGTCCTGACGGTGAAGGGGATTGAGGATTGGTCGGCCCAGTTCCCGAAGAGCATGGCCTCGCTCTTGCCTCAGTTTACCTTGGCCCCCGAGGCCCGTTCAAACTGGTCACAGATGCACATGAGTCTGCGCACAGACAGCGGATCCGAGCAGAAAATGGCGACATCATCCATGTACAGGGAGGCCTTAACCTGCAGGCCCCCGCTGCCAGGAATAGTCACCCCTCTCAGGCTCGCATCCTTCCTGATGGACTCGGCAAATGGCTCTATGCAGCACACAAACAAGGCAGGAGAGAGAGGGCAGCCCTGCCTGACTCCACATCTGACTGGGAAGCTATCTGATTCCCACCCATTGATTGAGACTGCACTGACAATGTTGGTGTAGAGCAGTCTGATCCAATTGCAGATTCCCTCCCCAAAGCCCATTTTGGAGAGAACATCTCTCATATACCTGTGTGATATCCTGTCAAAGGCTTTCTCCTGGACCAGGCTGATCAGGCAGGTGTCCAACCCTCTGTCCTGCACGTAGGCGATCGTATCCCTGAGGAGTGCGAGACTCTCAGCGATCTTCCTACCCGGCACAGCACAGGTTTGGTCAGGGTGAATCACTGACCCTAGAGCAGACCTGACCCGGTTGGCGATTACCTTTGACAGAATTTTGTAATCTGCATTCAACAGTGAGATTGGTCTCCAATTTTTGAGTTCCTCCCTCTCCCCCTTCCGCTTGTAGATGTGGGTGATGATGCCTTTCCTCATGGATTCACTCATGGTACCTGCCCGAAGCATACTGACATACACCTCCAGCAGGTCCTGGCCAATCAAGTCCCACAGAGCGGAATAGAGCTCGACCGGTAAGCCGCTGCTTCCGGGAGTTTTATTCTTTTCGAAGGACTCGAGGGCCTTGGTCAGCTCGTCCAGAGATAGCGGCTGGTCCAGCCTCTCCCGTGTTCTGTCGTCTAAGACCTCCGTGATAGAGGACAGGAACGACTGGGAGGCCGCGCTGTCGGTCGGCTTCGCGTCATACAGACTGGCGTAGAAGGATTTACTGATCCTCATGACGTCAGCCTGAGATGACGTTACCGAGCCATCTTCTTCCTTCAGGCTGCTGAGCACAGAGCTCTCTTTGTGCACCTTCTGGAAGAAGAAACGTGAGCACGTTTCGTCCTGCTCCACCGAGCGGACCCTGGACTGGAAGATTATCTTGGAGGCCTCCGAAGTAAAGAGCGAGGCTTGCTGGCCCTTCACCTCCTTGAGGTCCTCCGTGACATCCAACCCCATCGTCTGCAGCAGGAGCAGGTCCTGCATACTTTCCTGGAGCTGGGACAGTTTTCCCCGCCTCTCTCTCGCCTCCTGAACACCTTTGAGGATGAAGAACCTCTTGATGTTCCCTTTTACTGTTTCCCACCAGTCCGCTGGGGACTCAAAGAGGGGCTTCACGTTTCTCTAACCTGCGTAGTCCCTCTTGAGCTCCTCGATGTTTCCCGGGGTCAACAGCTTGGTGTTCAGCTTCCACGTTCCCTTACCAGCCCATGGAAATGACATTATTTAAAGGTAACTTCCTCAAGATGGTATACTGAGCTGTAGTTCCTGAATCTCTGGACATTTAGAAACACATTCTTCATGGTCAGCCTGATAATCATGGCTAGTAGCTTCACCTTCAATGTAAAAATGGTGGTCTCAGTAGGAAGACTCATCTGTTTGATTTGATTTATTATTGTCACATGTGCCTAAATACAGTGAAAAGTTTTGTTTTGCAATTAGTACAGGCAGATCATAACATTCAAAGATCAGAAGGTGATTAAACAGAGCGAGGAATACAAAGTTATGGTTGCAAAGAAGATGCACAAAAAGATCAATATTAATTTTGAAATTTGAGAGATCCATTCAGAAATCTAATAACAGCAAAGAAGAAACTGTTCTTGAATCTGTCGATCCGCGTCTTTAAGCTTTTGTATCTTTTGCCTGACAGAAGAGGTTGGGAGAGATTATAACCGGGGTAGGAGGGCTCTTTGATGATGTCGGCTGCCTTTCCGTGGCAATGAGAAGTGTAGACATCCCATTAGCCTTTCCAGATTAACACCAGTGAACACAGTGATTATAGCCTATAGTTACTGCAAACCAATTCTTTACTTGTTTATTGCTCAATCCATTTAATACTGCAGCGTAAAACCATACCAGGTTGCAAACCAATCTGCCTCAGACTCACTCCTGAGACTTAGACATGGCCCCCACAACTGAAGGGGCTGGCCAGGCTTAGCTTGGTCTGTCCTTCACTGAACTTTGGGGCGGCATGGTGGCTCAGTGGTTAGCACTGCTGCCTCATAGCACCAGGGTCCCAGGTTCAATTCCAGCCTCGGGTGACTGTCTGTGTGGAGTTTGCACGTTTGCCCCATGTCTCCGGTTTCCTTCCACAGTCCAAAGATGTGCAGGCCAGGTGAATTGGCCATGCTAAATTGCCTGTAGTGTTAGGTGCATTAGTCAGAGGGAAATGGGTCTGGGTTGGTTACTCTTTGGAGGGTCAGTGTGAACGTGTTGGGCTGAAAGATCTGTTTCCACACTGTAGGGAATCTAATGTCAAAAAAACTCCAGGTTCAGGGCCCTGCTTCTGTGATGGTTGTTCCTAGATTACGATGCGGATGCCTTCGAAACATCTATTTTTGTATACTTTCTCTTGAAAGTTCCAGAAAGTCTGCTTCTTGATCAGGATCCTTGTGACCCTAAGATCATCCATCCAAGGGTTGTATAGATGACATACATCTGTTTCATTGTCCTCCCTTGTGTGTTTAACTTAGTAATGAAGACTAAGCAACCTTTTAAACACGCAGTGCCTGGTTCTGCCATGCACAGTAGACTATTTTTCCAGTAAAGTTGGCCACTTTTTCCCCAGATTCCTTGCAGAGTTTTAACATTCTAGTACAGTAAAGGAATTCAGACCCTACCATTTGGCTACAAGCATCTCTCAGAACATGCACTTTACATTTATAAAGCACTGGTGAATACTGAAAACTATCCCAGAGCACCTCACAGAGATAAAGAAACTACAACACCACAAACCCCCTCCAAAGGCAGGGGGGTGGAGGGGGTGGGGGGGTGGGGGCGTGATCAGTAGTTTGGTCTAAGAACTATTCAGAAGGAATTTGAAGGAATGGAGCAAACTGGAAGTAAGAAGAGCTGCACAGGGGGTTTTATAGTGTAGGACAAAAATTGGTTGAGGGCACAATGCCAACGAATGGAATGATTTGGAGATGCCGGTGTTGGCCTGGGGTGTACAAAGTTAAAAATCACACAATATCAGGTTTTTCGTCCAACAGGTTTAATTGGAAGCACACTAGCTTTCGGAGCGATGCCTGATGAAGGAGCGTCGCTCCGAAAGCTAGCGTACTTCCAATTAAACCTGTTGGACGATAACCTGGTGTTAGAACATAGAACATAGAACATAGAACAATACAGCACAGAACAGGCCCTTCGGCCCACGATGTTGTGCCGAACTTCTAACCTAGATTAAGTACCCATCCATGTACCTATCCAAATGCCGCTTAAAGGTCGCCAATGATTCCGACTCCACCACTCCCACGGGCAGCGCATTCCATGCCCCCACCACTCTCTGGGTAAAGAACCCACCCCTGACATCTCCCCTATACCTTCCACCCTTCACCTTAAATTTATGTCCCCTTGTAACACTCTGTTGTACCTGGGGAAAAAGTTTCTGACTGTCTACTCTATCTATTCCTCTGATCATCTTATAAACCTCTATCAAGTCACCCCTCATCCTTCGCCGTTCCAACGAGAAAAGACCGAGAACTCTCAACCTATCCTCGTACGACTTCCTCTCCATTCCAGGCAACATCCTGGTAAATCTTCTCTGCACCCTCTCCAAAGCTTCCACATCTTTCCTATAGTGAGGCGACCAGAACTGCACACAGTACTCCAACTGTGGCCTAACCAAAGTCCTGTACAGCTGCAACATCACTTCACGACTCTTGAATTCAATCCCTCTGCTAATGAACGATAATACTCCATAGGCCTTCTTACAAACTCTATCCACCTGAGTGGCAACCTTCAAAGATCTATGTACATAGACCCCAAGATCCCTCTGTTCCTCCACCTGACTAAGAACCCTACCATTAACCCTGTATTCCGCATTCTTATTTGTTCTTCCAAAATGGACAACCTCACACTTGGCAGGGTTGAACTCCATCTGCCACTCCTCAGCCCAGCTCTGCATCATATCTAAGTCCCTCTGCAGCCGACAACAGCCCTCCTCACTGTCCACAACTCCACATATCTTCGTATCATCTGCAAATTTACTGACCCACCCTTCGACTCCCTCATCTAAGTCATTAATAAAAATTACAAACAGCAGAGGACCCAGAACTGATCCCTGCAGAACTCCACTTGTAACTGGGCTCCAGGCTGAGTATTTACCATCTACCACCACTCTCTGCCTTCGACCGGTTAGCCAGTTTTCTATCCAATTGGCCAAATTTCCCTCTATCCCATGCCTCCTGACTTTCCGCATAAGCCTACCATGGGGAACCTTATCAAATGCCTTACTAAAATCCATGTACACTACATCCACTGCTCTTCCCTCATCCACATGCTTGGTCACCTCCTCGAAGAATTCAATAAGACTTGTAAGGCAAGACCTACCCTTCACAAATCCGTGCTGGCTGTCCCTAATCAAGCAGTGTCTTTCCAGATACTCATAAATCCTATCCCTCAGTACCCTTTCCATTACTTTGCCTACCACAGAAGTAAGACTAACAGGCCTGTAATTCCCGGGGTTATCCCTATTCCCTTTTTTGAACAGGGGCACAACATTCGCTACTCTCCAGTCCCCTGGTACCACCCCCTTTGCCAGTGAAGACGAGAAGATCATTGCCAACGGTACTGCAATTTCCTCTCTAGCTTCCCACATAATCCTAGGATATATCCCGTCAGGCCCGGGGGACTTGTCTATCCTCAAGTTGTTCAAAATGTCCAACACATCTTCCTTTCTAACAGGTATCTCTTCTAGCTTACCAGTCCATTTCACACTCTCCTCTTCTACAATACGGTCCCTCTCGTTCGTAAATACTGAAGAGAAGTACTTGTTCAAGACCTCTCCTATCTCTTCCGACTCAATACACAGTCTCCCACTACTGTCCTTGATCGGACCTACCCTCGTTCTCGTCATTCTCTGGTTTCTCACATACGCATAAAATGCCTTGGGGTTATCCTTGATCCTATCCGCCAACGATTTTTCATGCCCTCTCTTAGCTCTCCTAATCCCTTTCTTCAGGTCCCTTCTGGCTATCCTGTATCCCTCCACTGCTCTGTCTGAATCCTGTTTCCTCAACCTTATGTAAGCCTCCTTCTTCCTCTTTACCAGACATTCAACCTCTCTCGTCAACCAAGGCTCCTTCACACGACCATTTCTTTCCTGCCTGATAGGTACATACATATCATGGACACGTCGTATCTGCTCTTTGAAAAAGTTCCACATTTCCACCACATCCTTCCCTGACAGCCTATGCTCCCAACGTATGCTCCTCAAATCCTGCCTTACAGCATCGTAATTTCCCTTCCCCCAATTATAAAATCTACCTTGTTGTGCGCACCTATCTCTCTCCATAACCAAGGTGAAAGTCACAGAATTGTGGTCACCATCACCAAAATGTTCACCCACTAACAAGCCCACCACTTGTCCCGGTTCATTACCGAGTACCAAATCCAATATGGCCTCCCCTCTGGTTGGACAATCTACATACTGCGTTAGAAAAGCTTCCTGGACACACTGCACAAACACCGCCCCATCCAATCTACTTGATCTAAAGAGCTTCCAATCAATATTTGGGAAGTTGAAGTCGCCCATGACTACGACCCTGTGGCTTCTGCACCTTTCCACAATCTGTTTCCCAATCTGTTTCTCCACATCTCTGCTGCTATTGGGGGGCCTATAGTAAACACCCAACAAGGTGACTGCACCTTTCCTATTTCTGACTTCAGCCCATACTACCTCCAGAGGCAGATCCCCCTCAAACTTCCTTTCTGCAGCCGTTATACCATTTCTAATTAGCAATGCCACCCCCCCTCCTTTTTTCCCACCCTCCCTAATCTTACTGAAACACCTGTAACCAGGAACCTCCAACAGCCATTCCTGTCCCACATCTATCCACGTTTCCGTGATGGCCACAACATCGTAGTCCCAGGTACCGATCCACGCCTTAAGTTCACCCACCTTATTTCTGATACTTGTGTGATTTTTAAATGAATGGAATGGAAGTGAACGGGGAGTGGAAAGGACAAACAACCAAAGTCGAAGAACAGAGGAGACAAATCAAAGGAGGGAATAGTTGATGGATTGAACAAGGCCCATTGAGATTTGAGCAGGAGGGTACAACAATGAGGCTGTATTTCAGCAGGAACTTAATGGGAAATCCGTCCAAAGCAATAATGTTTTGAACCACAAGTTTAAGAAGTTGATTCAATAACTGCAGGTCCCCAATGATGAAAGGATTGGAAGCATCATGCTTAGACTACTCCTGACAGTCAATGCTTGTGACCATCTTCGAGTTGGAGGTTGATCTCATAAACTGTGGTCTCGCGTAACTGGATATTGCTGAACACAACCATGGCACTGCTCACAATCAATCATTTGACCCTGCCCAATACTGGAAAACAATTTTCGGACAAATGTACTTAAGGGTCATATAGTTGTACAGCACAGAAACAGACTCTTCGGCCCAATCTGTCTATGCCAACCAGATATCCTAAATCAATCTAGATCCATTTGCCAGCACCTTGCCCATATCTCTCTAAACCCTTCCTATTCATATACTCATCCAGATGCCTTTTAAATGTTGTAACTGCACCAGCCTTCACCACTTCCTCTGGCAGCTCATTCCATACATGCACTGCCCTCTGGGTGAAAACGTTGCCTCTTCAGTCCCTTTTAAATGGTTCACCTCCCATCCTAAATCTATGCCCTCTTCTTTAGGACTCCTCTACCATGGGTAAAATTTTGTCTATTTACTCTATCCTAATGCCTCTCTTGATTTTAGAAACCTCTATAATGTAAACCCTCAGCCTCTGACGTTCCAGAGAAAACAGCCCTAGCCTACTCAGCCTCTCCCTATAGCTCAAACCCTCCACACCAGCAACGTCATTGTAAATCTTTTCTGAACCCTTTCAAATTTCAAGCATCTTTCTTGTAGCAGGGGGACCAGAATTGGAAGCAGTACCCCAAAATTGGCCTGACCAATGTCCTGTACAGCCGCAACATGAGCTCCCAACTCTTTGTTCCACAGAGTTTGCTCCATTGGGAAAAGTTTCCCAATGGCCTGGTACGACAATGGGAAACAACTGTCCAGACTCATTTACGACATCTTCTTGCATAACAGAACATTGAAGAGGCAATGACCTGTGATTTTTTTGCCATAGGAGAAAAGTCACAGCTCGTCTGAGAGGGGCAATGTTCTATATATAATTCGAATTACTGCACAGTTTTAGACAACTGGAAGAAAAGCTTTAACATCAGTTATGCACTGCTGGCGTTTATCTCCTAAGAGGTTAGTTTCTTCAGTTAACTCTTCTGATGCTAACTTCCTGCAGATAATATTTCTGCGTTAATTTATTCAGAAAGTCAACTGAGTTTCATGGAATGAGCCAGGAAATTAGCTATTTATTGAATACTTCATCTGTGTCCATTGAAGTGAATGAGTGAATTCAGGGAAGGTCAAAACATGGCTTCAGAGAATACTTGCCATGTGGAAGCAGACCATTCAGCCCATTGAGGGCACACTGACCCTCCCATGCAGTCTCAACTATCTATAACCCCAGAGGAAACCCACACAGACACAGGGAGTACCTGCAGAGTCCACATAGTCACCCGAGGCTGGAATTGAACCCAGGTATGTGGTGCTGTGAGGCAGCAGTGCTAACCACTTTGCTACTGTGCTAGCCCATGCCTTATGTGTAGAAGTGCAGTTCTGTATATCTGTTCCCTCACTTCATTGAAACCACAAACTGCTCCACCATTTATTTGTGCCAGTGCTGATTGAGAACATAATCCCATTTACATTGCTTTATGCTATTTTTCTCAAACTCTAATCTACTTTGCGATGAAATCTATTGTTTGCAAGATCAGAGTGGGAAGCAGAAGTGAGCTGTTGTTTGCATTAATTTTGATTTCAGAGCATCTATATTTTAAAATAGTTCCTAATTCATAAAGTGACCATAACTTTAATTTTTCCGAAAGGTGGAGTGGGTTGCAGGGGTCTTTTGGTGTAACTTTAGATTTCTAACTGTGACATCGGAATCCCGGAAGATCAGACTGTGACCTCAGGTTGCTCGGGAACCTGGAGCCAAATGGGGCAAAAAAAAAATCACACATAGTTCTCAGTTTTCGGCAATAATTCAATTCAGATTAAACATGAGTGAGTGTTTGTGACAGCTAAAAAGACTGGAACATGAAGATTGCTGTGAACTAAGCTAAGAAGGTTCTGCAGGAATGTGTCCTTTGACGATAACCACAACGGTTTTGGAACTTGAGTGGAATAGGTCAGCCATTAGAGGTGACTTGGTGACCAATGAGTGTGTGACAAAGAGGAAGAGTTTTATTAGAGGAAAGCATGTGGTGGCCACATGGCTGCTCATCAACCTGCCAGTATTTCCTGAGATCTGCCTTTGTTTTATGGGTTATATAAAGCATAACTTCATGCTTGGGTTTGGCTTTGCTCAGTTGGCTGGACGGTTGGTGTGCAAAGCTGTATGATGCCAACAGAGTGGGATCAATTCCCATTACTGGTTTGAGGTTACCATGAAGGACTCTCCTTCTCAACCTCTCTCCTTGCCTGAGATAATGGGTAAATCAGCATTAGTCATCTTTCTCTAATGAGAGAGCAGTCCTATGGACTGGTGGCTTGAATTTCAAGCTTCTACTGAATACTGTTTGTTTTTGTTTTATTGATTTTGGTTTGATTGTTGAAGTAGAAATAATAACAAGTGAAGAATTATCCTTCAGTTGGGTCACTTGGGAACTTCGGTTCCTTCAGCCACTGCCGCAGAAATCATAGGATCCTTACAGTGTGGAAGCAGGCCATTCAGCCCATTGAGTCCACACTGGCCCTCTGAAGAGCATCCCTCCTAGAATCCTCGTCCACCATTCTCTAAACCTGTGTTTCCATGGCTAATCCACCTAATTTATATGTCTCTGGACACCATGGGCAATGTAGCATGGCCAATTCAACCAACCCTGCACATCTTTAGACTGTGGGAGGAAACTGGAGCATCTGAAAGAAATCCACACAGACAATCGCCCGAGGCTGGAATCAAATGTGTATCTCTGACACTGTGAGGCAGCAGTGCAAACCACTGGGACACCGTGTGGCCCGAATCATAGCATATGGAAAAATTGGTCAATCAATCCAACAGTTTTCTGATTCGACTCCCATCCCTAATTTTACAATATTCTCCCATTGTTATCAGTTCCTCTGGACCCTCCTTTCATTTGAAACATTTCAAACTTACTCATGTAAACTCAGGGAAATACATATCATGTTTTTGCAACCAATCCTCATTGTGAGATTTTCCATCGCTCATTATAGTATTGCCTACTCCTGGTTTAACATATCCTACCTAATGAGTGGGCTGGGAATTTCAAAGGGTCTTTGGATTTGGACATGGAATTCATCAGGGTATGAGATTCCTGATCCCAGATTGAAATTCCAATCCAGTAAACTGGAAGTAATACTTCAGGTGCAGTCTAACCATGTTCTATACTACTGTTCCTTGTTCATAAATTGCAACCTATAATAAAAGCTTCCATTCGTGATTCTGTGACCTTCTATACCTGTGCATAACCCTTAGGGATTTGCAGGCAGGCACATGTAAATCCCTTTGCTGTTCCTTAGGTGTTACTTTCCTTTCTAAAGATCATCCTGTCAGATTGATTAGGTCTGTGTTCTGAATAAAAAAGTTTAAAATCCTCACAGTGTGGAAAGAGACCATTTGGCCCAACAAGTCCACACTGACCCTCCGAAGAATAATGCACCCAGATCCATTCCCGTACCCTATTACTCCACATTTACCCTGACTAATGCACCTAACCTATACATCCTTGAATGCTATGGGCAATTTAGGGTAGCTAATTTGCACATCTTTGGACTGTGGGAGGAAACCCACACAGACACAGGAAGAATGTACAAACTCCACACATACAATCGCCCAAGGCTAGAATCAAACCTAGGTCCCTGGTGCAATGAGGCAGCAGTGCCACCCCAGTTCAATATAATCGGATCAGCTGCATGATACTGTGATCTTTTGCTATAAATTCTGTGTCTTATGATCCTGCTCCACAGCTACCCGATGAAGGAGCAGAGCTCCAAAAGCTAGCACTTCCAAATAAATCTGTTGGACAATAACCTGGTGTTGTGTGATTTTAACTTTGTCCACCCCAGTCCAACAGCAGCATCTCCACATCATGGATAGAAGACAGTCTATGTCCATGTCAATAAACATTAGTCACTTTTGCTAAGTAAGAATTCTCAACAAGAGATGGCAAGAGAGGACGTCTTTGGAACTGTATGGACTAGGATCCCACATGACTAACACGAGGGGTCATAGTTTTAAGCTGGTTGGAGGAAAGTATAGAGGGATGTCAGAGACGGGTTCTTTACACAGAGTTGAGAGAGCATGGAATGCGTTGCCAGCAGCAGTTGTGGAAGCAAGGTCATTGGGGAAATTTAAGAGACTACTGGACATGCATATGGTCACAGAAATTTGAGGGTGCATACATGAGGATCAGTGGTCGGCACAACATCATGGGCTGAAGGGCCTGTTCTGTGCTGTACTGTTCTATGTTCGGAGACGGCCATGAGTCATGCTCAGTATCTATTAGTAAAGGTATTGTTAACCCTTTCCTGCACCTCTCCTGGTCTTGCAGTGAACGTGCAACTAGCTTTAGTTGTTTCAAATAAACCTGTTGGACTATACGCTGGTGTTGTGTGCTTTTTGACCTTATCCAACCCAGTCCAACACCTGCCCCTCCACATTCATTCTCAGATCACTGGAGTTGGACCAAAAAGGGTGTATTTCGATGCTGTCTGATTATGAATATTAAAGGCAAAAAAAAAAATCAAAATTAATTCTGAATACTTGTGACAGACCGAGGGCAAAGCTAAGACTGGTGACAAAACAAAATCAATTGTAGGTAACAATGGTGTCATGTGTATGCAACATATCCCATTCCCCAAGCATTAAACAGATAAGGACCTCAAAAGGTTTTTTTTGTAAGCTTTTTGCATCCTGGCTCATATTTATTCTTTCACTCAGTATTGCAGAATAAGTTGATTATACCATCGTATTCGTTGTACAAGTTGGAAGCTTTGTTTTCTACATTGCCATAGAGAGCAAACTTTAAAACAAGACTATTCCATAAAGGGTTTTGGAATCTCTTCAAGATCGTGAAAGTTGCTGTACAAATGCAGCAATTTCCTTCTGCGTTCACTAGAGCAGTGGAAACAATCTCTCCGGAGGTTTATTAAGAAATATTCTGTGGTGCATGAAGAATATTTGAGGATTGCTGAATTCTCCTTACACTGTGTAAAGTGTACTTGCAGCCTGGCTCTCTCCAGCTGGAGGATGGGTGAAATTTGTACAGAGAAAGAGGGAAATAAAATGATTTCTAGAGCGAATTGGAATAGGAGGTGCCAGTTTAACCTAAACCTAACTGTCATTCAATGGAATTGGAATAACTCCACAACGGCCTGTATTCTGTCACCAAGTCACCCTCTATTTACTTGTGCATCGTACGTGACATTGACCCAGTATCCAAAGTGAGCAGAACCTCTGACACTCCTGGTTATTTATTTTATTAAACAATTACAAAACAGTTACAAAAAACAGTTAACATTTACAGCTGTATACAACAGCAATTTTACAAGGGAGGGGAGCAGCAAAGCCAGGCCCCAAACCCTAGCGTTCAACCAGTTTACAGGGAAATGAGGACAAACCACAAATCCCAGTTTCAAATATAAAAAGAAGACAGCAACAATGACATTTATACACAAGACAATCCAGTTACATAAAAAAAATGCACACAATACAGACCCAGCAAGCCCCCACCCCTCCCACCTACTGACCACTCGAAAGGCAGCCTGCCCCTACACACCTTCTGGCTCTCAGTCCATCCCATGCTCCTTCCAGTTCTCAGTCTGCCCTGACACACCTTTCGACCACCTCTGGGGCAGCCCGCCCCGGTACCTGCCCGGGGTGACAGCGCTGAGGACGGCTACCTACCTTCTGGCTCTCAGTCTGCCCGTACGTACCATTGGGCTCTCACCCACCCTGTTGCACCTCCGACCAGTGGGCTATCCTGGCACATCTTTCGGCCACCTCTAGGACAGCCCGTCCCCTTCCCTGGGACGACAGCATGTAGGGTAGCCCACAAGCCTTCCGGATCTCAGCCCGCCCCTATGCGCCTTCTGGCTCTCGGCTGCTCTGACACCTTTTGACCATCTCTAGGACAGCCCGTCCTGATTACCTCTTATCGGGACGACAGCGCTCAGAACAGCCTACCCACCATCTGGCTCTCAGGGCAACTGGCATCAGGGTGGCCTACCCACCCTCTGGCTTTTGGGACAGCCTACCAAACTTCAGATTCACAGGAAGGCCTACCCACCCTCCGGCTCTTGGGGTGACAGCTTTCAGGACGACCCATGAGCCTCCCAGCTCACAGCAAGACCTGCCAGACCCAGGGACACGCAAGACAGTGCAGGTGATAGACCCAGGAAACACCACAATACAGTTAGTTACCCAAAAAAAAAAACTCCTTTCTGGTACACAATCCAAATCTATACACACAGTCTTCAAGATATGGAATCCATTTCCAGGAAAATCCCACTCAAGTATACAATGTGCAATGTCAGAATTAGAGGCCAGTCCAAACTGCAGAGTCCATTGTTAAAAACAGTCCACAACCAAGGGCAGAGTCCACTCCTGGAGGCAGCAAATGCACACACCACAGCACACAAGTGTTCAGTCTCAATGGAGTCCTGGTCCAGCCTTGGAGAGCCAGGCCCACTCACAGGAACACAGTACATAGTACAGGTGCAGGTGCAGGTGCAGGTGCAGTTAACACACAGGGGTTTGGTCCACTCCTGAAGGAAAGGTCTTCTCCCAAACTCCAGGATATAGCAACTGCTCACCTCCCAGCACACACACAGGTGTTCAATCTTCAGAGGCCCAGTCCAGGGCTAGGCCTCCCCACAGGAACAGCTCCTCTGGTAAAATGTAGGTCTTCCACAGGGCTCAGTCCAAAACACCAATAAAAAGTGAAGACACATACAAAATACAAAAGAAAACTCGAGTCCAAGGGCTAAGCCCTACCACAAAATTAACATTGTCCTTGTCTCAGAAAGAGGAGAGAGTAACACACAGGCTGTAACCAGCCAGTGAAACAACAACCCCATAATGAGAACTGAGTTACACCTGAAACACATTATGTGCATCAGGAGTTTAACAACTAGTCCTCACTAAAAGGAATGCCAGTTAACGAACTAGCTAAATAATTCAGCCAGTTCAGGAATCAGGTTTTCCCCCTCCAAAAAAGGAAAGCAAAAACTAACAGTAGCATGCTGACTATAGCACCAACCAGCACAGAGTCAGTCCCCTAAACTGAGGAGACTCTGAATCTCCTGGTTATCTCTGTCAGCCAGGGGTCCCTGATTGGACCAGGTTAACATCCCCAGTCATCGACCCCATGTTCCATGAGGTCCACCTGGCTGACTTTGTCCAATCACTACTGTAATCATAGCCGATCTATGACCTCACTCCACATATTTACCATTCCCTGCATGCCCTTTGACTCACAAAATGTTGTCAAATCCAGATTTAAAATTAACCATTGATCGATATCAGTAGTGGAAATTCAGTGGAAAAAAATTACAAACTCTTACTGTCCTTTATGGCACTCTCATTTCCCTATTCTGCTCCTGAAATGTTTGACTCTAATTTTTAAACTCTGCCCTCTGGTCCTAGGCTCCAAAATCAGAATAGTTTCTTCCTATTCAGAATATCACTCCTCCTCAATTTCATGAAACTTTGGTCAAATCACCAGTGAATGTTCTAAATTCCAAGGATTAAGACACTAGATTCTCTAACTTACCCTTTGGTAACCCTCCCACTGCTAGACTGGGATATAGTTTTGAAGATGCAGGAGTTGGCATAGCCTAGAAGAAACATAGAATCCTTATAGCATAGAAGCAGGCCATTCGACCCAACAAGCCCACATCGACCCTCCAAAGAGTAACCCATTCAGACCCATTCTCCTACCCTATATTTACTAACCTACACGTCCCTGAACACTATGGGCAATTTAACATGGCTAATCCACCTAACCTGAACATCTTTCGACTGTGGGAGGAAACCCACACGGGCAAAGGGAGAATGTTTGTGTAGAGTTTTCACAATCACCCAAGGTTGGGATCAAACCTGTGTCCCTGGCGCTCTGAGGCAGGAGTGCTAACCACTGAGCCACCATGCTGCCCCTGAGCGCTGCCTGAGAATTTTGATTTTGTGACTCAAGCTGCAAATCATTTATTTAGGATAAAATGAGAAATGCCAAAGAAAAAGAGGAAAATTAGTCCATTCCTCCAATTCCTATGGAGATTCTCCAGAGGAAAGCTTGGCTCAGTTCCTGTTCTCGCTCGCTCACTGTGTTTGGTGGATAAGGTGAAATGGATGATACCTGGACCACTGCTGGGAACAGAGCCTGCATGCTTGGGGATTGCAAATGTCTTACGTACAGATGGCAGGCTTCGCTCTGAACAGCTGCAAAACCAGGAAAATGTAACACACCGAACAAAGTGGGTCAGAGAAAGAAGCAGGAGCTCCTTGGAGCCTCAGCAGCTGACATTGAGAGCCAATCTTGACTCTCTAAAGGCAAACGTTCTGTGTGTGTGGATGGCTATCCACTCCTGGTGTAGTGTCTGTGCCAAAGCAGTAGGACAACATTCTTCATAAAAGCACGGAGTAAGGTTTATTTTTGAAGACATTCTGCACAGATTGAGGTCACCTGCATAAAATGTTGGACCTGCTCTTAATTTTGTGGTTTTAAATGGGTTGAAATCATAAATCGACAAGGTATTTTCCCTGGGGTGGGGCAGTCCAGAACCAGAGGGGCATAGGGTTAAGGTGAGAGGGGAAAGATATAAAAGAGACCTAAGGGGTAACTTTTTCACACAGAGGGTGGTGTGTGAATGGAATGAGCTGTCAGAGGAAGTGATGGAGGCTGGCATAATTACAGCATTTAGAAGGCATCTGGATGAGCATGTGAATAGGAAGGGTTTAGAGGGATATGGGTCAAGAGTGCATTGCTGGAAAAGCACAGCAGGTCAGGCAGCATCCGAGGAGCACGAAAATTGATGTTGAAACGTTCATTCTCCTGCTACTCAGATGTTGCCTGACCTGCTGTGCTTTTCCAGCAAAACACTCTCGACTCTGATCTCCAGCACCTGCAGACCTCACTTTCTCCTTAGAGAGATATGGATTAAGTACAGGAAAATGGAACTACATTAATTTAAGATATGTGGTCGGCATAGATGTGTTGGTGTTTCCGTGCTGTACATCTCTATGATTCTAAATCGGGAAAATTAATTCTCTTTTTCTCTCTCTGTGCTGTTGAGTGTTTCTAGCAGTTCATATTTTTATTATAAATTTTTGGCATCCGTAGGGTTTTTCTTCGATATTAAGTTTATTGATTTTGTGCCACATTTAAATACTCGTTCATTTAACTAACTTACTCCCACATGATGGTCACATATTAAACTGAGAATTCACATCCTCACAAGAATCTTGGCTGAATGAAAATTTTCTAGATTGAAGTCGATGAATTTATTGAGGAGTCTTGCGGAATATGGATTCATGGGGAGTAAAAGCATAGGAACAGGAGTAGGCCATTCAGCCCCTCGAGCCTATTCCACCAGTCAATGAGATCATTGACTGATTTGTGCCCTAACTCCATACACCTGCCTTTGGCCTATATCCCTTCATAAGTTTGATGAACAAAAATGTATCTGTCTCGGATTTAAAATGAACAACAGCTGCAATTTGTGGAAAAAAGTCCTAAATCCTTCCAACCCTTTGTGTATAGACTGTAACTTAACTGTAACTCTATCAAAATTCTTAACAAATAAATACCTATATAACTATTTCTAATTAACTGTTCCAATATAGTAACATTCCATAAACACACCCTTGCCAAAGGCAAATTCAGTAAAACAGATTGTCTCACATGCAATTCTAGCAGCAGGAAGAGGACCCCAGCTTTTAGCTGTAACAGAGTCAGGAATAATATCTTCTACATCTAGCTTCAAGAGCCCAGCAACTGCTGAAAGCTAAAACTAAAAATCTTGGTTGTGTGGAAACTTGACCCCACCCATTCAAGCTGCTTCTATTGTTCCAACTTTAACAAACACCCAAGGCCTCACAAACTGTTTACTCTGTTGGTTTTGGGTAGACTGCTTGGTGCCTCTGTCTTAACCTCTCTTCTTAAAAACAAAGCAGGACAAAATACAACTCTTGAAGCGATAATATCATCACAATTTGGAACAAGGAATTACATAGCAGGTAGACAAATGGTAAGTCTGAACAGGAACACTTTATTGACATTGCTCACACTTCCACAGCCAGCTCTAGAGTACACCCAAGTCCTCTGAGTCACCTGACCAACTCTCTTAAAGGGACAGCCCGTCTAATGAAAAACACTGCAGGATGGATTCAGAACCAGTGTAAAAACCTTTGCTCCCAGAGATCAGAAACTGCAATCACAACTTCACTTCCAATAGCAGTATTCTTTCTCAGGAACAGGCAGAGCCTGAAATCAATGCCCATCCTTTGCCAGCCTCAGCTACTGGATCAGCGGTGTGGCCTGTAGGGTTATAGGGAGAAGACCATCAAAATGCAGTGAGTCTTTGTTGGAACAATCCAAAACAAAGTTCAGTGCTCCAGAATCTTCCTGTAGCCCAGTCTTTCCCTTCGTTTCAAATCCTTCTTCAACTGACTCTTTAAAGAGACACTGGTCTCGGTCTGTCTGAGGCATCATTTTCATGGTGCTAAACTTTACAATTCTTTGACGTCTCTCAGCATAACATCAATCTCTCAGTACCCAGCTCCAATTTAATCTCTTAATTTAAACAATAGCCTGAATATTGTAGGGAACAAACTAAGAAGAGGAAGTTAAAGAACAGTGAATTGCATTACCGATTTACCCTAATGCATTAGTCTAATGCAAGCTCAAACCAGCACACAGTTAAGGCATCAAAGAAACAAGCTTAAATTGCTCCCGGTACCTAATTAAAACAGATTAAATTTAAAAGATCGTAAGATACATAAATGAAAATATCAGTGCAAAGGCCCAATGTTCCTGCTGAGGCTAAAAACCTCACAGTGTTTTAGCGTTACACACTCCACAACACTTCTGCAGTTTAGGAAGTACCCCTGAGGCCTACGTGGCTCCACATTCAGCAGAGGTCAGATTATTCCTGGCACGCAGGCAGAATATTTTGAGCCTGCGACATATGGAGAGAGGCAGCCAGCGTGCTTATGAACCTAGCCTCTGGTGAGGCCTCAGGAAACTGGCACATTATTTTTGCAAACAGGCCAGTGTACTAACACAGCCACAGCACTGAAACAGGCAATTCGACCGAGTGTCTGTACTCTGTCCGAGCTTCCTGGAATTTGTACATCTTCTAACCCTAGCAGTGCATCCTTTTATTCTTTCTCCTTAATGTGTTCATCTAGTTTTCGCATTAACGCCCCTAAATATGGTGGTTGATTAGCCAAGATGGTTAGAACAAAGAACAAAGAAAATCTACTGCCCAGGAACGGGCCCTTCGGCCCGCCAAGCCTGAGCCGATCAAAATGTAATGTCTAAACCTGTCGGTCAATTCCTAAGCATCTGTATCCCTCTGCTCCCCACCTACTCATGCATCTGTCCAGACGCATCTTAAATGAATCTACCGTGCCTGCCTCTACCACCACTGCTGGCAACGCGTTCCAAACGCCCACCACCCTTTGTGTGAAATACTTGCCGCGTGTATCCCCCTTAAACTTTCCACCTCTCACCTTGAAAGCGTGACCTCTCATTGAATCCTTCACCCTGGGAAAAAGCTTGTTTCTATCCACCCTGTCTATACCCTTCATGATTTTGTGAACCTCAATCAGGTCCCCCCTCAATCTCCTTTTTTCTAATGAAAACAATCCTAACCTACTCCACCTCTCTTCATAGCTAGCACCTTCCATACCAGGCAACATCTTCGTAAACCTTCTCTGTACCCTCTCCAAAGCATCCACATTCCTTTTGGTAATGTGGCGACCAGAACTGTATACAGTATTCTAAATGCGGCTGAACCAATGTCATGTACAATTTTAACATGACTTGCCAGCTCTTATACTCAATACCCCATCCAATGAAGGCAAGCATACTATATGCCTTCTTGACCACTCTATCCACCTGTGCAGCAACCTTCAGGGTACAGTGGACCTGCACTCCCAGATCTCTCTGCCCATCAACTTCTCCCAAGGCTCTTCCACTCATTGTGCAATTCGCTCCAGAATTAGTCTTGCCTAAATCCATCACCTCACATTTGTCTGGAATGAAATCCATCTGCCACTTTTCTGCCCAACTCTCCAGTCTATCGATATCCTCCTATATTCTCTGACAGTCCCTTATGCTTCCTGCTACTCCACCAATCTTCATGTCATCTGCAAACTTGCTGATCATACCAACAGTGCCCACTTCCAGATCATTTATGTATATTACAAACAACAGTGGCCCCAACACTGATCCCTGTGGAACACCACTGGTCACCTTTCTCCATCTTGAGAAACTCCCTTCAACTACTACTCTCTGTCTCCTGTTGCTCAACCAGTTCTTTATCCATCTAGCTAGAACACCCTGCACACCATGTGGCTTCACTTTCTCTATTAGTCTACCATGGGGAACCTTACCAAACGCCTTACTAAAGTCCACGTATATGACATCAACAGCCCTTCCTTCATCTATCAACTTGATCACTTCCTCGGAGACCCCTATTAAGTTGGTAAGGCACAATCTCCCCCGCACAAAACCATGTTGCCTATCACTGATAAGCCCATTCTTTTCTAAATATAAATAGATCCTATCCCTCAGTACCTTCTCCAGCAACTTTCCCACCACCGACGTCAGGCTCATTGGTCTGTTGTTACCCAGAATATCCCTACGAGCCTTCTTGTACAGGGGGACAACATGAGCAACCTTCCAGTCCTCCAGCACCTCACCTGTATTTAAGGTTGCCACAAAGATATCTGTCAGGGCCCCAGCTATTTCCTCTCTCGCCTCCCTCAGCAACCTGGGATAGATCCCATCCGGTCCTAGGGATTTGTCCACCTTAGTAACCTCTAGCCTACCCAACACATCTTCCCTACTTATGTCAATGTGATCCAGACTAATCAAACTTCTATCGCTAATCAGATGCACAAAGGCAGGTATTCCAGCCCCGTCTTTATTTACACATGCACACGGGCTATGATCAGCCAGACTCTCTGAATCTCCTGTTTAGATTTGTCAGCCAGGGCTTCCTGATTGGTCCAGGCTAACAACTCCAATCAAGAACCTCATAGTCAATGAAATCCACCTGGCTCTGGTTCCAATCACTACAGTTGGAGTGAGGTGCTCATAACGCCAAGCTTACTGGTTCAATCTAAATTGTGCCCAATGTTGTCAGCTTCCATACCAGCCTTTGGTTCTAGAAGAGGTGGTAGCACAGTGTTAATGCCACAAGACTAGCAATCCAGAACCCCAGACCAATGTTCTGGAGTTGTGGGCCTGAATCCCATCAGGGCAGATGGTAAAATTTGGATTCAATGAGAGTCTGGAATAAAGAGCTGGGAATTACTAACAATTGTTGCAAAGCCCATCATGTTCATGAATCTTCAGAGAATGAAATGTGCTGTCCTTGCCTGACTGGCCGATAGGTGTCTCCGCACTAATGTAGTTGGCTCTCAACCACCCTCTGGATTATTTGGGATTTAAAATAAATGCTGAGATACCCACATCCTGTGAATGAATAGAAAAAAGTTAACCACTTCAACTAGTACCTATGATAACATGTTCTTTGTAATCTGTCTTGGTAAAGTGTTTGCTGTTTTATCAAGAGTGATGATCTCCAAATATGGAGACCAAAGCTGCATGCAATATTCTACACTTAGTCTTACCAAGGCACTTTATATTTGTTTTCCAATCTTTTTGTAATAAATGCTATCATATGATTTATGTTTCTAATTGCATGCCGTAGCTGCATGTTAATTTTCTGCATTTCTCATATGAGTAAGCCCTCGGAATATCAACATTTATTAGTGTCTTGTCTTTTAAAATTGGAAGAGAAATAGCAAGATAATTTACAAGCAAGTAAAGCAATAAAAGGAAATAGCAAGGTGAGCAGGGTAAACAGACAAATAGAACATCCCATCAGAGAGAAGAACCAAATTTCTTCAAGGCTGTTATCTTGGAAGAGAAGCAGCAGTAAGTTAAATACTAGAACAAATAATATAAATATTGTAAATCCTTTCGATAATAAAACTAGGTTTTCAGTGCAGGAACATGACTGTATACATCAGAAAGATATAGGTCAGAACTGGGAATTCTGCGATGAGTAACTCATCTCCTGACTCCCCAAATATTGCCCATCATCTATAGTCGGGAGTGTGATGGATATCTGCCCACTTGCCTGGATGAGTGCAGGTTAAACAACACTTAGGAAACTCAACACTGTCCAGGACAAAGCAGCCCACTTGACTGGCACACTCTCCATCACCTTCAGTATTCACTCACTCCACCATGATGCACGATAGCAGGGTGTGCACCATCAACAAATGCACTGCAATAATTCTCCAAGCTTCCTTAGACAGCACCTTCCAAACCCATAACTACTTCCATCTGGAAGGTCAAGGCAGCAGATAGATGGGAACCCCCAACACTTGGCAGTTCCTGTCCAATACTGACTTAGAATCACATCGCTGTTCCTTCATCGTCACTGAGTGTGGACCATGGGACTCCCTTTCTAACAGCTCTGTGTGGGTGCACGACATTACAGGATTTTTCAGGACATTGGTGAGGCCAGATTCAGAGTACAGTGTAGCATACTGGTTGCCTTGCTATAGGAAGGATATCAGTAAACTGGAAAGAATTACAAGGATGTTGCTGGGACTGCAAGATTTGAGATATAAGGATGGCTGGATAGGCTGGGACTTTTATTCACTGCAGCATAGGAGGTTGAGGGGTGACCTTATAAGAGGTTAGATTAAATTCTCTACAGTATGGAAACAGGCCCTTTGGCCCAACAAGTCCACACCAACCCTCCGAAGAGTAAACTACCCAGACCCATTCCCCTACCCAAATTTACGCCTGAGTTGGCAACTTAGCATGGCAAATTTACCTGATCTGCACATCCTTGGACTGTTGGAGGAAACTGAAGCACCGAGAGGAAACCCACGCAGACACAGGGAGAATGTGCAAACTCCACACAGACAGTCACCTGAAGCAGGAATCGAACCTGGGTCCCTGGCGCTGTGAGGCAGCAGTGCTAACCACTGAGCCACCATACCACCGGTGGGTGGCACGTTGGCACAGTGGCACGGTGGCACAGTGGTTAGCATTGCTGCCTCACAGCGCCAGAGACCCCGGTTCAATTCCCGCCTCAGGCGACTGACTGTGTGGAGTTTGCACATTCTCCCCGTGTCTGCGTGGGTTTTCTCCGGGTGCTCCGGTTTCCTCCCACAGTCCAAAAATGTGCAGGTCAGGTGAATTGGCCATGCTAAATTGTCCGTAGTGTTAGGTAAGGGGTAAATGTAGGGGTATGGGTGGTTTGCGCTTCGGCGGGTCGGTGTGGACTTGTTGGGCCGAAGGGCCTGTTTCCACACTGTAAAGTAATCTAATCTAATCTAAAACCACCCCAAAAAAAGTCATAAGAGATAAGATATAAAATCATAAGAGGTACAGAAGAGGTGAATAGTAAACATCTTTTTCTTAGGGTAGGGGAGTTCAAAACTAGAGGCCATATTTTTAAGATGTGAAGAGACAGATTTAAAAGGGACTTGAGGAGCAATAGTTTTCACACAGAGGGTTGATTGTATGTGGATTGAACTGCCAGAGGAAGTAGTAGATGCAGATATAATTACAACATTTAAAAGATATTTGGGCAGGTACTTGAATAGGAAAGATTTAGAAGGATAGAGGCAAAATGTAGGCAAGTGGGACAAGTTTTGTTTGGGAATCTTGGTCAGCATGGACGAGTTGGACCAAAGGGTCTGTTTCCATGCTGTATGAGTGTCTGGCACTATAATTGCAGCAGTTCAAAAGGGTGGTTCGCTACCACCCCAAATTAATAGATGAGTAGTGAGCCTGTCCACGGAAAAGCTGACGTGGTGCTATTTCACATTTAGTGAGGTGCTACTTGGACTAAGGCAAGATGTCTGCCCTTATCTGGGGAAGAAACTTACAGAATTTTTGGCCAATCTGTATTCATAGCACCACTAATATTCCACCACTGCTGAGTGTCAGCAGTGGCTGTTACTCACACTAAAGGCAGTCCCCAGAGAAGAGGGTGGCATAGTGGTTAGCACTGCTGCCTCACAGCACCAGGGATCTGGGTTTGAGTCCCACCTCAGGTGTGGAGTTTGCACATTCTCCATGTATCTGTGTGGGTTTCCTCCCATAGTCCAAAGATTGTGCAGGTCAGGTGAATTAGCCATGTTAAATTGCCCATAGTGTTGGGTGCATTAGTCAGAGGTAAATATAGGGTAAGGGAATAGGTCTGAGTGGGTTACTCTTTGCAGGGTTGGTGTGAACTTGTTGGGCTGAAGGGCCTGTTTCCATACTGTAAGTAATCTAATCAAAAAAGAGTTGGCTATAGAAACCAGATTGGAAACAAGTCCAGGTATATCTGGCCTGGGAGAGGAGAGAAGTAGGCAAGGAATCGACTTATGAAGGTTGTGTGGAGGGGAGTTAAAGGGAGGGTGTGGCTCTATTGGGCACTAGGGATCCCCTGAAGGAGATAACCTCAGCAATTAAGGATTCCCCCAGCTCACCAGGTAAAACCTGGCAGGCTACCAGCTTGTGCCTCCCTGTGGCAGCAGGTAGAATAATAGCAGGAATGGGATGGGATACTTATGCTGTCATGGATGGGTCATTTCAGGACTTCAACAGGCCCAAGAGCGAGCGACTTCTTTGGCAGTCCCAGCCAGGGTGGGCAGGCTTGGCACTGCATTTTATGAGCTTGCCCGCTTTCAAATATGTTGCGAGAGATCGTAAAATCCAGCTGATAACCCCTACTCCTCACTAATTCTAAAATCAAACACTTATCTTCAGCACAATTAGGTCACTAAAATGGTTGAAAAACCTTTTGTAAGTAACTTCAGCAACAGAGTCAAAGTGTCTCCAGGAGAAGTCTCTCCATCTTGTACGGGAGTTTTATTTTATTATATAATTGACAGGGGGAGAAATGTCATCCATAAATGATTTAGATCAGCTCTGCGATAAATAATTAATAAGACCTGATTTCAGAACAAAAAAACTGAAGCAGCTGAGAGATTTTGGCAATTCTTTCAGTTCTCATACTTGGATAAAGATACCAAAACTCCCTTAATTGGCTCATTCCACTGAAGTAGTAAAAATAGAATTATCAAACAACGTGCAGGAAGATCAATTAGCTCTCCAGTACCTCGGCCCTCCCTATCTCAGTGACCTCTCTACGTCCTGCCACACTCCAAGGACTCTGCATACATTCTGGTCTCTAAGAATCTCCAGTTTCCTTTCCTGCAGTGGACTGTGTATTCAGCTAAACATTATCTAGGTTACAGAGTCACAGAGTCATACAGAACGGAAACAGACCCTTCGGTCCAACCAGTCCATGCCAACCATAATCCCCAAACTAAACTAGTCCCACCTGCCTGTGTTTGGCCCATCTCCCTCCAAACTCTTCCTATTCTTGAACTTAACCAAATGTCTTTTAAATGTTGTAACTGTGCCTGCATTCACCATTTTCTCTGACAGTTCATTCCATACACAAACCACTCTCTGTGTAAAAAGTTTTGCCCTTTGCATCCTTTTTAAATCTTTCTCCTCTCACCTTAAAATGATGCCCCCTTGTTTTGAATAACCTCACCCTTGCAAAAAGACCCTTGTCATTTATCTTATCTGTGTCCCTCATGATTATATATATCCCAGTAAGGTCACCCCTCAGCCTCCTACATTCTAATCAAAAAAGTCCCAGTCTATTTTTATATCTCAAACCCTCCATTCCTGGTAAATCTTTTCTGAACCCTCTCCAGCTTAATAATATCCTTCCGACCACAGGGCGACCAGAACTGCACACAGTACTCCAGAAGAGGCCTCGCCAATATTCTATACAACCTCAAAATGATGTCCCAAGTCCCAAATCCTTCAAAATCATGACTCCTTTATCCCTTATTTGAAGCCCGTGGTACTGGGGGTAGTATATGAGAATGGATGGAAGATTGGCTAACTAACAGAAGACAGAGAATTGTGATAAGTCAGGCATTTTCAGGGTGGCAACCTGTATATAATATATAGATAGCAGTATGTGACAGGGATCAGTGCTGGGACAGCAATTATTTACAATGTACTTGTACGACTTGGATGAGGAAAATGGATGACTACAGCCAATTGCTGATGTCGCAAAAATAGAACATAGAACATAGAACATTACAGCGCAGTACAGGGCCTGCAGCCCTTGATGTTGGGCGGACCTGTGAAACCAATCTGAAGCCCATCTATCCTAAACTATTCCATTATCATCCATATGTTTAAACAATGACCATTTAAATGCCCTTAATGTCGGTGAGTCTACTGCTGTTGCAGGCAGTGTGTTTCATGCCCTTACTACTCTCTGAGTAAAGAAACTACCTCTGACATCTGTCCTATATCTATCACCCCGTAATTTAAAGCTATGCTCCCTCATGCTAGCCATCACCATATGAGGAAAAAGGCTCTCCCTGTCCACCCTATCTAACCCTCTGATGATCTTATATGTCTCTATTAAGTCACCTCTCAACCTTATTCTCTCTAACAAAAACAGCCTCAAGTCCCTCGGTCTTTCCTCATAAGACCTTCCCCCCATGCCAGCCAACATCCTAGTAAATCTCCTCTGTACCCTTTACAAAGCTTCCACATCCTTCCTATAATGCAGTGTCCAGAACTGTACGCAATACTCCAAGTGCGGCCGCACCAGTGTTTTGTACAGCTGCAACCTGACCTCGTGGGTCTGAAACTCAATCCCTCCACCAATAAAAGCTAACACACTGTATGCTTTCTTAACAATCCTATCAATCTGGGTGGCAATTTTCAGGGATCGATGTACGTGGATACCAAGATCCCTCTGCTCATCTACACTACTTGGAATTTTACCATTAGCCCAGTACTCTGTATTCCTTTTACTCATTCCAAATTGAATCAGCTCGCACATTTCCACATAAACCCCATTTGCCACCTCTTAGCCCAGCTCTGCAGCTTATCTATGTCCCTCTAAAACCTGCAACGTCCTTCAGCACTGTCCACAACTCTATCAACCTTAGTGTCATCTGCAAATTTACTGACACATCCTTCTATACCCAGGTCATTGATTAAAATGGCAAACAGCAGTGGCCTCAAAAAAAATTCTTCCAGTAAATATATTGAAAGGCAAGCGTTGAGAATGACAAAAGGGTGTAGAGGCAGGTTAAGTGAGTGGGCAAAAATTTGGCAGATGAATATAAAGTAGGAAAATGAGAGGCTATGAACTTTGGTGGGAAGAGTAGAGAAGCTTAATATTATTAAAATGTAGAAAGACTGCAGGAAGGTGCAGAACAGAAGGATTTGGGAATCCTTACTCTTGAATCACAAAAAAAACTATGTTCAGCCGGAAATAAGGAAAGCAAATGGAATGTTAGCCGTCATTTCAATGGGAATGGAATATAAAAGATGGAGGCACTAATTAGACCACAGTTGGAGGACAAGAATCAAACACTGACTGACTGGGGCACAGAGGCCAGTATTTGATGAAGGGTGTGAGGGAGGAAGATAGAGTAACCCCACAGGTGACCACTCTAGGTAGCTTGCTTACTTGCCAATGTCATAAAAACATAGCGTCATAGAGATGTACAGCATGGAAATAGACCCTTCAGTTCAATTTGACCATGCCGGCCAGATATTCCAAATTAATCCAGTCCCATTTGCCAGCACTTGACCCATATCCCTCTAAACTCTTCATATTCATATACCATCCATGAGCGTTTTAAATGCTGTAATTGTACCAGCCTCCACCACTTTCACTGGCAGCTATGTACTACCACACATGTACTACCCTCTGCATGAAAACGTTCCTCCTTAGGTCTCTCTTAAATCTTTCTGCTCTCACCTTAAACCTTTGCCTTCTGAATTTGGACTCGCCTACCCTGGGAAAAAGACCTTGTCTATTCACCCTATCCATGTTCCTCATGATTTTATAAACCTCTATAAGGTCACCCCTCAGCCTACAATGCTCCAGGGAAAACAGCCCCAGCCTATTCAGCCTTTCCCTATAGCTCAAACCCTCCAACCCTGGCAAAATCCTTGCAAATCTTTTCTGAACCTTTTCAAGTTTCACAACATTCTTCCTGTAGCAGGGAGACCAGAATTGCAGACAATATTCCAAAAGTGGTCTAACCAAGGTCCTGTACAGCTGCAACATGACCTCAAAACTTCTACACTCAATGCTCTGACCAATAAAGGAAAGGATACCAAATGCCTTCTTCATTATCCTATCTACTTGTAACTCTACTTTCAAAGAGCAATGAACATGTATTCCAAGGTCTCTTTGTTGAGCAACACTCCCCAAGACCTTAGCATTAAGTGTTTCAGTCCTGCCTGATTTGCCTCACAATTACCTAAATTAAACTCTGTTTTGAGGTTGTTCACTGCTGCCAATCCCACTTTGAGATTAGTCATATCACCAGAAGAGCTTCTGTTCTTAGCTAACAAGAAAGTTTATTGCATGATCACAATAAATGCATTTACATTTTGCGAGGCACCATCACTAGGAGCTTAGGGTGCTCCTTCTGAAAACTAGAATAGAACTCCTTGCTCCAGTCACGAACTGTGACAGCAGGAGAATGAATGGGCCAATGAAACCATGCATTAACCCCTTGAAAACCATTCTCTTACCCAGTCGAGAAGAGTGCAATATTGAATGATAAGCGGTAAAAAACAAGTCTTTTTTTTTCTTTTTGCAGGTGTTGGACACAGTGAAAAACAACAAGTTTTTATTCATATTGATATTCCATCACCAGGAAAAAAGGAAATACCTGATTGGCCAGTGACAAGCAGTGCCCTTCTGAGAGGGCAATGCTGCGTGATCAAATAGTGAGGGGGAAGGCAGGGATGAAATCAAACCACTGGCTGCGGTGCCCACCTTTTCCTGAACAGCTCAAGGGTGTTGGTGGACACTGTGTGCTTCTTCTCCAGGGACACCAAGGCTCTGACATAACCACGGAAGAGGGGCAGGCAATCGGCCCTAACGACCCCCTCCACGGCCCGCTGCCTGGACCTGTTTATGGCCAGTTTGGCCAGGACCAGGAGCAGACCCACAAGGAGGGCCTCAGGCCTACCCTCCCTCTTCCGCACTGGGTGCCCAAAGATCAAGAGCGTAGGACTGAAGTGCAACCAATAACAGAGGAGAAGGTTTTTAAGAAAATCAAAAAGGGTGTGCAAGCACCCATCCAATATATACATGGTCCACAGACTCCACGGCACCACAGAACTAGCAGTTGGGCTGGGAGTCCATGAACTATTGCAATCTATGGTTGCAGGGAACCACTACGTGCACCACCCTCCACCCCAGATCCTTGAGAGAGAGGGGAAGGGCCCCTGTATTGAGACCCCTTCACTGAGGATCCCCACCACCTGGTAGTAAATGGGAATGAGCAAGTCAAATGTTGACTGGAGAGGAGGTGGGAGGGGGAGAGTCCAAATTTGATTGGAGAAGAGGGGGAGGAGGAGAGTCCAATATTGTCTGGAGAAGAGGGGGAGGAGGACAATGCAATATTGTCTGGAGAAGAAGGGGAGGAGAAGAGTCCAATATTGATTGGAAAAGAGGGGAAGGAGGAGAGTCCAATATTGACTGGAGAAGAGAGGGAAGAGGAGAGTCCAATAGTGACTGGAGGCAAGGGGGAGGAGGAGAGTCCAATATTGATTGGAGAAGAGGGGGAGGAGGAGAGTCCAATATTGATTGGAGAAGAGGGGAAGGAGGAGAGTCCAATATTGATGGGAGAAGAGGGGGAGGGGGAGTGTCCAGTGTTGACTGGGAAGTATGGGTAATGTTCCATTACCAGATTGGGGCAACGAAGTGTGGTGGGGACAGAATTGCAAGTCTCCATAATGCTTCTGTATTTAAAGACTTCTAACAATTAGATGCAATAGAAAGATAATTTTCACCCAACTTCCCTGTTCTGAGGGATGAGAGAAACCCAGGAGGTTAAGTACAATGACAGGTCTACACTCACTCATTAGTCTTCTGGGTAGCGTTGCACTCAATCCTGTGAGAATCATGATGAGCCAATTGGATCAACGTAGCATTGCTCAGGCCTCAATACACTGCTGCTACAGCCTACCAGCTCTGTACTATAAATAAAGCAATATGTACATCACTCTTTGCATTTACTCACTGCACAAGAGTTGGAGTCCTTAGAGCTTCATTTATGACCTGTACTGCCCTTTGTTCGATCAATGCAAAGCCAGGCTGTATTATCAATGGCTGTTCCTGGATTGTCAGCTTTTATTTGGAGGCTGTGGATTTGCTGCCACTTTTAGGGTTGTATTTGTAGGACTTTAGTAGTAACAGTGAAGTTGATGTTAGGTGGTTATGAGGAAAGGTACAGTGAAAGCAGCTGACACATGAAGTCAACAATCTGTCAACTGGAAGGAAGATATAAGATCAAAATGAGAAACAGAGATCAGCTTCCTTTGATTCACTGGCTGCTATAAATGTACAAAATGATCCGTGTTTCAGAATAACACCAAGGAAGCTCTTTAATATCACATGAATGTTTTGTCCCTATTGTTTTGGAGAATGACAGAGTTGCTTCCCTTTTGTGACAACATTGTGCACTATGGCTGAAACATGAGATGGATTTACTGGTTTGCAATTGTTCCAAGTCGCTATTGCAAAACATCTTGTAATTTGACAGTCCCCGTGAGACAGTCAATAGGTTGGAGCCACTGCAATATCTCAGATCAGTTCAAGGCATGAATTTGAAGATGCAGCATTAAGAATGCAAGATATAAGAACAGGAGTAGACCACACAGCCTCTCAAACGTGCTCTTCCACGCAATCAAGTCATGTCCCACCTTCTACTTCACCCTCATCTCTTTGCTGTTCTGGTCCCAGTGAAATAAAACTGACAGAAGCCAGTATCCTATCACCAAGTTATTCTTTATTTACACAAGGAGAGTCCCTGACAATGATCCAGCTCCCTCAGAGCCAGTCTCAGAGTGAGCAGAACCTCTGACACTCCGGTTTATTTTTTTTCTTCCAGCTCCCTTAGAGGCAGCTCTCAGAGTGAGCACTCTTTGTTTTTTTTTTCAGAACTCCTGACAATCCATTTTTTTTATTTCCCTTCCTGACAGCGGTAGTGCTTATTTTACTCTCGCACCCATGTCGTGTGTGGGCAGATGCCGGACACAGTGAAGAACAACAAGTGTGTAAATCTTTATTTCTGTGCCACCACAAGGAAGAGGGAAAACACCTGTGTGGCCAGTAACAAGCAGTGTCCTTCTTAAAGGGCAATGCTGTGTGATCAAACAGTAAAACGGAGGGCAAGGATTAAATCAAAATAGAGTTGGAGGGGGAAATGTTACACTCCATTCCCTGAGGGGCTTACCTTTCCCTGAAAATCTCGAGGGTGTTGGTAGAGACACTCCTGCTTATGTCTGTCAGCCAGGGTTCCTGGATTGGACCAGATTAACAACCCCAATCAGGGAACTCATATTCTATGAGGCCCACTCGGCTAACCTTGTTACAATCACTAGACCCTGCTGATGGTAACTTGAGACAAGTCAGATGCCAGACTGAGACCTTGTTTGATAGACTGTGAGTTTTAACTTTTCAATTTTGTTACTGAACATATCAGCACGAGGCTGCTAGTGCACCTTTACAAAAAGAATGTAAGCGAGGTTATTACACACAAAAGGAAAACAAACACAAACTTTTGTACGCCATACTAGTTGGAAAGGTCTTGTTACAAATTTCAGAATTAAAGTTTCAAGCCTTTTACCATAAACAATAACCTTCAGGATGTTCACATCTCAGTGAAGGGTCACTCTGTTATGACAAAGCTGCACCTTTAAAAACGATATGCTGTCCTTGGCTTTCTTTTTCAGGGAAGTTGTAAATGACACAGGCTCTGAAAAGTCTGGGGTTGAAGGGTTTTAGGACCAATTTGATGATAGCTAACACATACTGCCTCAAACTGAAGGCTTTCAAGTTCAAAAACATACACTTGTACAATGAAGGGGAAGTGGTCAGTTCTCCCAGCTCAGCTTTACTCTGGTTTGGTTTGGTTTTTAGCAGTAGTGTGGAAAAAGTTGCTGGACCCAAAGAAACAGGTGCAGGCTGGTATTCTCTGTCTGACTTTTCTCCTGTAAGACCCTGTGTTTGATTTTACCTTTTGTGCCAAAGGATGTTTGTGGGGATTGTTGCAAATATTTGGAACAGCATCGTTAAGTTGGATTTTCAGAGAGGTAAGTTATTCAGTATTCTGTTATTTGCGTTTCAATCAGTAATCTTGTAAACAAATTCTGCTTTGTTTAAAACAAAGTGGTTTGACCAGCAACATGTCTCCCAGATAATGCACTTACACCTGCTTAAAACACCTAACAACGTTAGGGTCTGGGTTACCTTAGTGAAATGTTTTGGGGGACTCTGGCCTGGTCCAGAAAACTGTCGCCATTTTAATGTTTGCTGTTCAGTGTGCATAGCTGTGTTTAGTTTCTGCAGCTTTCTCATCAGTGACAGCTCACCATTTTTCAAGTAAACACATATATTTTCCATATGCTCAGCTTCCAACAGTTTTCTGCTTCCGCACGTTTCTTCTCTGGACGTTTCCATCAGCTTTGATATTTTTTTTTTTAACGTGCTCCTTTTCACTCTGGCGGAACCTGCCTATAATCCCATACCTTCAGGATGGTTCTGTCACCCTGGCTCACAGGACACTATGTTGTCAGGCAACAGAATTTTTTTCTCTCTCTTCTACCTTTATTTCCAATGCACTGAGCTGTTCACCTCAAGAATTTTAATGACCTATTTAGATGCATGTGAAAAGACTGAAGACAACTCATCACAACATACATAACTCAGCAAAGACATTGCAGCTGCGGAATGAATTTCCTCACACTCTGGCTGTCATTTTCAGGGTGATTCATGGGGTGAGAACTCCCTTTGTGATCCCTGGTGACTTTCCTCACACAATTCTGCACTGCTCATCTAATTAATTATGGATCTTATCTCCAAGATGTTGCTCTCCCACAGTCTTGAGCTCAGCAGATGCAGACAGGATAAAGGGTTCCAGAAAATCCTGGCATCCTTTTTGCAGGCACCATGTTCAAACTTGAACTGTAGACCACTTCAAACCGGCAAGTGAGTCTCGTGATGTCCATGTGGAAAGGTTCATATCTGAGACAGGTAAATTAGAACACCACTGACTGGAATCCGGAATTCCTGGGGTAAGGTATGGGGGAGAAGATATCACTTTACTTACTGCCAGAGGAAACGAAGTCTCCAAAACCTGCCAACCTGGTCTGCGATTGCCATTTGGGTCCCTGCACTATCTATGGTCTGAGATTGGCATCTGCCTCCCTACAGTGTCCATGGTCTGAGATTTCCATCTGGCTGCCTACAGTGTCCATGGTCTGAGATTGCCATGTGGGTTTCTGCAGTGTCCATGGTCTGAGATTTCCATCTGGCTGCCTACAGTGTCCATGGTCTTGAGGAACAGCCAGCAATGTTGCAAAAGGGTTAATAGTTACATAAATTATTGACAATCATCAATAAGGGTAACCATGTAGCTACTAGATAGTTGTTAAAATCCTGTTGGTTCACTAATGTCCATGTGACGCCAAACCTACTGCAAAGTGGTTCAGTCTTTAGTGGAAAACCACCACCCTCTTATATGCATTTAAGGGTGGGCAATAAATATAATCTTTACTAACAATGTCCAGATTCCCTTCTCCCGAGAACGAATAAGTAGAAATGGAACATGTTTGAGAGAGTGTTTAATCTCCTCCTGGTCCATTCCTTTGTACGACATGTCAGATAGATGTTCCAACAGGAAAAACCTTTGGTTTGTAGAATACATCTTAGACATTGTTAAATTCAGACATGAAGTTTCATGTCATGTTTTAGTCCTGATACATATGGAACAAAAAGATGTTGACTTCATGTCTCCATTTGCCAATATTCAGGCTGTGAGAATAATATCCAAATTTCAGGTGTGAGAGGGAATCAAAAAAACAGACTTCAATTGTATCTAGCAAAGGGAAAATGAATAAACCTCGCCTCCATTGAACCACATTACTTTTGTATTCTTTACCCAATAAAAATCAATAAATCTTAATTACAAACAGAAACAAAAATTGCTGGAAAAGCTCAACTGGTCTGGTAGGATCTGTGGAGAGAAATCAGAGATCATGTTTAGATTGACCCTTCCACAGAATAGATCAATAACTCTCAATGTTTGGCCCTACCTTCCACTGATTTTTTGGAGGACAGAAGTTCCAGCTTTCTCCTAGTCTTTGTGAGAGCAAGTTCCTCCTTATTGCCCTCTGATATGGCTTGGCTCAAGTCTTAAGATTACATTCAGTTATTCTTGATTTCTCAGGTCATGAAAGATTAGCTTCTCTTGAACTAACATTATGAATTCTCTAAATACTATAACCATGTACATCAGATCAATCACCACCTTCCAAATTCACATAACGTGACTCAAAATCTGTCATCTATAAAGTTAAAAGCAGTTTCAAACTTAATCAGATGTCCTCTGAAATCCAAACCATGTCGGCCACCTATCCTCATAATTTTATTGCTTAAACCTGGCTCTTTCTTTCCTGTTTTCCCATGTACAAAGGATCATGACAAATTTCACTAATCACCTTCGTATCGTCCACCATTTTCCATTTATTTCATCCATTCATGGGATGTGAATGTGACTAATTGCCAATTATTACCAATTATTGCCAATCCCTCGTTGCCTTTGAGAAAGTCAAGGTGACCTGCTTTCGAAAACCAGTGTTGTTCATATTGGGGATTTGATAGGTGGCTTTACAGTGAGACACCCTTCCTGCTACCACCCATCCAGAATGGAAACTGGGACTGATCCACATGGCCTTTATCTGCACCGCTAAACCCAGATATTATTCTAAAACTATAAGAACTGTCAAATGTTTTAGATGAGTATAGGAGTTTTGTTGCAGCTGTATAAGACATTGGTAAGGCTACATTTGGAGCATTAGAGACTGAGGGGTGACCTTGTAAAGGTCTATAAAATCATGAGAGGCATAGATAAGACAACAGCTTTTTCCCCATGGTAGGGGAGTCTAAAACTAAAGGGCATAGGAGAAGGGAGAGGGACAATTCATTCACAGAGGGGGTGGTGAGTGTCTGCAATGGACTGCCGGAGGCAGTGGTGCAAATGGGTACAATTTTGTCATTAAAGAGACATTGAGACAGCAACATGGATGGGATAGTACAGAGGGACATGGACCAAACACAGGCAAATGGGACTAGTTTAAATTGTGAAAACTGAGCAGCATGGACAAGTTGGGCTGAAGGGCCTCCAGCAGTTAGGGTTCTGTAAAGCAGTGCTATAACATAACCTTCCTTTTACCATCTTTCCCATTTCTTGCGAATGACTTTTAAATGAATTTCTGGCACGGACTCACAACATGAGTCCTCAGGGAAGACTTGAATTTTACACTCTAAAGGGCACATGCTCTGATTAGGTTTGGAGCTGCTTTTAACTTTATAGTTGACAGATTTTGAGTCACATTATGTGAGATTGCATGCTTAAGGAATCTAAAATATTCCAATCGGCATTAATTCAGCACTTTCGTCAATGGGTGGAAAATGGACAGGATCACAAAACATGATAGGCATGTCTAATATGAAATCATGAACGGTGTTCATTTTAGGGAGTTTGTGATCACAATTACCTAATGTAGGCAATTAATGATTTATTGCAATTTTCTGATAGTTTATTGTGAAGCAGCAGTTTTGATATGCTACATTAGTTCCTTTGGCAAAAGAAAATACACAATTGTTTGTACTCATTCACAGGATGAGGGTACTCCTGGTTAGACCAGCATTTATTGCCCATCCCTAATTACCCAGAGGGCAGTTAAGAGCATACAACATTGCTGTGGGTCTGGAGTCACATGTAAGTCAGAGCAGTTAAGGTTTGGAGTTTTCTTCCCTAAAGGACATTAGTGAGCCAGATGAGTTTTTCCAACAATCGACAAAGGATCATGGTCATCGTCAGATTCTTACTTTCAGATTTTACTAGGTTCAAATTACACCATTTGCTGTGGTGGGATTCGATTCTGGGACCCCGGAACATTACCTCAGACCCTCTAAGGACACACAGATCCCTGGCCTCCTCCACCACCAAATCAAAGCCACCTGCCAACTGGAGGAGGAACACCTCATCTTCTGCCTCAGGACCCTACAACCACACAGCATCAACATCGACATCACCAGTTTCCAAATCTTTCCTTCCTCACCCCATCCCAGATCCAACCCTCCAACTCGATACCTCCCTCTTGACCTGTCCTATTTGTCCATTTTCCTTCCCATCTATCCACTTCATCCTCCTCACTGACAATCACCTCTCACCTGCATCCACCTATCGCCATTCCACCTACCTTCCACCCAGCTCAACCCATCCCCCTATTTACTCTCAGCCTTCTTCCCACCCTCCACATTCCTGATGAAGGTCTTATGCCCAAAATGTCTACTCTCTTGCCCCTCGGATGCTGCCTGACCTGCTGTGCTTTTCCAGTGCCACCCTTTTTGTCTCTGGATTCACAGTTGAGCGATAGTAGCACTAGGCCATTGCCTCCCCTGTGACACACGAGAATGCTTCCCCAATCCCAGAGCCATTCTGTAGAAGGTGTGGGGGTGGGGTGGGGAGGGGTACAGGCTGCACAATCCCATGTTCCCGTAGCCCTATGTCCTCTTGTGGTGGACCCTGATAGTCTTTAGTGGTCTTGACAGCAACAGTCTTTGTTCTTCCCTCAGACTGATGTCTCCTGGACTTCTCCCAAGAAGATGGTAAGACTTGCCTTCCTGGATCTTCTTTCCCTTCCCTTCTTTCCTGTTCCTGTTAATATTGCTTATTTTGGGACCTGCCCATGAAGACTATGTCAATAACCTGACCAATCCCCTTTGATCAAAGCTACTCATAAGACAAGAGTGTAGTGCTGGAAAGGCACAGCAGATCAGGCAGCATCCGAGGAGCAGGAAAATCAACATTTCGGGTAAAAAGCCCTTCATCATGAATTCCTGATGAAGGGCTTTTGCCCGAAATATTGTTTTTCCTGCTCCTTGGATGCTGCCTGACCTGCTGTACATTTCCAGCACCACACTCTCGACTCTAATCTCCAGCATCTGCAGTACTCATTTTCGCCTAATCGTGAGTCAGATGCCTGTTGTCCACCTCTATCTCAAAGTTAATTTTGTTTCTTTTTGGGACCAAAGACCTTATTTGAAGTACACTGCCTTGAAAATGGAACAGGGTGATGCCTGATAAATCTTTGACATGAGTCAGAAACCCTTGATGATTCTTATGACTTTGCAGAAGACTAGTTGCTAATGTGAAAGGAGATGAGTCCGGACTCCGTGCGTCCATTCCTGAAGAAGGGCTCATGCCCAAAACGTCAATTCTCCTGCTCCTTGGATGCTGCCTGACCTGCTGCGCTTTTCCAGCAATACATTTTCAGCTAGTTACTAATGTGATTCAATTAAATTAAATCTCATGTCACACTCAAAATGCTAAATATGGAATGCTGAGTTAACAGAGGCGTTAAGAGGAAACCCCAGTTCTCAACAACAGATTTCATTGTAGATAAAGTTCCTCAGGAGAGAGTGCACAGGGAGTAAAGGTTAGGTAAAACCAATGACTGCAGATGCTGGAAACCAGAGTCTAGATTAGAGTGGTGCTGGAAAAGCACAGCAGGTCAGGCAGCATCCGAGGAGCAGGAAAATATTGTCAGACCGTAAAACATAAATAATGAGAGAGAGAGAGAGAGAGAGAGAGAGAAAAAGAAAGAGAGAGAAAGAGGACTAATTGTTTTCAGTCTTAAGGGAAGATGAGGGAGTTAAACTAAATATATTCTTGATCATCTTACACGTAGAATTGCTGATGTGCTGTAAGAGATTGCTAATGAAGAGATAGTGGGTACTTTTACATTAGGTGATTCACTACTGCATCCCTTCATTATTGATGGCGTAATTAGGAATTCTGCAGGTGATAGAAAAACATTGGTGGTACTGTTGACAGTGAGGAAATAAACTGCAGGAACCTATCGAGATGTCCAATTTTGAGTGTGGGGTTCATCCCTCAGCACAATGTGTTTTAAATCAGTACAAAGCAAAATTGGAAACAAATTGCAGTTGAAATTTCTCAATCTTTTGGAGTGGCTTGGCGAATTCTGGGCTAATTTGCACTGGATACAAAACAAGTGGAAATTGACACTGAAACAATCAATGAGGAGATAGGGCCATGATGTTGTAAATTTGAGATGCCAACATAATGAGAGTTGAAATACATCAGATCATGTCATGTTTTCCCAGTTGACAATTTTCCCAAAAGATGCCAAGTTTCTGCTGATGCTGTAACACAACCAATTACAGGACGACAAAACAAAAACTCCTTCCTTTGGTCTTTATGTCCTCCTCTCCTTTAGACTTGGCCAGAGGGTTGCACCTGAGACTGGTGCCTCAGTCTGCACAGATTAGTATGTGCATGGAGGCGAAACGTGCATGGAGTAGGTAAAGCCCAACTCTTCCCTGAAACGCAGAGCCATATTGGATTGGAGCACATTGTGGCATCCTGCATCTTCATTCATTATTTTACAATACTGCTAATCGGTTTTTCGATGTGGATCACGCCCAATGTTCAGATGAGGACTCCATAACATAGATTACATTAGATTCCCTACAGTGTGGAAACAGGCTATTTGGCCCAACAAGTCCACACCAACCCTCCAAAGAGTAACCCACCATGACCCATTCCCCTATCCTATATTTACCCTTGACTAATGCACCCAAAACTATGGACAATTTAGCATGGCCAAGGCACCTGATCTGATGTTGTTAGTTTCCTGTCAAAAAGATCAGGCTAATATGTTGACTTTAGTTTACAATGACCTATATACAGATTTGATTACTCATGAGATTGGCTCCAGACCCCATGTCGTTTTTTCCCTTAACATATGGGTGGCACGGTGGCACAGTGGTTAGCAATGCTTGCTCACAGCGCCAGAGACCCAGGTTCAATTCCCGCCTCAGGCAACTGTCTGTGTGGGGTTTGCACATTCTCTGCGTGGGTTTGCTCCGGTTTCCTCCCACAGTCCAAAAATGTGTAGGTTAAGTGAATTGGCCATACTAAATTGCCCATAGTGTTAGGGGAATAGGTCTGGGTGGGTTGCTCTTCGGAGGGTCGGTGTGGGCTTGTTGGACTGAAGGGCCTGTTTCCACACTGTAAGTAATCTAATCTGTACAGGACATTGGTTAGGCCACTTTGGGAATATTGCATTTCATTTTGGTCTCCTTCTTATCAAGAGGATGTTGTGAAACTTGAAAGGGTTCAGAAAAGATTTACAAGGATGTTGCCAGGGTTGGAGGGTTGAGCTATAGGGAAGAGGCTGAATGGGCTAGGGCTGTTTTCCCTGGAGCGTCGGAGGCTGAGAGGTGACCTTAGAGAGGTTTATAAAATTACGAAGAGCATGGATAAGGTAAGTGGACCAGGTCTTTTCCCTGGGTCGGGGGAGTCCAGAACGAGAGGGCATAGGTTTTGGGTGTGAGGGAAAAAATTTAAAAGGGACCTAATATGCAACTTTTTCACACAGAGGGTGTGCATGAGCTGCCAGAGGATGTGGTGGAGGCTTGTACAATTACAACATTTAAAGGCACCTGAATGAGTATATCTATAGGAAGGGTTTAGAGGGATACAGTTGAAACTTTATTGCTGGAACAGCACAGCAGGTCAGGCAGCATCCAGGGAACAGGAGATTCGACGTTTCGGGCACAGGCCCTTCTTCAGGAATGAGCAGAGAGTGTTCAGCAGGAGAAGATAAAAGGTAGGGAGGAGGGACTTGGAGGAGGGGCGTTGGAAATGTGATAGGTGGAAAGAGGTCAAGGTGAGGGTGATAGGTCGGAGTAGGATGGAGGCGGAGAGGTCAAGAAGAAGACTGCAGGTCAGGAAGGCGGTGCCGGGCTGGAGGGATCCGGCTGAGACAAGGTGGGGGGAGGGGGGATGAAGAAACTGGTGAAGTCCAAGTTCATCCCCTGTGGTTGGAGGGTTCCCAGTCGGAAGATAAGACGCTCCTCCTCCGACCGTCGCGTTGTTGTGGTTTGGCGGTGGATGAGTCCAATGACCTGCATATCCTCGGTGGAGTGGGAGGGGGAGTTGAAATGCTGTGCTACAGGGTGGTTGGGTTGGTTCGTCCGGGTGGCCCAGAGGTGCTCTCTGAATCGCTCCGCAAGTAGGCGGCCTGTCTCCCCAATATAGAGGAGGCCACACCGGCTGCAGCGGATGCAGTAGATGATGTGGGTGGAGGTGCAGGTGAATCTGTGGCGGATATGGAAGTTTCCTTTGGGGCCTTGGAGAGAAGTGAGGAGGGAGGTGTGGGCGCAAGTGTTGCACCTCCTGCGGTTGCAAGGGAAGGTGCCGGGAGTGGAGGTTGGGTCGGTGGGGGGTGTGGATCTGACAAGGGAGTCGCGGAGGGAGTGGTCTCTACGGAAAGCTGATAGGGGAGGGGAGGGAAATATATCCTTGGTGCTGGGGTCTGTTTGGAGGTGGCGGAAGTGACGGCGGATGATGCGCTATACATGGAGATTGGTGGGGTGGTAGGTGAGGACCAGTGGGGTTCTGTCCTGGTGGCGGTTGGAGGGGCGGGGCTCAAGGGCGGAGGAGCGGGAAGTGGAGGAGATGCGGTGGAGGGCACCGTCGACCACGTCGGGGGGGAAATTGCGGTCCTTGAAGAAGGAGGCCATCTGTGTTGTACGTATTTTGAACTGCCTCCATCCTACTCCGACCTATCACCCTCACCTTGACCTCTTTCCACCTATCACATTTCCAACGCCCCTCCTCCAAGTCCCTCCTCCCTACCTTTTATCTTCTCCTGCTGAACACTCTCTGCTCATTCCTGAAGAAGGGCCTGTGCCCGAAACGTCGAATCTCCTGTTCCCTGGATGCTGCCTGACCTGCTGTGCTGTTCCAGCAATAAAGTTTCAACTTTGATCTCCAGCATCTGCAGACCTCACTTTCTCCTTTAGAGGGATACAGGCCAAGTGCTGGCAAATGGGTCAAGATTAATTGAGGATATCTGGTCGGCATGGATGAGTTGGACCAAAGGTCTGTTTCCATGCTGTACAGCTCTATGACTCTATGACCTCTCTTCTGAGGTTATAGTCCTTTGCAATAATTAGGAGAGCTACATAGAAGGGATATCTGCATTTTCTGGCATCTGTGGAGGAGCCCTGGGGATAGTGAGAAATCAGTTTGCTTGTACATTGTCATTATGTCTTCATTGCTGAAGGGCTTCTGTTTTGGACAATCCCCATTTAGACATTGAGCCTATTCCCGCCCAGCAGTTGAGGGAAATAGAAAAACCAGCTAGTGATTTTTATTCCTTATGTAGAACGGGGTTGTCACCTTCATTTACCCTGAACTTGGCATCCCAAAATCAGGGACAAAGTCCGGGCCCCAAGCACCGAATCTCGCCTGACACTGCGGGGAAATTAATAATCTGGCAGCCTCATTTGGGTCGACAGTTTGGATTGGTGCTTCAATTGCAAAGCTATTGAGCCATCAGTTGCAGGTTTGCTCGCTTAGTTGGAAGGTTTGTTTTCAGACGTTACGTCACCGTGCTAGGTAACGTCATCAGTGAGCCTCCGATGAAGCGCTGGTGTTCTGTCCCGCTTTCTGTGTCTTGGTCTCTTAAGGTGGGTGACAGCATTTCCGATCAATACATCATCAGAACTTCATCAATAAACACATCGATTTGGACCATTTGCCAACCTCTGAGAAACAGAACCGGAAATGCAATCACTCACCTTAACAGACCAAGAACATGAATGGAAAGCGGGACAGAACACCAGCGCTTCACTGGAGGCTCACTGATGATGTTACCAAGCATGGTGGCAAAGCGTCTGAGAACAAGCCTACCAGCTCAGCAAGCAAACCTCCATCCTGAACTCCAAAATCTCAAAAGTCACTATTGCCATCATGCCCAATACTTCTGGGCTACTCATTTGGCCTCTGGGGCTTGGGAGTGGTCTTTCATTTGCCCACCTTCCTCTGAACATAACCCATATTGTTTGTTTTCCAGTGTGACCCTCCTGCCAGTCGTTGCATAGCGACAGGATATCTTGCCTGCCGCCTTTTAACCTTACTTATTTTGCAAGTGGCAGTGTGACTGTCTCTGTGACAACCACAGCTAGATCATCAAGAAAGATTCATAATGAATCTTGAGTATTCACTTAATCAATTCTGACAGGAATTCTGAAATATGTTCTTAACCGGTCTATGAATGTAAAGCAGTAATACTCTGACATGAAGTCCATCTAGTGAGGGTGAATGAAATGACCAGGAACTCTTACCCTGTTACCTGTGAGGAGAAATTTGTGTTTGAATTGCGTGTTTCCATCCAACGGAAGTAAGTGGAGCTCAGCAGTTACCTGCTCAGGAATGTCTTTGACAGCACGTGACATGGGTATAAAGTGAGGTCTGCATCACTATCAAATGTAATCGATTTTCAAAATACAATTATCCTGGGTGCAGGGATACTGGACATATATTACAAAGTCAGTGTCGGCCCATGAAGTGTACAGTATGCATGTCAATTCAGGTTAAATATGGGGATCAGGAAGGACAAAAAGGACAAGATCATCTGTCTGGTATCCAGTTTGCTTCATTCGTCTTCATAAAATGTGTTTAAAATATTCCTACTCTGCAGGTTAAAGATGATTGATGGGGCCCAAGTCCTTGTGCTCATGTTCAAACCCAAAGAAATGCAGCACTCTCCCAGGGAAAGAGGTGATTTGCAGCAAGATTATTCAGCAACATAAGGGTACAATTCACCTTCAGCACTGGACCTTAATGTACTGCAGACAGCTGCCTGTCCATGAACTAATCTCCATTTTCCACCACCACAAAGCAGCAGGCAAGACAACCATAGAATCCCTACAATGCAGAAAGAGGCCATTTGGCCCATCAAGTCTGCACCAACCCTCCAAAAAGTATCCGCGCAGACCCAGCCCTCTCCCCCCTCTGTAAGCCTACATTTCCTCAGGTTAATGCACCTAACCTGCACATCCCTAGACACCTAATCTTCCTAACCTATACAACTTTGGACTATAGGTGGAAACTGGAACACCTGGAGGGGCGGGGAGAATGTACAAAGTCCACACAGATAGTCGCCCAAGGCTGGAATTAAACCTGGGTACTTGGCATTGTGAGGCAGCAGTGCTAGCCACTGTGCCACCCCAAAGAAGATCAGATGGAGTATGCAATGGGTGGAAACTCTTTAGCATGCCTAATACTTCCTTGTCAAAGATTAAGATTCTGTCATTCCTTCAATACTGCAACACTTCACATTTTGATTTGTTTTCCTTGGGCTCCTCTCCCCTTTCCACCTCACACTGAAGTTGGATTCCAACCTCAAACTATTCCCCATGGAAACTGTGAGGGGAAATCGGCACTGAAGAATGAGTTGATGCTGGCACTTGCGGGTCTCCTGTGAACGTTTCTCAGCTTTTGACACTTTCCTCTTGGAGAGTGAGTTGTTCAAAAGTAAAATCCATCTTTGCCAGGTGAGCACTGGCAAATGGACTGCCCCTTTCAACACACCCATATTAATATTTACCCCCTCTCTGGGGACAGTTTTTGAAGGTCCCATCAGAAAGCAACATCTTGATAATGGAAGTGATTTATCCGGCTAGGTTTCTGCATGGATTGCGTGTATGGATTGTATTGTCGGGACTGACCTTCCTCTGTCAAACTGTGTATCTTTACCTCGAACAAACATTTACCCACTCCGCCACTGGCACACTACATCAGCAGCATTTACTGCCCACGAGATGTTTGGTAGGCTTTTATAAATGGCGTTGGCATAAGACATGGTGTTTTGGCAGATGCCCTCTGAGTCGCAAGCTGCCCCCAGGACGTGGTGAGGTGGAGCAGAAATCAGATTTGGGAGGTGCCATAACAGGGCTGTGAGGAGGTAATTAATGAGGTGAGTTTGGTATGGTACAGTGAGAAAACTCAGAGAACATTAAATCCCCTCTTCCAAGAAAACTCTCATGGAGCTCAGATGTTTCCAAAATAACGTAAAATTCAGCCCACAGTACGTTAGACACATGATAATAAGTTGGAAAGTACGAACTCCTGCGAGCCAGTAATGACCCCATAAATCATTCAAAAGGACACTTACCAATTTATTTATGACATATACTTCTTTCTCTCCTCGTTAGTTATTCTATGCTTTATGTGATCCCTACTGCTAGATTCTTCAATAATTCTCCCTGGTATCTGTGGGCTCTGGCTGTCTCCACATATACACCGAGTGGCTGCTCTCTTTGCAAAGTTATTGTTCCTCTTCATCACCAGCATCCCTTATCGAAGATTAAAGTTCTATTGTTTCTTCAAAACTGTAAGACTTTTTATTTAGTCAGAAGTCACACTGCACCAGGTTACAGTCCAACAGGTTTATTTGATTCGGAGATGCAGGTGTTGGACTGGGGTGTACAAAGTTAAAAATCACACAACACCAGGTTATAGTCCAACAGGTTTAATTGGAAGCACACTAGCTTTCGGAGCGACGCTCCTTCATCAGGTGACACAATGACCTGATGAAGGAGCGTCGCTCCGAAAGCTCGTGTGCTTCCAATTAAACCTGTTGGACTATAACCTGGTGTTGTGTGATTTTTAACTAGGTTTATTTGAAGTCACAAGCTTTCAGAGCGCTGCTCCTTCATTAGGTGAAGTGAAGGAACGCACACACGTTGATGAAGGAACAGCGCTCCGAAAACTTGTGACTTCAAATGAACCTGTTGGATTCTAACCTGGTGGAGAAAGTGAGGACTGCAGATGCTGGGGATCAGAGCTGAAAATGTGTTGCTGGAAAAGCGCAGCAGGTCAGGCAGCATCCAAGGAACAGGAGAATTGACGTTTCGGGCATAAGCCCTTCTTCAGGAATGAGGAAAGTGTGTCCAGCAGGCTAAGATAAAAGGTAGGGAGGAGGGACTTGGGGGGAGGGGCGTTGGAAATGCGATAGGTGGAGGGAGGTCAAGGTGAGGGTGATAGGCCGGAGTGGGGGTGGGGGCGGAGAGGTAGGAAGAAGATTGCAGGTTAGGAAGGCGGTGCTCAGTTCGAGGGATTTGACTGAGACAAGGTGGGGGGAGGGTAAATGAGGAAACTGGTGAAATCTGAGTTCCTCCCTTGTGGTTGGAGGGTTCCCAGGCAGAAGATGAGGCGCTCTTCCTCCAACCGTCGTGTTGCCATGGTCTGGCGATGAAGGAGTCCAAGGATCTGCATGTCCTTGGTGGAGTGGGAGGGGGAGTTAAAGTGTTGGGCTACGGGGTGGTTGGGTTGGTTGGTCCGGGTGTCCCAGAGGTGTTCTCTGAAACATTCCGCAAGTAGGCGGCCTGTCTCCCCAATATAGAGGAGGCCACATCGGGTGCAGCGGATGCAATAGATGATGTGTGTGGAGGTGCAGGTGAATTTGTGGCGGATATGGAAGTGTCCCTTGGGGCCTTGGAGGGAAGTAAGGGGGGAGGTGTGGGCGCAAGTTTTGCATTTCTTGCGGTTGCAGGGGAAGGTGCCGGGAGTGGAGGTTGGGTTGGTGGGGGGTGTGGACCTGACGAGGGAGTCACGGAGGGAGTGGTCTTTTCGAAACGCTGGTGTCATGTGATTTCTGACCTGGTCCACTCCAGTCCAACGCCTGCAGCTTCACATCACTTTTTATTTAGATTAGGTTAGATTAGATTAGATTACTTACAGTGTGGAAACAGGCCCTTCGGCCCAACAAGTCCATACCGACCCTCTGAAGTGCAACTCACCCAGACCCATTCCCCTACATTTACCCCTTCACCTAACATTACGGGTAATTTAGCGTGGCCAATTCACCTGACCTGCACATTTTTGGACTGTGGGAGGAAACCAGAGCACCCGGAGGAAACCCACGCAGACACAGGGAGAATGTGCAAACTTCACACAGACAATCACCTGAGGCGGGAATTGAACCCGGGTCTCTGGCACTGTGAGGCATTATAGGTTACTGAATACAGTTCTCTCGTGTAATGTCCATGTTCTCTCTTCTGCATACCTCTTCGCATCCTCTACGCATAGAGTCATAGAGATGTACAACACGGAAAATGACCCTACGGTCCAACCTGTCCATGCCGACCAGATATCCCAACCCAACCTTGTCCCACCTGCCAGCACCACCTCTGCTGATGTCAGACTAACATCATCACTATGGTGTATAAGAATATAAGGGTCTGAAAGGGTTAATCCCAAGGAGTGCTTTAAGCATTGCCCAATAGGATCAGATCACATGGACTTGGGGGCAGAAGACAAGATTTGGATGTTGAAGATGTAAGATCCTCCCTCAAGGTCTCCCTCATAGTCCCAGTGACAATGTCCACCTCACCAAATGTAACTTGGACCTGGTCTCCCTTGTTTAAACTCAGAACCCCTTCTTGTTTGATTACCAAGTGCTTTTTCTCTATTGGATATCCCTACCAGGGAAAGAGGCATGTGCATCTTACCCTGTGGTGAGCTGTGGGCAAGATTCACCTTACAAGCTGTATTTGTGTATTCCATTATGTAATGTTTTGAGCAGGTCCTTCAGAGGAGTCTCATCCCACTGCTACTGCTATTATTCCAGCATTGAGCAAGTGAGGGGCACATCATGCGTGGAACATGACGAGCAACTGTGTGAGGCTGATTGCAGAATCCTGGGGTGGATGCGGGTGAGGGGGTGATGGGGTGGGGTGGTGAGGGAAGATTTATTCAGGGGCACCCAGTGCCCAATTGAGGAACTCAGCATTGAGAGGTGGGAGGGTAAGGCGCTGAGAGGTGCTGCCGACCCCACATATGGTATTGGCTCTCCTGACCCCATGCTATTCCCCCTCCCTCTCAATCCCATTATTGCTCACCTGTGACCTGGGATCCAGAGATTCAAGGGGTTACAGGGAAAAGGCAGGGGAATAGGGTTGGAAAATGCAGTCAACACGGCTTTGTGAAGGGCAGGTCATGCCTCACAAACCTTATCGAGTTCTTTGAGGATGTGACTAGAAATGTTGATGAGGGTCGAACTGTGGATGTGGTGTATATGGACTTCAGCAAGGCATTTGATAAGATTCCCCATGGTAGGCTCATTCAGAAGGTCAGGAGGAATGGGATACAGGGGAACTTAGCTGTCTGGATACAGAATTGGCTGGCCAACAGAAGACAGCGAGTGGTAGTAGAAGGAAAATATTCTGCCTGGAAGTCAGTGGTGAGTGGTGTTCCACAGGGCTCTTTCCTTGGGCCTCTACTGTTTGTCATTTTTATTAATGACTTGGATGAGGAGATTGAAGGATGGGTCAGCAAGTTTGCAGACGACACAAAGGTTGGAGGTGTCGTTGACAGTATAGAGGGCTGTTGTAGGCTGCAGCGGGACATTGACAGGATGCAGAGATGGACTGAGAGGTGGCAGGTGGAGTTCAACCTGGATAAATGCGAGGTGATGCATTTTGGAAAGTCGAATTTGAAAGCTGAGTACAGGATTAAGGATAGGATTCTTGGCAGTGTGGAGGAACAGAGGGTTCTTGGTGTGCAGGTACATAGATCCCTTAAAATGGCTACCCAAGTGGACAGGGTTGTTAAGAAAGCATATGGTGTTTTGGTTTTCATTAACAGGGATATTGAGTTTAAGAGTCGTGAGATCTTGTTGCAGCTCTATAAAACTTTGGTTAGACCGCACTTGGAATACTGCGTCCAGTTCTGGTCGCCTTATTATAGGAAAGATGTGGATGCTTTGGAGAGGGTTCAGAGGAGGTTTACCAGCATGCTGCCTGGACTGGAGGGCTTATCTTATGAAGAGAGGTTGACTGAGCTCGGACATTTTTCATTGGCGAAAAGGAGGAGGAGAGGGGACCTAATTGAGATATACAAGATAATGAGAGGCATAGATAGAGTTGATAGCCAGAGACTATTTCCCAGGGCAGAAATGACTAACACGAGGGGTCATAGTTTTAAGCTGGTTGGAGGAAAGTATAGAGGGGATGTCAGAGGCGGGTTCTTTACACAAAGAGTTGTGAGAGCATGGAATGCGTTGCCAGCAGCAGTTGTCCCCAAGGTCATTGGGGACATTTAAGAGACTACTGGACATGCATATGGTCACAGAAATTTGAGGGTGCATACATGAGGATCAATGATCGGCACAACATCGTGGGCTGAATGGCCTGTTCTGTGCTGTCCTGTTCTATGTTCTATGTACTATGTTCTAAATAGGTCATCCGCGGGAAAGCAAACTTGATGGACCAAATGGTCTAATTCTGCTTCTATATTTTATGCTTTTCTGATCTTCAACGCAATGGTTAAATTAATTTACTCTGTTCCCACGCCAAATTGACTGGTAATTTAAGAGATTGTGAATGAGGACTACTTAGACGCATTTATCAATGGATATTCCAAATGACATAATGATACAAATAAATCTGGTCTTAGATGAGTACAGGTTTTACAGTGAAACAACACGGCTCCTGTGGTACAGTGGCAGTCTACATACCTCTGGGTCAGATGGTCTGTGATTATGTCTCACCTTTGCTAGAGATGTGACATAACATGTCCAAAAGAGTTGATCAGAAATAATTTGCAATTAAATAATTGGCATCAAGCTGTGTAAGCAGTGTCATATAAACTAAATGGCCAATCTCAATGATGATGTAACAACCACTAAACAAATGAGATCAACACCGCTTGGCTGTACATTACTAAGATTATTTTGAACCGTTAATCAGTATTTGTTTTACAGGGGAACAATCCTCATGGATTCAAAAACATGTTCTAAGCGTCTTTCACAGGATGAGGCAGATGGAATAATATTCTCGCTGGTGAATCAGATCAGAGGTCAAGAAACAGATACAAGGTTCCATTGCATTAGTCTGGGAATTCTATGCAATCCGAAAAAACTGAAAAAGAAAAGATGGAGAAAAATAATCAAAATAAACCACAGGAAGAGAGCCTTTAAGAAGGTAAATGCTTATTTCCATCAATACGTCTTTAGTCAACATACTGACCTGGAACACTTTAACAAGTTGAACAGTGAGCGTGTGAACAAATTTCACAGGCACAATCCACATTTATGTCGAAGTAAGTGACAAAGTCAGTGACTTCATCTGGCAAAGGAGCGGCGCTTCAAAAGCTTGTAATTTTGAATAAACCAGTTGGATGATAGCCTGGTATCATGTGACTTCTGACCTTGTCCACCCCCAGTCCAACACTGGCACCTCCACATCAGAAGAAACTGAAATTAGAGTGGAAAATGTTAATCAAACATCATCACTGGAACAATCTCATCTATGTACACTGAATGTATATTATCCCACACTATAAACATTATAATTGCTGACAGCCAAAAATAACATATATTGCAATCTTTGAAATCACAAACTCTTTATCTGAAACTCCCTGGACCTTTATGCAATGTGGGATTGCAGCAATAATGTAACTTCAGCATGTATAACATAATCAGTTCAGTCTGATAGTAACATTAATTCATGGACCCCAGGTGGCAGTAAATGCAGATCTAGATGGTCTCTGAATAAACAATGCAGGCATTTATAATTTAATGAATTAAATTTGTGAACCCAAGAATGATTTCATGTTTAAAGAAAAGGCAGCATTCTCATTGAATAAATATTGTTCACTGCTGTTGTATTAGAATGTTCGACTTTGAAAAAATAAAAAAAATCAGTTACAAATGTGCAATGGGAAAATGACCCGGCACTCTGGCTCTCGATCGTGTAACAGAACATGATATTGATCATTTCCCATCAGCAAGATATCAGCAAAAGCTTCACGTCTGTAAAACTGCGAACAGGCATTTATTTCAAGCCACATGCATCTTAGTAAGAGAGAACTGAAACAGTAAATGCCAGAGCCATCACAGGTAGGAGCTGAGGAACGGAGAAGCTGTGGATAACTAATGGAGGTGACAAAGGGTTAACTCAACTTGGTATTCTTAAAACAGCGGAAGCAAAGTCAGTGATAAAAAAAGTTTAAAAATGTTCAGACCCAATAGTTCAACTGCAATTTCAGGCAGGAGGATTTTAGAGTCATAGAGATGAACAGCACGGAAGCAAATCCTTCGGTCCAACTTGTCCATGCCAATCAGATATCTTAAATTAATCTAATCCCATTTGCCAGCATTTGGCCTATATCCCTCTAAACCCTTCCTATTCACGTACCAATCCAAATGCCTTTTACATGTTATAATTGTACCAGCCTCCACCACTTCCTCTGGCAGCTCATTCCATGCATACACCACCCTCTGCGTGAAAAAGTTGCCTCTTAGATCCCATTTAAATCTTTCCCCTCTCATCCTAAACCTATGCCCTCTAGTTTTGGATATTCCTACACTGGGGAAACGATCTTGTCTATTTACCCTATCCATGCCCTTCATGATTTTATAAACCTCTATAAGGTCACCTCTCAGCCTCCGATGCTCCAGGGAAAACAGCCCCAGCCTCCAACCCCGACAGCATCCTTGTAAATCTTTTCTGTACCCTTTCAGGTCTTATAACATCCTTCTTATTGGAGGGAGACCAGAATTGAATGCAGTATTCCAGAAGTGGCCTAACCAATGTTCTGTACAGAAGTAACATGATCTCCCGCTTCATATACTCAATGCACTGACTAATAGAGGCAAGGATACCAAACACATTCTTCATCCCCCTTTCTACTTGCAACTCCACTTTCAAGGAATTATGAACCTATACCCCAAGGTCTCGTTGCTCAATAATATTCCCCAGGACCTTTTTTTTTTAAGATTACTTACAGTGTGGAAACAGGCCCTTCGGCCCAACAAGTCCACACCGACCCGCCGAAGCGCAACCCACCCAGACCCATTCCCCTACATTTACCCCTTCACCTAACACTACGGGCAATTTAGCATGGCCAATTCACCTAACCTGCACATTTTTGGACTGTGGGAGGAAACCGGAGCACCCGGAGGAAACCCACGCAGACACAAGGAGAATGTGCAAACTCCACACAGTCAGTCGCCTGAGGTGGGAATTGAACCCGGGTCTCTGTCACTGGGAGGCAGCAGTGCTAACCACTGTGCCACCGTGCTGCCCCCCCCCAGTTTGAAAGGCAAAAATCTAAATCCTTATTCAATTAATTATCTAAAGTGAAGTGTTTGATGTTTTGGCAATGAAAGGTCAGAAAATATCCATTTTATCCAGGAAGAAGGAGGAGACTTTATCATAGCTGCTGAAGGTAGGAAAATCCTTGAAGAAGTAAGTAGACATCACTTTGATTGTTAGAAAACGTCAACAAATCCTGTCAATGATGGGAGAATCCAGTAAGCAGTACAGAGATACAGTATTACAAAGAAACAGATTTATAAACATTAAAATCAGTAAATTACTACAGAACAGCCAGAAATATATATTGAAGCTTTGTATTACAACATTATACTGATAAAATGACTGACAAATAAAGGAAACACTGGAATACCTTCTGTGGTACAGATTCCAGCAAGTTTTACAATCATTCAATTTAAAACAGCTTTGTTAAATGAAAGGAAACTAAAAGAACAGGAGAGTTATAGCCATATTGCAGATTTAAAATACCATTACAGTAATGAAATTAATCAGCACATTGATTAGATTACCTACAGTGTGGAAACAGGCCCTTCAGCCTAATCAGTCCACACCAACCCTCTGAAGAGTAATCCACACAGACCCATTTCCCTCTGACTAATGCACCTAATACTATGGGCAATTTAGCATGGCCAATTCACCTGACCTGCATATCTTTGGGAGGAAACCAGAGAGTCCAGAGGAAACCCACGCAGACACGGGGAGCATGTGCAAACTCCACACAGACAGTCACTCGGAGGCTGGAATCAAACCTGGGACCCTGGTGCTATAAGGCAGCAGTGCTAACCACTGAGCCACCATGCCACCCCTTGCAAATAAATGAAAAAATACATAATACATTGTAGCAGATTCAAGGTGAGAGAAACATACTGAACACAGGATTGTACTTTATATTCTTAAGGTAGATGATTGCGTCAAAAATAAATAGTAAGAGTGAAACTGAGCAAGTTATTACATTCAATAGGCGTGATTGTAAAAGGAATTATTAACAGACAAGACAGTAAAGACAGTAGAGTCATTTTAGATTATGCCTTCATAGCTTTTTATTTAAAAATCAATAGAATTCTATAAATAGCAAGATTTAACAGAAGAGTTCAACATCCAGGAAAATGTGTATCTAATTTAATTCATAACTTTGACAGATTAGTGAAAACTGTCATTATGTAGCTTGAGGTCAGAATTTATGAGACAGACTTTTTGTTGGAACTCTTGTTGAAGCTTCATCAGATTTCCTACAGTCAAAGGAAGATTTAACTTTGGAGAAAGCTATTCAAAGTGTGCTGGAAGCATACACCAGTAAGACTCATAGACATAGACCTGAGCTGAGGAAGACCAATCGTATTGCAAAAGGGCAACAGCCAATTCATATTATTAGGTACGGATATTCTTTAAGGAGGCAAGTGACAGTCCTACTGAAAGAAAAGGTCAAACATTAGATGATAATCACTGGTGTCAGCTCTGTTAGCAGGCAGACCTCACAGTACACAAATCTCCAGGCATCAATAAGAAATGCAACATTTGCTAAACTGTGGGTCATTTCCAGAAGTTCAGAAGTAGGTTATAGTTTCAGAAAAGCAGAAGTACTGGTTGTCACGTACATAAAAATGCCTACACAATAGAGCCTCACTACTATTTGAAAATAGAGACATATTTGCTGATGTACTTGCATTGGAGAAGATAGCTGAGGCAGTCCTGGGGAACTAATTAATCCGGAATAGCCAAAATAGACAGAAATAGCTTATGTCCTGTTGGTTTTACACTTGATACAGAGACAAGCGTTATTGTCCTTACAGACCAGTTATTATAGCTGAAGAAACAGAATTTACAGCCTACAGTGCTGAGAATATGTGGTGCAGGTAGAATAACAGAAGCAGAGGAATGTTACAAATTACACAACAACACAACACAGAGTCTGAAAATATGTACATTATTTGCAAACGAGGAACTGTGCTGTTCAGCTTGCACACAGGTCTTAATTTCAACTTCCTCCGAAGAGTTGAAGGAGGTCAACAATCTCCAAAGGCAACAACTGGCCCAGAAGCAAATAGCTGCTCAATGAATGGTCCAGGGACCAGTGGTTGCTGAGCAACCAGTCAAGAGGCAACCTGGAGGAGAATTAATTTGGCTTCAAAGTCTCATGGCAGAACCCAAACAGATGAAATCATCCAAGTGGGTTCCTTTATTTTGGCATAAGACCATAAAACCATAAGACCATAAGACATAGGAGTGGAAGTAAGGTCACTCGGCCCATCAAGTCCACTCCGCCATTCAATCATGGCTGATGGGCATTTCAACGCCACTTATCCGCACTCTCCCTGTATCTCTTAATGCCTTGCAAAATTAAGAATTTATCAATCTCTGCCTTGAAGGCATTTAATGTCCTGGCCTCCACTGCGCTCCATGGCAATGAATTCCACAGGCCCATCACTCTCCGGCTAAACAAATATCTCCTCATTTCCATTGTAAATTGACACCTTTTAATGTTAAGGCTACACCCATGGGTCCTAGTATCCACGCCTGATGGAAACAAAATCCCAGCATCCACCCCTTCTAAGCCATGCATTATCTTGTAAGCCATGCACTATCTATATAAAGTATACCATATAAAGAAGTTGTTTCACATTGTCAATGTATAGAGAGTACAGACTTCACAACAGTGATAAAGTTGTTCAAAAACCCAAGGAAAATAAGCTACGGGAGCCAGATCAATGCCCATTGATTCAGAACATGGCCAAGAAAATGAAACTGTCTGGTACCAACATACAAGATGCTGCAAAAAACAAACTAGCGCTCTCTGTTAAAAGCAATTGCCTAGTTCAGAAGTCTAGGATATGACAAGGAAGAAAGTTTACATTTCAAAACAGCAGTTGTCTTCTAGGAAGGAACATTGAGAAATTAAGAATCCTCCAGACAGGACAATGGATCAATCACAATGTCTGTAAAGAATGACATCGTCTGCAAAGGAGATCTGATCGATAAAATATCCTCCAGTGGAAAATGGATCCAGGATCAGATCCAGGGTCTTTGAAGGAGTCACACACCTTCTTCCAAATCCAAACAGATTGTGTTCTGAGAAACGTGAAACATTGAGACTGCCTGCATTTGTGGGGTACGGTTAGGGTAGTGGTCAATGTTATAGAAGTATATCCATGATTATAAAATGGTTTAACTGTGGGGGAAAAAAAAACATTGGCATCAAATTCTGGAAGTTGCCATTGTGCACTGAAAAAGATAGTAGAGGGAGTATTGCTAAGCAAATGTAGCTTGTATTCCCATACAATAAATCTTTGCGTAATCTAATAACAATGTGTATGCTCTACTGTGGGGGTGTATCCTCTTCCATTGATCACGGGATAGACCCACAATAAAGCAAAGATCAATAAGGATTGGTGACATTGAATTACCTCAAACAACTCATATGCAGTGCCACATATTGATAGAGGTGGTAAATACCATATGGATCAGCAATCATCTGGGAAAATATCATGCGATTAAGAGCCAATTACTTGTTAGAAACTTCCTTATATCTCTTGATTTGGAAGATTGACTCAGTCTGAAGCCTGTTGGGCTGCGAAACATTTTCTTGCTCATAAATCTTCTTATATTCCAATGACCCAACATCAGACCTGCAGGAGGACAGCACTGCAGCCAGCAATGAAAAAGTAGGCATCCTGATTGACATCTCAATGCTTCTGTACTGCCAGTTGGACACAGGTTTTACATGAAGCATTTGAAAACATATGTGTTAATTTCTGTGAGATAACACATTTTATTCAAACTAGCATAAATGCAAAATGGCTGACCTGTTAATATTACCTGCTGCAGTTTGTGACTTTCTATACATTCGCCGATTAACATCCTACAGAGAGTTGGGTTCCTGTTGAGACAGATGTCCTGGAAGTTTATTAACAACACTAACTATTTACACAGCTATAATGTCACAGACTTGCAAATTCTAAGTTCTGAGCTCACTAATGTTGCAGTATATTGCAGACATATCAATGACTGACTGAAGACACTTCACTGACTCTTTTACATAAAGAGACTAACTGAAGGTGGGAATCTTATGATAGGACATTACATGTCATGATGTAATGCAACTGCCTGAAAAGTATAATCCTGTATGGTCCGAATGCTTGCCAAAATGCAACATTCCCCTTTTTCTCTTTAAAGAATGTGAACCCAGTTCCAACAATATTTCAAAGAAGCATAAAGATGTATGTTCTCCATATATTCAGATAATGCCTTGATGGATGTACAACATGACCAGATATACCATAAGCTGGCAGTGTAGCTTCACTCTGTGATGTCTTATCTGTCATTATAGATGGATATATATCATTTGTTATAGATGTTTGATTTGATTTATTATTATCACATGCACCTAAGTACAGTGAAAAGTTTTGTTTTGCATGCAGTACAGGTCGATCATACCAAACAAAGGTCATAGGCTGAGTGAACAGAACGAGTAATACAGAATTACAGCTGTAAAGAAGGTGCACAAAAAGTAAGATCAACATTCGATTTGAAATTTGAGTTGCCCATTCAGAAGAAACTGTTCTTGAACCTGTTGGTACAAATGTGCAGGGCAGTATGGTGGCTCAATGGTTAGCACTGCTGCCTCACTGCAGCAGGGAGCCAGGTTCAATTCCAGCCTTTGGTGACTGTCTGTGTGGAGTTTGCACATTGTCTGGGTGCTCCGGTTTCCTCCCACAGTCCAAAGATGCGCAGGTCAGGTGAATTGGCCATGCTAAATTGCCCATAGTGTTAGGTGCATTAGTCAGAGGGAAATGGGTTTTGGAGAGTTGGTGTGGACTTGTTGGGCCAAAGGGCCTATTTCCACACTGTAGGTAATTTAATCTTGGCATCAAGTTCTAGAAGTTGCCATTGTGCACTGAAAAAGATAGGAGAGGGAGTATTGCTAAGCAAATGTAGCTTTAAGGCTTTTTGTTTTCGCTGCCTGACGGAAAAGGATGAAAGAGATTATAACCGGGGTGGGAGAAGTAATTGATGATGTTGGCTGCTTTCTGAGGCATCGAGAAGTGCAGATGGAGTCAATGTATGGTAGGTTGGCTTGCGTTTTGGAGGTTGGCTTGCATGATGGTTGCTTGTTATTTGCCCTGTGTGATGGATGCTAGATGATATATAATGCAGAAATGTCTATGTATTTGCAGGACTTGACCATCGATCATAACTTATACCCATATGGGTTTCTGCTTTTTTTGTCCTTTGTCCTGGTTGAAGTTGGAGTAACAGCTAGCATGCTCATTAACCATGTTCTTGCACCATTTTCCTCCCTTCTTTCCAGCAATGCATCACGCATGTACGTTTTGGATGGTGAGAGTGTGTGAGGGAAGATATGTGTGGATCTGTTCACCAAATATGAGGATACACTGTTGTCCAGAAGAGTAGTACATAGATAACACATAGCCATCTGAAAATCTTCACCATGAGTTTGACATGTAATGACCCATGCATTTTACAGGATATTTGTATTCTGCAAAACCATTGAATAAGGATAATGAGGGGTGGAGGCAATATATTGAAGCTTCCATTTCTTGCATATTCTCAGAAGCCTGAACAGAATACATGAAGAAGGGCTGCTTCTCCTTGTGAGACACTCCAGGACCAGAGGCGTCAATGTCAGAGTCAGAGGTCACCCATTTGACATAGAGATGAGGATATCTTTTATTTCTCTCAATGCATAGTGAATCCATGGAATCCTTTGTCGCAGAGGGCTGTAGAGTTCAAGTTGTGGAATATATTCAATGCTGAGACTCAGAATTTTAATCAGTAAGGGAATCCAGGGTTACTGGGAGTCAGCAGGAAAGGCGCGTTGAAGGTTATCAGATCCGCCATGATCTCAATAAATGTCAGAGCAAATTAGATAAGCTGCCTGGCCTATTGCTGAACCTACCTATGGTATTACATCGCTTTGGAAGAGTACACTAGATTAGATTAGATAACTAACAGTGTGGAAACAGGCCCTTCGGCCCAACAAGTCCACACCATCCCGCAATCCACCCAGACCCATTCCCCTACATCTAACACTACAGGTAATTTAGCCTGGCCAATTCACCTAACCTGCACATTTTTGGACTGTGGGAGGAAACCCACGCAGATACAGGGAGAATGTGCAAACTCCACGCAGAGAGCCGCCTGAGGCGGGAATTGAATCCGGGTCTCTGATGCTGTGAGGCAGCAGTGCTAGCTACTGTGCCACCCACAAGTGGATACAATTTGTTAAAGTGCACGAAATATACTGAATATGGGGTCAATGTCTCATTGCACTTGATGGTATTCTTAATTTGTGGCACAGAAAGTAATTTTAGTGAAATCATCAGTCACTAGAGTGCAATAGAGTCCTTCAGTGTTAAAACAAAATCAGTTACATTCTTGTACCTTGCTCAGAAGGAATCTCATGTCGAAGGAGAGGTTTGCTTGATCATTGAGGTTGATGTGACCTGATTAGTTAATTGCTGTTCTTATTAATGTCGGGCCAGTAGGTGGAACCATTTGCCAATCACTTGTTATTTTTCTGCACCCATATGATCTACCTGCACACCACCCAGCATCTGTTCATGAAGAATTACAACTTGTTTGCATCTGAAGATTGCATTAACCTGGCATCCTAGCTCGTCTCTAAATGATTATAAAGAACAGGCTAGTTTGGTTAGAATTGTACAGGTCTCCTGCTAATAAAGATCTTTACACACTGCTGCTCATCATCATTTGAAACAGCTTTCTGAGTCTGATCTCGATGGCTGTGGCAGAACATGTCAGATTGATGTTGCATGTGGAACTTTTGAAATGGACGGGTTATTTTTACTTATGAACTGTTGACATGTAACTCCACTAGTTAAAACTCTAACCCTTTCATAACGCCCCCCACACATGAATATAGACTGACACAAAAAGACATGGTTGTTATGAGCAAAGGGAAAGACTGGGAAGTACAGAGATCTCTATCCACATGGTTTGCTGAAATGATCCTCTTGTCAGGACATGCTGCTCCTCAATCACCTTTCTCCAGCTACTTTCTCTTGCTTGCAGAAGGCACAGGGTGACTGGTTCACATTTATAAAGTCTCTACCTTATTGGTGCGTTGTAATAGTTCACACCAATTGAAGAGGCTAATAAACTGACATTCTTTGGGCTTGAGGTACTTTTTTTACTGCAATGATGAAGGACAGCTCCTTCCTTTCTTAATGTCTTCTTCACAAATATTCACACCCACATTCTGCTAGGTTGCCTGGGATTAGAGTGATGCTGGAAAAGCACAGCAGGTCAGGCAGTATCCGCGGAGCAGAAAAGAATTGATGTTTTGGGCAAAAGCCCTTCATCAGGACTGATGAAGGACTTTTGCCCGAAACCTCGATTTTTCCTGCTCCTCGGATGCTGTCTGACCTGCTGTGCTTTTCTAGCACCACTCTAATGTTGACTCTAATCTCCAGCATCTGCGTTACCCACTTCTGCCTAAGTTTCTTGGGAGCCCACCACATAGCTATTGGCAGGCAGACAGTCTTTGCATGGTCTGCACTCTACAAACCAATCAGCTACTGGTTGCCAGCCCAGTCGCTTTCATCCACAGCTTGTCTGGAGTAACCTTCCCCATTGTTTGAAGAAACAGCTGTGTAACTAGCACTTGCAATGAGCACTCTTAAGGAGTACAGTCATCCTTTCCACAATACTTGGTTATTAAACACATCCTTTCCTCATTTCAGTTCACAGTCAAAACGACAGAAAACTAAACAGACCCAGTCTTCACATTACATACAGGTAACTAACTGACTGACAACACTACACTGACTCCATTTGACAGACAGAGTGACGGAAGGTGACATGGGTATCCTACACCAGCATACCACATGTCATAATGTCATGTAACAATCTTAAACCTATGTAGTCTGGAATCTATGCTAAATACAATATTACCGTTATTTTGAAATAGTAAATTTGAAATAAAATGATATTTGAACATTGAGGTTATCAGAAAGACTCTTAAATATGTTTACTCTTAATGAGGGATCTCATATTAGCAACAGAAAATGATTTTTTAAAATTCATTCATGGGACGTGGGTGTCACCAGCTGGCAAGCACTTATTGGCTGTCCCTAGTTGCCCCTTGAGAAGGTGCGGGTGAGCTGCCTTCTTGAACAGCTGCAGTCCATGTGCTATAGGTTGACCCACAATATCCTGAAAGAGGAAATTCCAGGATTTTGAGCCAGTATTAGTGAAGGAACGGTGATATATGACCAAGTCAGGATGGTGAGTGGCTTGAAGGGGAACTTGCAGATGATGGTTTCCACATGTAACTGCTGCCCTTGCCCTTCTAGATGGAAGTGGTCATTGTTTTGGAAGGTGCTGTCTGAGTATCTTTGGTGGATTTCTGCAGTGCATCTTCTATTTAATACTGTTGCTACTGAGCAGGTGGTGGGAGTGGATGTTTGTGGATATGGTGCCAGTCATATGGGCTACTTAGTCCTGGATGGTGGCAAGCTTCTTGAGTGTTGTTGTAGCTGCACTGTTTCAGGCAAGTGAGGAGTATTCCATCACACCCCTGACTTGTGCCTTGTAGATGGTGGACAGGATTTGGGGAAATCAGGAGGTGAGGAGGTCTCAGGATTTCCCCAACTTCCTCACAGATCTGTTTCTAATCTTAGTTCAGTTCTCTGTGCTCTGTCTTAGGGATGCTGGAATAAATGTTGCCAGACAAGGCACGTCATTCTATTGTCACCAATATCCTTCGACTAGAAAACGGCAAGCTTACATGTGACAGTCTTCACCATCGGCTGGCTCTTGATTTGAGAATTATGTCTCCTCAGGGTCTGCCGTGGGTCTTCATGAGGCTGCACAGCTGAATGCCAACCATAGATCTTTGGGTGTGTTGGCAGGACATCCAATGAGGTAGCAGGATTTGTAGTCTTTTCTTTCTTCCTCAACCTTGTTTTTAAGATCATTGGGACTCAAGCCATGATGTAACTTGCGGAACGTGACAATGTGAACGATCCACAGCCAGTTCCTTCCAGTCATTAATGTTATTGTTAACATTCTTCGAGGCAAGCTTGATAGTTAATACAGAGTAACAAAGATTGCATTGTGTATTTTGTTCACTTGAGGCTACCATATGAACATGTATCAGCAGAGGAAATCTGTTCAGTAGAGTTAACAAATAATAAATAAAAATCACATTTAACAACTCATACTATTCTAATTCTTAATGTCTGTAAGTATATACCTGTTTCTGAGAGATCCTGAGGCACAGTGGTAGTGACTCTACCTCTGAGCCTGAGTTCAAGTCCCACCTGCTCCAGCACTCTGTAACGACATATTGGAACAAGTTGATTAAAGACATCTATTTCAGTTTCTGTCCCAAAGGTTTCCCAGTCAAATATCAGGAAAGACCACGGGGAGTGTTCAGGATATACAAAGATGTGAAAGGTGCTATATAAATGCAAGTAACTCCTTTTTTGTTCTCACTCAGTTTCTCAAAAAACAAATTGCTGGCGTTTTAGCTTATTAACTCTCTGTAGTAGATGACACTCCTGATTTCTAATGGCATTGCTGAACCAGCATTAATGGCTGTGTTACTAACCTGCCAACTCTGTATAGTGATGCTAGTAAGCCTTGTTTACCTAGAAGGCAGTAGTACTTAACTCTGTAGCTACTCTGTATTTTTAATTTCCAGATGTGGTCATTTGACGAACTATATAAAAATGATGAGAACACAAATGGGGCTTGAGTTCATTTCTTGAAGGATCACAAACCGAGTCCTTAATTACAGGGTGAATATGCTATTGGAGGCAGTCTCTGTGATCTGCTGAAGTGATAAATTGTCTGAAGTCAAGTGATGACAGGAAGACTTTCATATCTGCACCCTGAGTGTTCACTGTCAAGGTCATTTATCACAGCTTAGGGAAACGTGAATCACTTATCTCTGGTTTGAGTTCTGCTGTAAACATTTATGATCAGAGTCCCACTCCAGCCTTTATTTCCCCTCCTGAGTTAATCTTGCTGAGATCCTGATTGGTATTTTTCCAATAAAATTGCTACCCCTTCCCTTAATTTACTCTGTTTGTGCAGTCAACTGTCTCTGACATGAAATCCAAAATTCTCATGTTTATCTTAATCTGCAGGTAATCACTCTATCGACCGTGTTTCAAAGTTGCTTTTGATTTCAAAGTTGGACAGATTGTTGATGGAAAATTAACCTGCACAATGTCTATTCTGACTATTTTCCTAATGCTAGACGTTTGTTGTTTTCTCAGGAGACTCCTATTTCAATGATGCATCCAGGTTTATCTAGTATTGCGTGGGTGGCACAGAGGCTAGCATTGCTGCCTCCCAGTAGCTAGGGACCCGGATTCGATTCACGTCTCAGGCAACTGTGTGTGGAATTTCTACATTCTCCCCGTGTCTGCATGGGTTTCCCCTGGGTGCTCTGGTTTTCACAGATTAAAGATGTGCAGGTTAGAGTGGATTGGCCATGCTACATTGCCCATAGTGTCCAGGGATGTGCAGGCCAGGTGGGTTAGCCAGGTCAATGTGGGATTATGGGGTCTGGGTGGAATACTCTTCAAAGAGTTGATACAGATGTGATAGGGTGGATGGCTCTTCTGCACTGTTAGCGTTCTATGATACAGCATAAATGCAGTTATAGACCCATTGGGTCAAATGGTCTACCTCTGCAAATTCTATATATACCTGTAGGAACTCATGTTTCTGCCGTTGACCAAGGTGCCCATCACAAGGAAAGCCATGAGCAAAGCAGGCACAGATCCTTAAGGAACCTGATGGACCCACAATGCTGACTTACACATCTGACCTTTCAATAACCTGGTGTGCCAATCCTAGTTCTCCTGTGCATGGTGTGTGCAATTAATTTAATAAACTCACGAATTATAAATGCCACTGCTTCTGACATTGACAATATTTTAATAGAAAAAGAAACACTGTAATATCTTTGTTCACATTGTGGACAATTCTGGTTGAATTTCATCCTTTCCCACTCCATTACAGAAATGTCAGCATTTTGTAATCAAATGGACCAAGAGTTTCTTCTTTATCCTTTCTTGGGATGTGGACCTCACTCATAAGCCTTTGTATTGGGTAACTAAATTGGCTAACCTTAGATCCCTAAAACCACAGGGTGACACGGTGGCTCAGTGGTTAGCACTGCTGCCTCACACAACCAGGGACCCAGGTTTGATTCCAACCTCGGCATCTGTCTGTGTGGAGTTTGCACATTCTCCCTGTGTCTGTGTGGAGTTCCTCCAGGTGCTCTGGTTTCCTCCCACAATCCAAAGATATGTAGGTTAGGTGGATTGGCCGTGCTAAATTGCCCATAGAGTCCAGGGATGTGCAGGCTGGGGGCACTAGCCATGGGAAATGCAGGGTTGCAAGGATGTAGGGGGTGGTCTGCTCTTCGGAGGGTCAGTGTGGCCTCAGTGGGCTGAATGGCCTGACTTCCGTACTGTAGGGATTCAACGATTCTAAAATGGCTAGCTATAGTAGAGGCCAAACAAAAACAGAAGTTTCTGGAGAAACTCAGCAGGTCTGACAGCATCTGTTGAGCGAGAGACAGAGTTAATGTGTCGAGTCCAGTGGGCCTACTTCAGAACATTTCAGAGGACGGCACGGTGGCACAGTGGTTAGCACTGCTGCCTCACAGCGCCAGACACCCGGGTTCAGTTCCCGCCTCAGGCGACTGACTGTGTGGAGTTTGCACGTTCTCCCCGTGTCTGCGTGGGTTTCCTCCGGGTGCTCTGGTTTCCTCCCACAGTCCAAAGATGTGCAGGTCAGGTGAATTGGCTATGCTAAATTGCCCGTAGTGTTAGGTAAGGGGTAAATGTAGGGGTATGGGTGGGTTGCGCTTCGGCGGGTCGGTGTGGACTTGTTGGGCCGAAGAGCCTGTTTCCACACTGTAAAGTAATCTAAACTAATCTAGGACAATTGGGCCGGGGGCAGGTAAGGATGGTGAATGGCAGATTTCCTTCAAACCACAATTGCCATCTCTAACGCTAGTTTTATTTTCCAGACATACTTCATGAATTCAAATTCCCACAGAAAGAGTAAACAGTAGCACCAGCAGAAACAATAATTGAGATTGGTAATTCACCAACAGATTCTCCCCTGGCTGTAGGCAGTAACTATCAGGAATAATCCACTTCACTGTCACTAGTAGCTACAGGTATCATAGAATCCCCACAGCGTGGAAACAGGCCGTTCAGCCCAACATGTCCACACCGACCCTCCAAAGAGAAATTCACCCAGACCCATTCCCCCTTACCTGTGACCCTGCACTTCCCATGGCTAACACACCTAACCTAACCACTATGGGTGATTTAGCATGGCCAACCCACCAAACCTACACATCTTTGGACTGTGGGAGGAAACCAGTGGAAACCCACACAGACACAGGAGATTGTGCAAACGCCATACAATCACCTGAGGGTGGAATCGAACCTGGGTCCTTGGTGCTGTGAAGCACTAACCACTGAGCCACCTTGTCACTCCGTGGTAGGCTGGTACTATTGACTCATAGCTGGATAGTAGACATCTGCTCCCATGTGGGGGCAAACCTGCAGGCTGCTGGTCATAGTAACTAGCCGTGAGTAAGTTACAACTGATGTGTTTACTCCATAGTTTGGGTCCAAAGGTATTTCTGATCTGAATAACCATTCCTCTGGTAGGTGCCGGTAAAGACTGGTAAATACAGATTTGCACCTTTACTAATGCCAACTGATTTCTCCATCTGGGCCATTAACTCCCATTATTTCATTTGAACCTTTGACTCTGCAGCTTTAGCCTGGGCCTCTGGTCACTAGTCCTGGGCTTAGCGTAATGCTACCATCTTTCCTTCCCCTTTTTTAAAAAAACTAATCGGATGGATCCATTTTTGTCCAATGTGTACAGGAGGGTTTCCTGACACAGTATGTTGAAGGGCCGACAAGAGGGGAGGCCTCACTGGATCTGGTGCTTGGTGTTTAATTGAGTGGTAGGTGAGCACTTTGGAGACAGTGACCATAATTCAGTTACATTTAGTTTAGCGATGGAAAGGGATAGGTACATGCCACAGGGCATAAGTTATAGATGGGGGAAGGGTATAATGCGATTAGGCAAGACTTAGGAGGCATAGAATGGGATAGCAAAATGCAGAGGATGGAGACAATCGAAATGTGGAGCTGGTTTAAGGAACAGATATTGCGTGTCCTTGATAGGTATGTCCCTGTCAGACAGGGAGGAAGTGATAAGGTAAGGGAACCGTGGTTTACTAAAGAAATTGCATCTTTTGTTAAGAAGAAGAAGGAGGCTTATGTGACGTTGAGACGAGATGGTTCAGATGAGCTGATGGAGAGTTACAGATTAGCTAGGACGGATTTAAAGAGAGAGTTAAAAAGAACAAGGAGAGGAGATAAGCAGTCTTTGGCATGTAGAATAAAGGAGAACTCTAAAGCTTTCTATAGGTATGTGAGGAATGAAAGGATGACTAGGGTAGGAATAGGGCCAGTCAAGGACAAAAGTGGGAAGTTGTGTGTGGACCCTGTGGAAATTGGAGAGGTGCTAAATGAGTATTTCTCATCTGTTTTCACTCAGGAAAAGGGGAATATTGTAGAGGAGAAGAATGAGAAACAGTATTAGACTAGAAGGATCTTCCTTACTAAGGAAGAGGTGTTATCCATTCTAAAAGGAGTGAAAGTAGACAAGTCCCTTGTGTCGGATGGGATTTATCCAAGGATTCTCTGGGAAGCTAGGGAGGAGATGTTGGATACTTTGGTCTTGATCTTTGAGTTGTCGTTGTCTACCGGTTTGTACCAGATGACTGGAGGATTGCAAATGTTGTGCCCTTGTTCAAGAAGGGCAGTAGATTGACCCAGGTAATTATAGACCGGTGAGCCTTACATCTGTTGTAGGAAACGTTTGGAAAGGATTATAGGAGATAGTATTTATAGTCATCTAGCAAATAATAAGTTGATTGCAGATAGTCAACATGGTTTCGTCAAGGGCAGGTTATGTCTCACAAACCTCATTGAGTCTTTTGAGAAGGTGACCAAGCATGTAGATGAAGGTAGGGCAGTTGTACATAGACTTCAGTAAAACTTTTGATAAGTTTCCACATGGTAGGCTGTTGGAAAAAATGCAGAGGCATGGGATTGAGGGTGATTTAGCAGTTTGGATTAGAAACTGGCTTTCTGAAAGAAGGCAGTGAGTGGTGGTTGATGGAAAATATTCAGCCTGGAGTCTGGTTACTAGTGGTGTGCCACAAGGTTCTGTTTTAGGACCACTGCCTTTTGTCATTTTTATAAATGACTTAGATGCAGGCATAGGTGGATGGATTAGTAAATTTGCAGATGACACTAAAGTCGGTGGAGTACTGGACAGTGTGGAAGAATGTTGCAGGTTGCAGGGGGATTTGGATAAACTGCAGAATTGGGCTGAGAGGTGGCAAATGGAGTTCAATGCAGATAAATGTGAGGTGATTCACTTTGGGAAGAATAACAGGAAGGCAGAACACTGGATCAATGGAAAGATTCTTGGTAGTGTGGATGTGCAGAGGGATCTTGGAGTCCATGTACACAGATCCCTGAAAGTTGCCACCCAGGTTGATAGTATTGTTAAGAAGGCATGTGGTGTGTTAGGTTTCATTGGTAGAGGGATGGAGTTCTGGAGCCGTAACATCATGCTGCAACTATACAAAACGCTGGTGTGGCTGCACTTGGAATATTGTATACAGTTTTGGTCACCCCATTACAGAAAGGATGTGGAAGCATTGGAAAAGGTGCAGAGGAGATTTACCAGGGTGTTGCCTGGTCTGGACGGAAGATCTTATGAAGAAAGGCTGAGAGACTTGGGTCTGTTCTCATTGGAGAGAAGAAAGCTAAGAGGGAATTTGATAAGACTATAAGGCCATAAGAAATAGGAGTGGAAGTAAAGCCATTCAATCATGGCTGATGGGCATTTCAATGCCACTTATCCGCACTCTGATAGAGACATACAAGATGATCAGAGGATTAGATAGGGTAGACAGTGACAGTCTTTTTCTTAGAATGATAATGTCAGCTTGTATGAGGGGGCATAGCTACAAATTTAGACAGCTGTCTGAGGCAGGTTCTTTACTCAGAGAGTGGTAAGGATGTGGAATGCCCTGCCTGCTAATGTAGTTAACTCAGCCACATTAGGGGCATTTAAACAATCCTTGGTTAAGCACATGGGCGATGATGGGATAGTGTAGGGGAATGGGCTTAGATTAATTCACAGATCGGTGCAACATCGAGGGCCGAAGGGCCTGTTCTGCAATGGATTGTTCTATGCTCTATGTCACTCTATTTGTCACTACAAGGTATTTTTACACCAGAGGACTTAGAACTCATAATCTTATTTCTTTTGGCTTTGTTCCAAAGTGTAAACAAATTTTGAGTCTATCCCAGATGGAGAAGAAAAGTAACACTTGGAAATGAATATATTGGTCATGCTCGAGCTCCATATGAAGTGCATAAGACGCGTTGGACCAACTTGTCAAATTCACTAATTTAGTGAATTAGAAGGCTCACTGGACTAGAAACATTGACTCTATTTGTCTCTCTCCTGCCAGACCTGCTGAGTTTCTCCAGCACTTTCTGGTTTTGAGCGATTCACTAATTTTCCTGCTTTGTCCTTCAGTACAGTATTAAGGGTTTCCTGGTCCAGTGTGGAAATACAGGGATATCCCAGGTTCCCAAAAACCCAATGATGGACATAACACTTAGAGTTGGAGAAAGTGAGGACTGCAGATGCTGGAGATCAGAGCTGAAAAATGTGTTGCCGGAAAAGCGCAGCAGGTCAGGCAGCATCCAAGGAGCAGGAGAATCGATGTTTTGGGCATAAGCCCTTCTTCGGGAATGACACTTAGAGTCATAGAGTTATAGAGATGTAGGCAAGAAACAGACCCTTCAGTCCTAATCATCGATGCCGAACAGAGATCCTAAATTTTTCCTAGTCCCATTTTCCAGCATTTGGCCCATATCCCTCTAAATCCATCCAGATGCCTTCTAAATGTTAGAATTGTACCAGCCTGCACCACTTCCTCTGGCAGCTCATTCCATACATGCACCACCCTCTGTGTGAAAAGGTTGCCCCTTAGGTCCCTCTAAAGTTTTTCCCCCTCACCTTCAATTCTCTATTACAGGAAGCTTTTGGGGTCAGTTCATTCGATATATCCAAGAGGGAGTTGAACATGGCCCCTGAGGCTAAAGGGATCAATGGGGGGATGGGGAGAGGCCAAGAATGGGATATTGAGATTACATGATCAGCCATGATCATATTGAATAGCGGTGCAGGGCCGAATGGCCTACTCCTGCACCTATTTTCTGTGCTTCTATGTTTGAACCTCCGCCATCTAGCTTTGGACTCTCCTGCCCTGGGGAAAAGATCTTGGACTATTCACCTCTATCCATGCCCCTCATGGTTTTATAAATCTCTATAAGGTCACCCCTCAGCCTCCTAAAAATCAGAGAACAAAAGTGAGAGTGAAGCATTGGCTATAGGTCAAAACAGAATCAGCAGTAAAATCCTAATGCAGCCTACTTCCAGCACTGGGTCGACAGTACAAACCTCCCTGCACCCTTGTGGAAAGAACAAACAGAGTGACACATAGCTGACGGATCTCCTCTCTGACTAAGTGGTGGACTAATCTCTTTAAACTTAACAAAGGAGAAGGCAATTGCTTAGCTCCAGGGAGTTACGTTCACTAAATAAAAGCGACTCAGGGCTTTGGTGCCCTATTTTTAAATCTTGTCTGCATCATGAAACCCGCCCGTTGAAATAAAAGGCTGGTCTTGAAATATACAACAGGCTAGTTACCAACTGAAGGCGAAATGACTCCAATGTTTTGGATTTGACAGTCCATCAGCCCCTTCAGTTTCATGACAGCATTATATAACCGTTCGCATTCAGTGCTGCACTTCCAACTTCCCATTAAACAAGTCTCTCTCAACTCTCTTGTGTTTTGTCAGCTCTACCTTCAGGGCAGAAGTGAATTTAGTTTCCTCAGGAAAAAAAATGACCTGTTTTCACTTAGTAGTAGCGCATCTCAGAAATCTGCTTTTAAAAGTCTGGGATATTTTGCCCATGCATAATTTTGACGAAAGCTGTCATTATGCTCCCTTTGCCATGTCATATTACAGCAAGAAGAAAGGATGTATAGCACTTAAAGTACATGAAGCACCTGTGCTCATTATGATGTTGACATACAAATGTAAGTGGTGAAAATGTATTGCTGGAAAAGCGCAGCAGGTCAGGCAGCATCCAAGGAGCAGGAGAATCGACGTTTCGGGCATGAGCCCTTCTTCAGGAAAAAAAAACCTTGGATGCTGCCTGACCTGCTGCGCTTTTCCAGCAACACATTTTCAGCTCTGATCTCCAGCATCTGCAGTCCTCACTTTCTCCATACAAATGTAAGTGTTGAGGTACTCCCTGTGGCACAGAAAAACTTGCTCAAACAAATGCTGGTTGCTGTACAATGCATTGATTTCGTTTCCCTCACCAGATAGGAAGATCAGTGTTTATATAGCGCCTTTCATGATCAGTGTGTTCCAACCTGCTTTACAGCCGCGGAAGTACTTTGAAGGGAACTCACCGATATAATGCTGGAAATACAACAACCAAAATTTGCAGAGAGTAGGCATACACACTCAGAAATGTGATTGTGATCAGATCATCCCTTTTCGTTCCTTCAGGTGCTGGATGAACATTTATCTGGGCATTTGCATTTCTTCGAAATATCGCACAGGAGCTTTAACGTGGAGCTAAGTTGGGAGGCAGGGCCTGGCTTTAATATCTTATCAGAAAGAAGACACCTCCCAGGAGACCATATTTGTACCTTGCCTCCAACACTTACCTTTACCCCCTCTTTGCGTCTATAAAAATTGCCCAAGGTCAGACTCAGTATCTCATTTACCTCGATTACCGTTCCAGTCATTGATGTTAAACTCTGGAGGAGATGAGAGGTGAGAAATGAGAGGTGAGACGATTTTATTTTATTTATTTATTATTGTCACATGTGCCGTGATATAGTGAAAAGTATTGTATTGCATGCCCACCGGATAAATCATACCATGCATAGGTGCATTAGCGTAAGAGAACAGAATGCAAAATATGATGTTATAGCTGCAGAGAAGGTGCAGAGAAAGATAAACTCTAATATATGAGAGGTCCGTTCATAAGTCTGGTAACAGTGGGGAAGATGTTGTTCTTAAATTGGGGTACATGTTTTCAAACTTTTGTGTCTTCTACCCAATGGAAGAGAGTGGGAAGGATCTTTGTTAATGTTAGGAGAAAGTGAGGACTGCAGATGCTGGAGATCAGAGCTTAAAAATGTGTTGCTGGAAAAGCGCAGCAGGTCAGGCAGCATCAAAAGAACAGGAGAATCGATGTTTCGGGCATAAGCCCTTCTTCAGGAATGAGGAGGGTGTGCCCAGCAGGCTAAGATAAAAGATAGGGAGGAGGGACTTGGGGGAGGGGTGTTGGGAATGCGATAGGTGGAAGGAGGTTTAGGTGAGGGTGATAGGCCGGAGAGGAGGTGGGGGAGGAGAGGTTGGGAAGAAGATTGCAGGTCGAGAAGGTGGTGCTGAGTCTGAGGGTTGGGACTGAGAAAAGTTGGTAATGTCTGCTTTCCTGAGGCAGTGGGAAGTGTAGGTGGAGTCAATGGATGGAAGGTTGGTTTGGGTGATGGACTGGGCTACATTCACAACTCTCTGGAATTTCTTGTAGTCTTGGCCGTACCAAGCAGTGATGCATCCTGATAGGATGCTTTCTGTGGTGCATCTACAACAAAATGGAAGAGTCTTTGCAAACATGTTGAATTTCCTTCGCCTTCTGAGCAAGTAGACCCATTGGTGTGCTTTCGAGGCCGTAGCGTTGAAGTGTATGGACCAGGATAGATCATTGGTGATGTCTGCTCCGAGGAACTTGAAGCTCTCGGCCATCTCCACCTCAGCCCCATTGATACAGACAGGGTATGGCTTCCACCCCACTTCCTGAAGTCAATGACCAGCTCCTTTGTTTTACTGATGGTGAGGGAGAGATTGTTATCTTTACACCATGCCATTAAGCTCTCTGTCTCTTTCTTGCACTCTGTCTTGTTGTTGTTTGAGATCCAACCCACCACGGTGACGTCATTAGCAAATCTGTAAATGGAGTTGGAGCTGAATTTGGCCACACAGCTGTGAGTGTATGAGACCAGGGGCTGAGTACATCGCCTTGTGGGGAACTGCTGTTGAAGGTGAGTGTGGAGGAGGTGTTGTTACCTATCCTTACTGATTACGGTCTGCGGGTCAGGAAGTCGAGGAATCAGTTGCAGAGGAGGGAGCAGAGTCTGAGATCTCAGAGTTTGGAGATGGGGCTGGTTGAAATTACGGTTTTGAAGGCTGAACTAAAGGTAATAAAGAGGAGTCTGAGGTAGGTGTCCCTGTTATCCAGATTTTCCAGGGATGTGTGTAAGATCAGGGAGATGGCGTATGCTGTGGACCTACTAAGATGATAGGCGAATTATAGCCGATCAAGTTAATCCGGATGCTGGAGTTGATGTATGTCATGACTAACCTCTCAAAGCACTTCATAAATGATGGATGTGAGAGCCACTGGGCAGTAGTCATTTTGACACACTGTATGATTGCAGCAGGATGATGGCGGTCTTCTTGAAGCTTGTGGAAACTTCACATTGCAGCAAGGAGAGGTTAAAGGGCTCTGCGGATTCTCCCGCCAGCTGGTCCGCACAGGATCTGAGTTTACAGCCGGGGACTCATTCTGGGCCGGTCACATTCTGTGGGTTCACCCTCAAGTAGGCCAACTGACCTCTGCTGCTGTGACTGTGGGTACAGGTCCACATGAAGCATCAGGCATGACGTTCTGTTCAAAATGAGCATCGACTGCATTGAGCCCACTGGAGAGGGATGCATTGTTGTCAGTGATTCTAGCCAGATGGTTGATTCAACTTGTTTAAGACGAGAACACTACACATCCTCATGGAGGCACGATGAGAGAAAAAAATGCTTTATTCTTCAGAAATTGGACTGTTGCTTTAACAGAATTTCAACTGTGCGTGCTTTAATTGTAATTTGGTCCTGCCGATGGGTAAGTGTCTATTGGATTGTGTCCCTTTGTTCTTTGATTTGATGCCCGGAGGGATAAAGGGCAGTGATATTAATATTGTGCCCGTGGCAGCCAGCAGATGAAAACATAATTGAATTTTAGCCTGAGCAGTAGAATTCCTAATGAAGCATTTTGAAGAATGCATTTAATTAAGAGAAGATATTAACTGGAATTAGCTCCGAGTTTGCAAGCCTGCTCTGTGATCCTCTGACTATTGTAAAGTTTGGTTGGAACCAATGCTCGGAAGTGACTAATGTTTGAGAAAATGATAGTATCACTAATCTTTCATGCTTTTACATTTTTGGCATTTGTGTTTATAATGAAAAAATAAATCTTTTCATTCTCGAGAGAGGTTTAAATGAGAAGGATCCTTGGTGCAATGTATTGTCGGGTGGGTGAAGTGGATATTGACAGTATTCTGTTATTCTAACTAAATGCCGACAAAATGTCATCCTCCTTTCCAGAAGCCATTTTTGCCTCTTTCTCCACTCCTCTTTCACAGCCTACTTCAACCTGGGATATTATCTGACAACCAATCTCTAGCTCTTCTGTAGTCTGCCTGTGAAGTCGCAAGCAACAAAATAACTTTGTGGTGTTATCCTGACAAAGCAAAATCTCCCACCCTTCTTTCAGATTGGGTGCCAATCAAGCGGCTGCTTTGTCCTGGAAGGTTTCAAGCTTCTTGAATGTTGTTGGAGCTGCACTCATCCAGGCAAGTGGGGAGTATTTCGCCACACTCCTGATGTGTGCCTTGTTGATGGATGGCTAAGATTTGGGGAGTCAAGGGGTGAGGCACTCATTGAAGAATTCTCAGCTACTGACCTCTTCTGGTGCGCTTACACAGCTAATCAAGTTAATGTTTTGATCAGTGCTGATCTCGAGGTCATGCAGCTTTGATGGTTATGGTGTTTTTGAATGTCAAAGGGAGGGGAACAGCATGGAAACAGACCCTTCGGTCTAACCAGCCCATGCTGACCATAATCCCAAACTAAACTCGTCCCACCCGTCTGCTCCTGGCACATATCCCGACAAACCTTTCCTATTCATGTTCCTGTCTAAGTGTCTTTTAAATGTTGTAACTGTGCTCACATTCATCACTTCCACAGGAAGTTCATTTCACACCCAAACCATCCTCTCTGTCCAAAAAATCTGCTACCCATATCTTTTTAAAATGTCTCTCCTCTCACCTTAGAAATATGTCCCCTAGTCTTGAAATTCCACATCCAAGGGAAAAGGCACCTACCATTAACCCTATCCCTACCTTTCATGGTTTTATTAACCTCCATTAGGGTAGCACAGTGCCTCAGTGGTTAGCACTGCTGCCTCATGGCGCCAGGGACCCGTTCGATTCCAGCCTCGGGTGACTGTCTGTGTAGAGTTTGCGCATTCTCCCTGGGTCTGCGTGGGTTTCCTCCCACAGTCCAAAAATGTGCAGGTTCGGTGAATTAGCCATGCTAAATTATCCACAGCATTCAGATGAGGTGCATTAGTCAGGGGTAATAGGTTCAGGGAATGGGTCTTGGTGGATTACTGTTCTGAGGGTCGGTGTGGAGGTTGAGCAGAAGGGCATGTTTCCACAGTGTAGGGATTCTATGATTCTATCTCTCAACCTCCTCTGCTCCAGTGGAAAAAGTTGGAGATGACAGTATAGAAGGCATTTGGTATGCTTGCCTTTATGGGTCGGTACCTTTGAGTGTAGGAATTAGAAAGTCATGTTGTGGCTATACAGGACATTGGTGAGGCCACTATTGGAACATTGCATGCAATTCCAGTTTCCCTGCTATAGGAAGGATGTTGTGAAACTTGAAACAGTTCAGGAATAGATCAACAAGATTAATTTAGGATATCTGGTCGGCACGGACGAGTTGGACCGAAGGGTCTGTTTCCACGCTGTACATCACTATGACTCTATGACTCTATGATTGTGACTAGAACATATATAATGCCCCCGACCTCTGACCTCTGAATCAATAGAAGACATTTTGGTCTGGGGCCGTTCCCTGAGGAATTCTTACAGCAATATCCTGGAGCTGCAAAGATTAATGTTGACCAAGCACAAGCATCTTCCCTTTGTGTCAGGACTGATTCCAGTCAATGGAATATTTTCCCTGATTACCTTTAAGTACAAGCGTTGGGGATGTCACGCTGAGGCTCTACAGGAATGTTGGTGAGGTCTCTTCTGGAGTACTGTGTCCAGGTTTGGTCACCCTGTTATAGGAAGGGTATTATTAAGCTGGAGAGAGTTCAGAAAAGATTTATCATAGAATCATAGAATCCCTACAGTGTGGAAACAGGTCGTTGGCCCAACAAGTCCACACCAACCCTCCAAAGTGTAACCCACCCAGACCCATTCCCCTACCATATTGCTCTACATTACCAGGTTGTTGCAAGGAATGGAGAGTTTGAGTTATAAGGAGAGGCTGGATAGGCTGGGACTTTTATGTACTGGAGTTAAGGAGGCTTCTCTTTCAGGGAGCCTGCCTCTATCAGCCTTGCTTCCTGGAGGGTAGCTATGTCCACACTGAGTCTCTTGAGCTCGTTATTTATGACAGCTAATTTCCCAGAGTTGCTGATGTCCTGGAGGTTTTCTGAGAGGCTTGTCATCATTGTCCAGATGTTCCAACTTCCCAGTTTTAGAGCTGGTTTCTTTTGTTGCTTTCTTTGGTTGCTTGGTACGGTGATTACAATCTGCTGTTTGGATAATTCCTAATCCCCAAGCGCTCAATGAGGACAGCAGATTGTTGTGGGACAGCACCTTACGGGCTGGGGCTGCCTAGCTCGACGTGGGCATTGGCTGTCCAGTGGGATCCGAAAATCCCTTCCATCGCGGGAGCAACCCCGGCATCGCACTCTACGCCAATGTAGCGATGACCTAAAACCGGTATCTGCTTCCCCCAGTAGCTGTTGTGCTTAAAACCAGTTTCTGCTTAAAACCAGTATCTGTTGTGCCCTGACACTGCGGGCGAAGCTGTAGCGTCCTGTTCAGGTGCAGTGGTGGGAGGTTGCGAGCCTATGTGGTGTTGTAAGGGGAAGAAGCTGTTGCCCATGAAGCACGTCCCCCCTCTCCACCACACTGGCTAATCCAAAGGAACAGCAAAGCCGTTATAGTTTGATACCAGCACCGTTGCAGGAGCTGCCCCAACAAGATTATGGGTAACAATGAACTGCCTTCGGGATCTCGACTCTAGATATTTCCACAAGGTTTACTCCTGAAGCCTTCCCCATGTGTGGGTCTGACTAAACATCTTCCACTTGATGAATATCCACCATATCCTGGGCATAGCCTGGTAAGACAGCGTGTCCAACACAGCCGCCCTATCTCACACTGGCCTTTCCAGCATGTACACTCTGCTCAGGCAGCGGAGGCTGCGCTACCTGGGCCATGCCCACCTCATGGAGGATGGCCGCATCCCAAAGGATATCCTCTGTGGAGAGCTCGCATCCGGGAAGAGACCCACTGGGCATCCCCAGCTGCACTACAAGGGTGTCTGCATGAGGGACATCAAGGTGCTTGATATCGTTACCGGAGTCCTGGGAATGGCTTGCAGCTGACCGCACAAGATGGAGAAGCACCAACACCTCAACACAGGGGTAAAGAAGCTGATGAGCACTGCAGCAGACAAGCGGGCACTCAGGAAGGAGGGCAGCAGCTCCAGCAGATCAATGACCACATACAGATGTGACCTCTGCAACTGGGACTGTCAGTCCAGCATTGGTCTCTTCAGTCACAAGCGACATTGCTTCAGGGAAGCAGAAAGCCAGAACAATGAGGTTGCAACCCATGGTCAGCCATGACCGAAAGGGGTCTCACACACAAAATCATGAGAGGTATGGATAAGGTGAACAGTAAAGTTCTGTTTTGTAAGGTGGGGGAGTTCAAAACTAGGGGACATATTTTTAAAGTGAAAGAAGAAAGATTTAAAAAGGACACGAGGGACAACTTTTTTATACAGAGAGTGGTTAGTGTGTGTGTAGAAAAAGGTTGAAGGTAGCCACAGGACTGTGAGAGCTAAATTCAACAATACTCAACAGAAAGTTCAACAAACCTTGTTCCAACAAAATAATTGGCTTTTATTATTAAGGAAGCTGCATGCAGATGGCTGAACTTGGAAGAGAGAAAGAATTGCTCGCATCTCTGAGTGTCTCTCACAAGTTCACGCTTACAGAGAGAAAGGCAGGAATCTTTATACTTAAAACTTATCAACAGCAATCAATAGTTATCACTAGAGGTTAGTCATCCATTAGACTGGCACATTGAATTATAATCTGTGTTATTACTTCCAAGGCTTATCATATTGACTTCCCAAAACCTTGTGTCACATACGTCATCCCATCATCCTGTCCTTGTTGGGGGCTCAGAGGACTTTGAGGAATGTTCTTATTTGGGCTGATTCAGTATCCCAGCATTTATGTGGAGCCAGCTAGTCAAACTCTGACGAGGTCGACCAAAGTTAAAGAATTTATATGCACTTGGTCTATGCCAAGTCCTGCTGAGGTTAGCAATGCTTTGACCTTTGCTGTAGTGTTAACTTGTACTGTGTTATGACCAGGGGTTGGCCAGTTTTCCCATCATGCAACTATCTGTTTCACACAATTCAACATTGAAAATGAACAGTCCGAGGGAGTGGTGGATAAAGGTACAAGGTTTAAAAGACAGTTGGATAAGGTGAATAGGAAAAGTTTGGAGGGATATGAGCCAAATGCAGGTAGGTGGGACTAGTTTAGTCTGGGAACATGGTCAGTGTGGATGGGTTGGACCAAAGGGTCAGTTTCCATGCTTTATGATTTTATGACTATTACCATAGAACTGAATTTTCCAACCACTCCAATGTTATGAATTGGTTTCAAACTAAAAATTAAAATTGAGTTGAAAACGGTGTTACTAATCCTCAGAAATCCTGTATTGGCAAAAGAGTGCATTTATCTACATTTAACAGCTTTTCATGTTATCCTGCACTTTGAAGAATTGAAAGTTGCAGAAATCTGACAGCAGAAAGTTTTTGCTGAGTCACACATAACTTTCTGCTTGAAGGCATTATTTTGTTATTGATTTACATGCAAATGTGTCAAGACTGTACAAACTGCACAAATGACCTGAAGGCACAGTACGTGTCAATGATCTTGGGTGACAAATTGCTAAACTGCCGAGTTGTTAAATGTTCTAATTAGGGACAAATTAAGAGGGTATTTGAAACATCACAAAGTCATTTCTGACTTACATTGGTGTCATAAATTGACCTTGGAGTAATTTTTCGTTGAGCGGATTTCTTTTTCACCAACGGTGACATTTGAAGGGATTAAGATGGTTCACGTGCCAAGGCGAATGTATCCCTTTTCAAATCTTATGAGGGTGGCAAACATCCTTCAGAATGGGTTTCGCCTGCTGGAAGGGAAGTTTCAGATGATTATCCTTGTTCCTTAGCCAATAGATGTAGAGATAGAGAAACACAGCTGGACAGAGCAGGAAAGTCAACGTTTTGGTCCGGAATTCTTCATCAGGGAACAATAGGCCAGTGAGTCTAACTTTAGTGATGAGGAAGCTAGTGGGAAAAATTCAGAGGAATAAAGTTACTCTCCAGTTTGAAAGGCAAGGATTAATCAAGAATATTAACATGGCTTTGCTGGGGGAAATTCTGTCTGGCAGGTTTGATTTTGGATGTGATGAGATGTATAGATGATGGTAATGTATTGGATATAGTCTACACAGACAAAGGTAAGGCAATTGGCAAGGTGCCGAATGGGAGACTCGACAAGAGGGTAAATGCTCATGGATTCAGGGCAATTAGATCCAAAATGAAACTCAGTGTGAGCAAATGCAAGGTCTTGCACTTTGGAAAAAAGAACACAGGCATGAACTATTTTATAAACGGTGAGAAAATTCATAAAACCAAAATACATAGGGATCTGGGAGCGCAAGTACAGGATTCTCTAAAGGTTGCCTTGCAGGTTGAGTCTGTGGTTAAGAAAGCAAATGTAATGTTGTCATTCAGCTCAAGAGGGTTGGAATGTAAAAGCAGTGAGGTGCTACTGAGACTTTATAAAGCTCTGGTTAGACCCCATTTAGAATACTGTGTCCAATTTTGGGCCCCACACCTCAGGAAGGACATACTGGCACAGGAGCGTGTTCAGCGGAGATACACACAGATGATCCCTGGAATGGTAGGTCTAATATACGAGGAACGGCTGAGGATCCTGGGATTGTATTAGTTAAGAGTTCAGAAGGTTGAGGGGAGATCTAATAGAAACTTAGAAGATAATGCATGGCTTGGAAAAGGTGGACGCTGGGAAGTTGTTTCTGTCAAGAACCTATGGATCCAGCCTTAGAATTAGAGGGGGTCAATTTAGAATGGAAATGAGGAGACATTTCTTCAGCCAGAAGTGTTGGGCCTGTGGAATTCATTGCCGCAGAGTGCAGTGGAGGCCGGGACGTTAAATGTCTTCAAGGCAGATTGATAAATTCTTAATCTCGCATGGAATTAAGGGATACGGGGAAAGCACGGGTAAGTAGCGTTGAAACGCCCATTAGCCATGATTGAATGGTGGAGTGGACTCAGTGGGCTGAATGGCCTTACTTCCACTCTTACTTCTTATGGTCTTCTTATGGTCTTAAAATTGGCTTTGTGGCAGGAGGAAGAGGGTGTTGGTGGAAGGCTGGTTTTGTGACTGCAGGGTTTGATACTAGTTTCCTTGCTGTTTCTAGTGAACATCAATGAGTTAGATATCAATGTAGGAAGTTTGATCAGTAAGTTCACAGATAACTTAAAAATTGATGGCCTGGTAAGTAGTGAGGAGAAAAACCTTAGACGACGGGATGTTATAAATAGGCTGGTCAGATGGACATAACAACAGCAAATGGAATTTGATCAGGGTAAGTGTGAGGTGATGCATTTGGAAAGAGTAACAAGACAAGGGAATGGCAGGACCCTGGCAAGCAAAAAGGATCAGAGAGACTCCCCCAGTTCTCAGGTAGGGTCACTTGACCTGAAATGTGATTTTTCTCCACAGATGCTGCCAGACCTGCTGAGCTTTTTCAGCAAATTCTGTTTTTGATTCTGATTTCCAGCGTCTGGGACTCTTTGGTTTTTGTATCAGAGAGACCTTGGTGTGCATATCCATGGAACCTTGTAGGCAACAGAACAGGTGGTTATGAAGGCATATGGGAGACTCGATATCACTAGGGGATGGGTTGAATACAAGAGCAGGGAGTTATGATGGAGCTGTATATAACATTAGTTAGGCCACAGCTGGAATACTGTATTCACCACACACCAGAAACATCTGAGAGCGACACAGTTCTGACTCCACTTATATTCTTTGAAATGGAGTTCCAGTACGACCAGTATCTTTATTTCCAAATATTATTGACTTTTCTTCCCTCTTGGAATGAAAGAGGATCGTAGCAGCAAACCAATCCAATCACAGCTGGATATTGGTGATGCAATACATACAGCATCCACTGATATTCGATTCTACCATATGCTATCCTCTCAGTATGTATCTTGTCAAGTCACCTCAGAATTGTATATATTTCCTTCCTTATATGTATCTGCTTTTTCTAAACTCCAATGAGTATGCACTCAACCTTTCCATTCCATAAATCAGCTTGGTGATAACTTCTCTGAACTTCCACCAATTCAAGCTTATCCCTCCTTACAAAGGGGGGTCAAAACGATATCCAGCACTCCAGATACAACTCTCTAACACCCTAAACAGTTGCTGCAATACTGCGTTTATATTCCATTCCATTTGCAATGAAGGCCAATACTCATTTACATATCTAACTGTTTACGTTACCTGCATGCTAACTTTTTGTGATTTATGTACAAGGATACTCAGATTCCTCTATGCCCCAATATTTTGCAATCTCTCTTCAGTTAAATAATATTCCACTTTTCCATCCTTCTTATCAAGCTGATATTTTCCTCCATATCCCTTTGTTGATACTATGTGTGCTCCTCACATGTTGTAATGTCAGCATATTTTGTCACCTCACAGTATGACCCTCACTAATATGTGTTGAATATAGTTGACACCTCAGCACTGATCCTTGCTGCATGCCAATTGTTATAGTTTGCCAACTTGGAAATTATGCATTTCTCCTGACTGTCTATTACCTGTAAGAAAGCCAACCTTCTATCCATACTAATGTATCACCTGCAACACCGTAAAGTCATATTCTATGCATTAATTGTTTATGTGACACATTATGGCTAACCTTTTGAAATCAGCTCCTACTTCTGTAATAATGGATATTGCCATTTGACCAATGACTGGTATGACCCTACAGATGAACCACTGATATCTACCATGTGCTCCTCTTCCTGGGATCACCTCTTACTCTAATGAACCTGGGCCTGGAAAAATCACTTGATTTCCCTGTCCCCTTCGATGACTTAGCAGCTCCCAATGTGCAAGTGTGGGGAGGTGATGGCTGGTGGTATTATTGCTGGATTCTTAATCCAGAGATCCAGGTAATGCCCTGGGGACTCAGATTCAAATCCCGTCATGGTAGATGGTGAAATTTGAATTCAATTTTTAGAAAATCTTGAATGAGGAGTCTCATGATGACCATGAATCCATTGCTGATTGTCAGAAAAACCCTTCTGGTTCACTAAAGTCTTTTAGGGGTGGCACGGGGGCTCAGTGGTTAGCACTGCTGCCTCACAGCAACAGGGACAACAGTTCAATTCCAGCCTTGGATGACTGTGTGTGTGGAGTTTGCACATTCTCCCTGTGTCTGCATGGGTTTCCTCTGGGTGCTCCAGTTCCCACAATCAATCCAAAGATGAGCAGGTTAGTTCAATTGACCATGGGAAATGCAAGGTTACAGGGATAGGGGAGGGGTGAGGTGAGTCTGGGTGTGATGTTCTTCAGAGGGTCATTATGGACTTGTTGGGCTGAATGGCCTGTTTCCACTGCCTTCCTTACCTGGGCTAGCTTATGTGATTTTAGTTGACTCTCAATTGCCCTCTGGGCAATGAATGAATGAATTTTAAAAAAGATGCGATCCCTCAGGAAATTTACAGCAATCATTTCAAAACTCAAACATTGAGACTTCCAGGCCACTCTCTGCCCACCCCAAGCTTGTTTCAGAGTCGAAAGTGTGGCGCTGGAAAAGCACAATAGGTTGGGCTGCATCCGAGGAGCAGGAGAGTCGACATTTTAGGCATAAGCCCTTCATCAGGAATGAGGAGATGTTAGAAAGGTTGAGTGCATACTCATTGGAGCCCCTCGTTCCTGACCTGCTGTGCTTTTCAAACACAACACTCTCGAAGCTGATCTGAAGTCCTCATGTTGTCCAAACTTGTTTCAGTCATGTGATTTGGCATGTCACAAGACTAACACACAATTTCAGTAGCACCTATCACTCATGTTTTCAGGAATAATTAACTGATGAAGAATCATACTGGAGTTGGAACGTTAACTGTTCTTCTCTCTGCACAGATGTTGCCCGACCAGCTGCGTGTTTCCAGCAATTTCTGTGCCTGTGTCAGATTTCCAGCCTTCGCTGTATTTTACTTTTATTCAAAGCCTTAACTAACAGTCACCAATGAGGGACTGCAATGGAATTGAGCACGTGAACTGAATTGGTTGGCGTTCTTTTATTGTCAAAACCAAATTTCAAACATGCCAACGCGCAAAGATAAGTCTGTCTAAATTCACTGCAAAAAGGATCTGATTAATTAATTAAGGACAAAGTAATTAAATTAGCATAAAATGCATCATTTTTAGTTAATCAACTTGGAGCAGAATAACAAAGAATCTTCAGGTCCCAAAGAAATTTATGCAAAACAGATTTCTTCTGAGGCATAATTTTTTTTTTGAAGGTAAATGCCTTGGAAATATGGATAACGAGACAGAACATCTATTGGTTATCCATCAGGGCTGCTAGATGATGAAGCTTTGTTTGTTTTAAGGGTTCACTCTCTTCAAAGTTTCCTAACGTGAATTGAAGGGAAGATTCTTTGCAGTACTGTACACGTCTATCTGCTTTTGCAGCTTTCCATCTTGCCCTGCTCTACACATTCCCTTTCATCCGCTGTTTTCAAATGGATATTGCAATAGAGACAGACAGTGTGGTCAGAATACTGAATGTTGTTTTTGCTGCAAGCTTATTGATGTAATGTCCACTGGGTTAAAACCTTTACACGTCCACGGAAGACAAAATGGGATTCAAACTGGAACAGAGCAGTCACTAGAATCCAGGCCCCTGCTAATCACTTGGTTAAATTAGTGTGCTCGGTGTGGTTGACATGTTGAGTGAAAATCCAATCGAGAGACATAGAGCTGTCGCAGGCATTAGAAAGGAAGCATCCGCACAAGTTAAAGAGCCTTCACATTATCAACTGTTACCTGGAGAGGCAAGAAAAAGCCCTTTCTCTTCCGTGTTTGTGAACAGTGTGTCAAAAGGCTCTGAAAAATGACTTTTCCTAAGTTTACAGGCTGCAGCTAATGCTCCCTTGGAGTAGGCCACACACAACGTTTGGAAAAAGTGAAGACTGCAGATGCTGGAGATCAATGTCAAAATTGTGTGGCGCTGGAAAAGCCCTTTGAAGAGCTTATGGCCAATCCCCCTACTCCTCGGATATTGCCTGACTGGCTGTGCTTTTCCAGCACCACACTATTTGACAGACATAATGTTTGGACTGCCAGTTCCATTTCAACTTCACAATTATGAATGATCACAGAAAAACAGAAACAAGGAGTACAGGAGCAGGGGTAGGCCATTCGGTCTTTTGAGCTTGGTGTGTCATTTAATACAGAATCCCCACAGAATGGAAACAGGCCAGTCAGCCCATTGAGTCCACTCTGATGCTCTGAAGAGCTCCCATGCACAAATTCCCCCCCTCCACCCCCATCCCTGTCACCCTGCATTTCCCAAGGCTAATACACACATCGCTAGATACTACAGGCGATTTAGCATGGCCAATCCACCTAACCTGTTCGTCTTTGGACTGTGGGAGGAAACTGAACCACCCGGAGGAAATCCACACAGACTCGGGGAGAATGTGCAAACTCCACACAGACAGTCGCTCGAGGCTGAAATTGAATCCAGGTCCCTGGCACTGTGAGGCAGCAGTGCTAAGCGTTCAGCTGCCATGCAAACTCAGGACCTGGCTCCCACTTTCTCCTCATACTCTAGAACATAGAACATAGAACATAGAAAAATACAGTGCAGTACAGGCCCTTTGGCCCTCGATGTTGCACCGATCCAAGCCCACCTAACCTACACTAGCCCACTATCCTCTATATGCCTACCCAATGCCCGTTTAAATGCCCATAAAGAGGGAGAGTCCACCACTGCTACTGGCAGGGCATTCCATGAACTCACGACTCGCTGAGTAAAGAATCTACCCCTAACATCTGTCCTATACCTACCACCCCTTAATTTAAAGCTATGCCCCCTCGTAATAGCTGACTCCATACGTGGAAAAAGGTTCTCATGGTCAACCCTATCTAAACCCCTAATCATCTTGTACACCTCTATCAAGTCACCACTAAACCTTCTTTTCTCCAATGAAAACAACCCCAAGTGCCTCAGCCTTTCCTCTTACGATCTTCCTACCATACCAGGCAACATCCTGGTAAACCTCCTCTGCACCCGTTCCTGTGCCTCCACATCCTTCCTATAGTATGGCGACCAAAACTGCACACAATACTCCAGATGTGGCCGCACCAGAGTCTTATACAACTGCAACATGACCTCAGGGCTCCGGAACTCAATTCCTCTACCAATAAAAGCCAATACGCCATATGCCTTCTTCACCGCACTATTTACCTGGGTGGCAACTTTCAGAGATCTGTGTACATGGACACCAAGATCCCTCTGCTCATCCACACTACCAAGTATCCAACCATTAGCTCAGTACCCCGTCTTTTTGTTACTCTTACCAAAGTGAATCACCTCACACTTAGCTACATTGAACTCCATTTGCCACCTTTCTGCCCAGCTCTGCAACTTATCTATATCCTGCTGTAACCTGACACATCCTTCCTCACTGTCAACAACTCCACCAACTTTCGTATCATCCGCAAACTTGCTCACCCAACCTTCTAGCCCCTCCTCCAGGTCATTTATAAAAATGACATACAGCAATGGTCCCAAAACAGATCCTTGCGGAACACCACTAGTAACGGCACTCCAAGATGAACCTTTACCATCAACTACTACCCTCTGTCTTCTTCCAGCCAGCCAATTCCTAATCCAAACCTCCAACTCACCCTCAATGCCATACCTCTGTATTTTTTGCAGTAGCCTACCATGGGGAACCTTATCAAATGCCTTACTAAAATCCATATACACCACATCTACCGCTTTACCCTCGTCTACCTCCTTAGTCACCTTCTCAAAGAATTCAATAAGGTTTGTGAGGCACGACCTGCCCTTCACAAAACCATGCTGACTATCCATGATCACATTATTCCTATCATAAATCCTATCCCTTACAATTCTCTCTAAGACTTTGCCCACAACAGAAGTGAGACTCACCGGCCTATAGTTACTAGGGTTATCCCTACTCCCCTTCTTGAACAAGGGAACCACATTTGCTATCCTCCAGTCTACTGGCACTAATCCTGTAGACAACGAGGACATAAAAATCAAGGCCAATGGCTCTGCAATCTCCTCCCTTGCTTCCCAGAGAATCCTAGGATAAATGCCATCAGGCCCAGGGGACTTATCTATTTTCACCCTTTCCAGAATTTCCAACACCTCTTCCCTACATACCTCAAAGCCGTCCATTGTAATTAATTGTGACTCAATATTCACATCGGCAACAATGTCCTGTTCCTGAGTGAATACTGACGAAAAGTATTCATTCAGTGTCTCCCCAATCTCTTCAGCCTCCACACGCAACTTCCCACTACTATCCTTGACTGGACCTATTCCTACCCTAGTCATTCTTTTATTCCTGACATACCTATAGAAAGCCTTTGGGTTTTCCCTAATCCTACCAACTAAGGACTTTTCATGTCCCCTCCTTGCTGCTCTTAGCTCTCTCTTCAGATCCTTCCTGGCTACCTTGTAACTCTCAATTGCCCCAATTGAACCTTCACGCCTCATCTTTACATAGGCCGCCCTCTTCCATTTAGCAAGGGATTCCAATTCCTTATTAAACCACGGCTCCCTCACACGACCCTTTCCTCCCTGCCTGACAGGTACATACTTATCAATGACACTCAATAGCTGCTCCTTGAACAAGCTCCACATATCAATTGTGCCCATGCCTTGAAGCCTACTTTTCCAAGCCACGCATCCTAGGTAACCGCATCATAATTTCCCTGCCCCCAGCTATAACTCTTGCCCTACAGTGCACACTTATCCCTCTCCATCACTAGAGTAAAAGTCACCGAATTGTGGTCACTGTCCCCAAAGTGCTCACCTACCTCCAATTCTAACACCTGGCCTGGTTCGTTACCCAGAACCAAATCCAGTATGGCCTCACCTCTTGTTGGCCTGTTTACATATTGTGTCAGGAAACCCTCCTGCACACATTGGACAAATACCGACCCATCTAACGAACTCGAGCTATAGCTTTCCTAGTCAATATCTGGAAAGTTAAAGGCCCCCATAACAACCACCCTATTACTTTCACTCTTCTCCTGAATCATCCTCGCAATCCTTTCTTCTACGCCTCTAGGACTATTAGGAGGCCTGTAGAAAACTCCTAACAGGGTGACCTCACCTTTCCTATTCCTAACCTCAGCCCAAACTACCTCAGATGGCGAGTCTTCATCCATCGTCCTTTCCACCGCTGTAATACTATTTTGACAAGCAATGCCACACCTCTCCCTTTTTTACCCCCACCTCTGACCCTACTAAAACATTTAAACCCTGGAACCTGCAACAGCCAATCCTGTCCCTGTTCTACCCATGTCTCCGTAACATCGAAATCCCAGGTACCAACCCACGCTGCAAGTTCACCTACCTTATTTCATATACTTCTTGCATTGAAGTATACACACTTCAAGCCACTTTCCTGTTTACAGGCACCCTCCTTTGAGATTGATGCCATGTTCCTAACCTCCCTACACTCCAGGTCCTGCACCCTAAAGCTACAGTCTAGGTTCCCATGCCCCTGAAGTTTAAACCCCCCCCCCCAAGAGCACTAGCAAACCTCCCCCCAAGGATACTGCATGCTTTTATAGGGAAAAAAAACCTATCCAGGTAAGCTTGAGCTACACAAGCTTCCGGCTGTCCCTCTGGTCGTCGTCACTTCCCCCTGCTGCTCCCGCTCTTTCTGTGAAAAGAAAAAAAAAACGCTGCCCGCTACCGGTAAGTAATTTTAAAACAAACTGTCTCACCTTAGCTGTAACCTTCTGGGTTCTGAATCCTTTAGTCCTAAAAACTGTATCGAACTCCTTCTTGTAAATATTCAAATGTCCGCAATCATTTTCTATGGCAGAGGCGCACCACAAACTTACTAGTTTCTGGGTGAAGAAATTTCGAATCATCTTAGTCCTAAATGTTCTAGCCTCCATCTTGAGACTGTGAACCCAGTTCTTGACTCCCTGGTCACTGGGAATAATGTTCCTGCTGATATTCCCTGTGGTTGGATAGTGAGGGCTACTTCTGTATCAATGCTTCCCACATTCATCTAACATTCATCTTCTTGCTGCTTTAAGTGGATTTGTGCATTTGCCAAATAAGATTTAGAGGAATATCTGACCTCAATATGGTAGGGTGGATGAGCATATCAACCTTTTCCTGTTTGCATGCTCATTGCATGGACAAATATGCATTAGTGGTTCAGGAGCAAAGATAATGTCAGGTTTGGATGGTTTGAGCAACAGTGAGAGGTTGAATAGGCTGGGGCCATTTTCCCTGGAGCATCAGAGGCTGAAGGGTGACCTTATAAAAGTTTTTTAAAATCATGAGGGGCATGGATAGGATAAATAGCAAGGTCTTTTTCCCAGGGTGGGGGAGCTCAAAATTAGAGGGTATTGTATTGAGAGGGGAAAGATTTAAAACAGACTTAAGGAGCAACCTTTTCATGCAGAGGGTGGTGTGTATATGGAATGAGCTGCCAGAGGAAGTGACGGAGGCTGGTACAATTACAGCATTTAAAAGGCATCTGAATGAGTATATGAATAGGAAGGGTTTAGAGGGATATGGACCAAGCGCTGGCAAATGGGACGAGATTAGGTTAGGGTATCTGGTCGGCAATGGACAAGTCTGTTTCCATGCTGTACATCTCTATGGCTCTCTAAGACAACGTAAAGAGTTTATTGCTGTGGTGAAAAATGTCAGTTTGGCGGAAGGGAGTAAGGATTCCAACTTCAGACTATTGTTTCTTGGTTAGATTTGGAGCATCAAAATTGACAACTATTGAAACCCATAAATAAATGTGCAAAAACTCTGCTGGGAGGTATTTTCTAACCAACCTGTTTGGAAATCCTTCCACATCAGGCAGAGATTTTCCTGAACGCTCAACCACCTCATCTCTTGATGTGGTCTCCTCTACACTAGGGAGACCGGACGCCAACTGTGGAATGTTTCAATGAACATCTCCAGGACACATGCACCAACCAACCCCACCATCCTGTGGCTGACCACTTCAACTCCCTCTCCCAGTCCGCCAAGGACTTGCAAGTCCTGGGCTGCCTTCACTGTCAACTCCAAGCCAACCGACGCCTGGAGGAAGAACACCTCATTTTCTGCCTTGAGACTCTCCAACCACATAGCATCCATGCCGATTTCACAAGTTTCCTCATCTCCCGATCCCCCATCTCATCCCAGATCAACCCTCCAATTCAACACCACCCTCCTAAACTGTCCTACCTGTCCATCTTCCTTCCCATCTATTTGGCCCACACTCCCCTCCGACCTAACACCATCACCTCCCACCTCCATCTATTTATTAGGTAAAAACAATGACTGCAGATGCTGGAAACCAGATTCTGGATTAGTGGTGCTGGAAGAGCACAGCAGTTCAGGCAACATCCAAGGAGCTTCGAAATCGACGTTTTGGGCAAAAGCCCTTATTCCTGATGAAGGGCTTTTGCTCGAAACGTCGATTTCGAAGCTCCTTGGATGCTGCCTGAACTGCTGTGCTCTTCCAGCACCACTAATCCAGAATCCATCTATTTATTGCCTTCCCACTGCCTCCCCCCTAGCCTCACTCACAACTTCCTATTTATCTCTCATCCCCCTTTCCCCCCACCCCCCACAACATTCCTGAGGAAAGGCTTATGCCCGAAATGTCAATTCTCCTACACCTCGGATGCTGCCTGACCTGCTGTGCTGTTCCAGCGCCACACTCTTCAACTCTGATCTCCAGCATCTGTAGTCCTCACTTTCTCCTTAGGACATGTTTGGAGATGTTATTACAAAACTCTGGAGCAGATGAAAACTGAAGCTTACAAAATAACTGTACACTCTCACAGATATTTCAGGAAAAGGTGAACCTGGAAATTTTACCCTTTTGGCTTTTGCAAGGCCTCAGTCTGACCATGGCATCTGAATTTTGGTGGTGACCTCTGCAGGTCTCTCATGAGTCTCCAGGCAAGCATGCAGGTGTAGGTAGTGAAAGGGACAAAATACAGTACCACTGACAACTCTTCGCTGGTATCCATGAATTACTGCAGCCTTGCATGAAATCCCTAGGTTTGAACATCAGCCTGAGGCCTAGTCAGGCAATAGCTCAGACCGAGTGGAAAAGCCCAGGAATTCCCAGAACTTACAATGTCTAATTATACATCGAAGCCATCTGAGATGAGCTACATAATCAATGTTTGTTAACTTGTGAAAGAAAAGAGGCCATGTCAGGAAATAGTAATAGTTTTAGCAGACAAGAGATTCCAGAGATTTTAATTTGTTAAAATTGGAGGTGCAAAGCTGAAATTAGGCATTAATCCATTTGGGTATAAATCGATATAATAAGGTTCAATTTTGTTTCGTTGAAAAGTGAAAAAAAAAAGCTATAAAAACCCAGCAGGTCAATTTTGGAGATAAATGTTCAGTTTTGAAAGGTTTCAGAAGTGACTTACAAGGATGTTGCCAGGATTTGAGGATTTGAGCTATAGGGAGAGGCTGAACAGGCTGGGGCTGTTTTCCCTGGAGTGTCGGAGGCTGAGGGGTGACCTTATGGAGGTTTATAAAATCATGAGAGGCATGGACAGGGTAAATAGACAAGGTCTTTTCCCTGGGTGGGGGAGTCCAAAACTAGAGGGCATAGGTTTAGGGTGAGAGGGGCAAGTTATAAAAGGGACCTAAGGGGCAACCTTTTTACACTGAGATTGGTGCGTGTATGGAATGAGCTGCTGGAGGAAGTAGTGGAGGCTAATACAATTATAACACCTAAAAGGCATCTGGATGGGTATATGAATAGAAAAGGTTTAGACGGATATGTGCCAAATGTTGGCAAATGGCACTGGACTAATCTAGGATATCTGGTTGGCATGGACGAGTTGGACCGAGGAGTCTGTTTACGTGCTGTACATCCCTATGACTCTGTGACCCACTGATAAATGTCTGACTAAAAATTGAAGAGGGTTTTTTTGTCAGGTGCAAGCAAACATCAGGCACCTTTTGTAAACAGGCGAGGGACCCAGTTCCTGTTTTAACGGCATTCAGGAAATTGTTGTCCTGAGGAATGGAACAGGAGTGGTCAGGCCTGATGGAAGAAGTGTTCCTCTTCCACTGCAGCCCCGCCAGCTGTAATCAGATACTCACTTTTGTTGAAGCCAACCTAGGGCAAGTGCTAGAGAGAAGGGGGTTACAAATTTAATTCATACTCAAGGGCTTCCATCCAATAGAGCCATGACAGATCCCGGCCCTGACTCAGATTGCTTTGATAAATTATTGAGTTCTTTCAGTGCAGCTAGAGGCCATTTGGCCCATCTAGTCTGTACAGACCCTCCAAACAGCATCCTACTCAGACCTGTCCTCCTACTTTATCCCCTGTAACCTTGCATTTCCCTTGGTTAATCCAGGCAGCCTGCACATCTCTGGACACTATGAGCAATTTAGCATGATCAATCCACACTGACCTGCATATCTTTGGACTATGGGAGGAAACTGGTGCACCTGGTGGAAACCCACTCAGTCACGGGGAGAACATGCAAACTCCACAAGGATAGTAACCCGAGGTTGGAAGCAAACTTGGGTTCCTGGTACTCAGCCACCGGACAGTCCACCGTGCCTGGGCTCCAATTTGCGCCAGGCCTCAGGCCTCATAATTTGGATGAGACATTAGAGTGCTGCTGTTGTATCATTGCCTTTTGACTCAAGGCCATGCATGCAAGAATTTCAATTCTGTTGCCATGGTTCTGGATTTGAACACAATGGAATCCAGGGAGGAGGAGGGGAGCACAGATGGTACTTGCTGTGGGAAAAATGTCACCCCCTGAGTGGGAGATGATTAAATTAAAGAAAAAACACTCTTACAACCATGCAAGGAAAGCTGCAAACTCCAAATTTGCCATCTGGAAGACTCTCTTGCTCACTCAAAAACTCTCAGTCTCTTTCATTCACTTAGACCCCTCTCTCAAAGATTGGGTTCTACAAGCAAGAATTATTTCTACAAAATTCAACAATGAGTACATCCTTGATCTTGTCTGATCTGTGCCAGTCCTGGTATCACCATTAACCCCCTCTCCCATTCTCATAGACAATTGTGCCTGGGGAAAAGATGCAGCAGGAAAATAGGTGGGGTTTCTGTATTAACCCCTCATTCTCCACATTAACACATTTGAAATTTAGATGGTGAAAACACATATAAACAATGAGCTATGGTTATTATTATGGAAATAAAGTGTAAGGAGAGTGTGGTGAAGGATAAGAAATGGGAGCAGGAGTTGGCCAGGCACATTTCAAGTCTGCTCTGTTGTTCCACAAAATCATGACTGATCATTCATTTCATCCCAATTTCCTGCTCAAGCCATGTATTTAAAAAATAAAAGCTCCTTGGAGTCCAAATCTATCTCCATACTCAATGACTGAGCATTGATAGCCTTTAGGTATAATGTTATGCAAGAGCTGGAACACTTTGAGTAATGAGGTCGCTTTTCATCTTAGTCCTAAATAGTCAGACCCTTGTTCTGAGATTTTGTCCCCAGTTGTAGAATCTCCAAATTAGGAGGCCACTAGTTATGTCTTTGGTATCTGGTAGAAAAATAAAAACAGATGCAAATATGATCTATTTGTTCTTGTGCAAAACTCCAAGATGACTACAACCATAAGTTTACATCATTTTAGCAAATCAATAAAACATGCCTCGGTGCCTTTTAAATATCTTGATTTAAAGCTTTAGATGTTCTTTGTTGTTCAAGGAATGAGAAATGTGAAATTTACAATCAGGTGAATAAGGGAATTTTGCGATCTTATTTTATAATAGTTAATTTTTGCAATGACACTGGGAATCATGGTGTTCAATTTCCAGTGTGTTACCCCAAGAAATCATGACAATTTCAAGACTTCTGTTGAATTGATTCAATTTGGTTATATTACAAACCACGAGACTGGAAGCTGGATAGCTAAACAATGGAAAGATATCAAAAAACAGTGTTGCTTAATCTCATCATCCACTGCCTGTGATTACCTCTGATGCACTTTGACTAATTATTAAAAAATAATTAATATTAAAGCTTCAAAATGCCATTTGGAGTGACCAATTAACTTGTCTACTTGTGTTTCAGGTGGCTGCTGGGATCCTGGATTTACTTCTTGTTTGTATTTGATTATAGATGGAACACTGGGGAAATATCATGTCGTCATTGGTAATATGTTTAATTTCTTCAGTCTGGGTTTGGATTTGAAGTTTTCTCTAAGGATTACTGATTCACTGCACATGCTCACCTGAATTACCAATGTGACATTGAGCAGGAGCCTCATTTGCTCTGGGGGGGGGGGGGGTGCAGGGTGACTTTCAGGTTGACGAGAGGAAATGTAGAAGCAGTTGCAAATGTCAATGAAAGAGTGTGTTTTCTGTTCTCGACAAAGAAAGATACAAATATGTAGAACTTCAAGAGGTTAAAGTTTTAGGTGAAGGGGTGCAACATTTAGATTTACAACAGTTGAGGAGGAATTATTTCTCTCAAAGGGTCGTGAATCTTTGGAATTCAATACCACTGTGTGCAGCTGGATGCTGGACATTGGATGAATTTAAGGAGGAGACAGGCAGATTTTTAATGAATAATGGATTGAAGGGTGATGGGAACGGCCAGGAAAGTGGAATTGAGTCTGAGTTGAGATCAGCCATGATTATGTGAAATGACGTAAAGAACGACAGAGAGTTATGAACACAGCCCAGTCCATCACACAAACCAACCTTCCATCCATTGACTCCATCTACACTTCCTGCTGCATTTGCTTCCTTAGTGCATGCCTCTGTAACCAACTCATCCCACACGGACTCCGGACCTCCTTTAAACCAGCAGAGTTCGGACCCGAACAGGACAAACAGTACAGACTACAGATTCAAAAACACCAGCAACGGTTCTCCTTCAAGATCCTCTGCTCCACGCTCGCAGCAATGCGCCGGTACCTAACCTCTCTACAGTCAGCCCTGCCTCAGCTGAGGGCCACACTCTCTCAGAATTGCAAAGGACCCACTCTGTACTACATCCTCAGGAGAATCCATACTCTCAACAAACAGTATTTCAACTCCATTTCAAACATCAAAAACTGTAAGTACAACAAACTTTTATCTTCCCACCTCCATAACCAGCGCTCCTCAAACATTCCAGAAGATTCCCCTGGCCTCGGAAACGCCATTAGCCATGCGGCTGATGCAGCTACCACCCCCACGCTGATTGATGATGTCACTTCCGCCCCCATCATGGCCACTCCCACAGCCACCTCCGGCCCTCACATCATCGCCGATGCCACATGCTCAGTGACTTCCGCCACCCCTACTGCCGTGTCTGCCACCACTTCCGACCCCACCAGCGCCACTCATCTGCATTCTGCTGACACGCCCCCCACAGACCCCACTGTCACTATCCCCACCCCCCAGAACCCCGAGGGGAACACGACCCCTGCTCATGACTCCACCCCCATTCCCCCCACCATCACACCCACTCCGGGTACTGGCTCCGACCCCACTCCCAGCTCCACACCCACACCAGATCCCAGCTCCCAGCCCTGCCGAGTTTTCACCATCCCCCCAGACCTCCCCCTCACTGAGGACGAACGATCAGTCCTCAGCAAAGGACTCACCTTCATCCCCCTCCGTCCACGCATCAATGAATTTAATACACGCCGTGACGTCGAACAATTCTTCCGTCGCCTCCGCCTCCGAGCTTACTTTCACAATCAGGACTCCCGCCCACCTTCTGAGGACCCCTTCGCCCACCTCCAACACACTGCATCCACCTGGACACCCCGCGCTGGCCTATTACCTGCCCTCGACCTCTTCATTTCCAACTGCCGCCGGGACATTAACCGCCTCAACCTGTCTACCCCCCTCCCCACTCCAACCTCTCACCCTCACAACGCGCAGCCCTCCAATCCCTCTGCTCCAATCCTGACCTCACCATCAAGCCAGCGGACAAAGGGGGCGCAGTGGTAGTCTGGCGCACTGACCTCTACACCGCTGAAGCCAAACGCCAACTCGAGGACACCTCTTCCTACCGCCCCCTCGACCATGACCCCACCCCCCATCACCAAACCATCTTCTCCCAGACCATACAGAACCTCATCACCTCAGGAGATCTCCCACCCACAGCTTCCAACCTCACAGTCCGGGAAACCCACACTGCCCGGTTCTACCTCCTTCCCAAGATCCACAAGCCTGACCACCCTGGCCGACCCATTGTCTCAGCATGCTCCTGCCCCACTGAACTCACCTCTACCTACCTCAACACTGTCCTATCCCCCCTAGTCCAGAAACTCCCCACATACGTTCGGGACACCACCCACGCCTTCCACCTCCTCCAAGACTTCCGTTTCCCCGGCCCCCAAAGCCTCATCTTCACCATGGATATCCAATCCCTCTACTCCTCCATCCGCCATGACCAGGGCCTCCAAGCCCTCCGTTTTTTCCTCTCCAGACGTCCCCAACAGTACCCCTCCACCGACACTCTCATTCGTTTGGCCGAACTGATCCTCACCCTTAACAATTTCTCCTTTGAATCCTCCCACTTCCTCCAGACCAAAGGGGTAGCCATGGGCAAACGTATGGGCCTCAGCTATGCCTGTCTCTTTGTTGGCTACGTAGAACAGTTGATCTTCCGTAATTACACCGGCACCACTCCCCACCTCTTCCTCCGCTACATTGATGACTGCATTAGTGCCACCTCGTGCTCCCGCGAGGAGGTTGAGCAATTCATAAACTTCACCAACACATTCCACCCTGACCTTAAATTTACCTGGACCATCTCTGACACCTCCCTCCCCTTCCTGGACCTCTCCATCTCCCTTAGTGACGACCGACTTGACACTGACATTTTTTACAAACCCACCGACTCCCACAGCTACCTGGATTACACCTCCTCCCACCCTATCTCTTGCAAAAATGCCATCTTGCAAAAATGTATTCCCAATTCCTCCGCCTCCGCCGTATCTGCTCCCAGGAGGACCAGTTCCACCACAGAACACACCAGATGGCCTCCTTCTTTAGAGACCGCAATTTCCCTTCCCACATGGTTAATGATGCCCTCCAACGCATCTCGTCCACATCCCGCACCTCCGCCCTCAGACCCCACCCCTCCAACCGTGACAAGGATAGAACGCCCCTGGTGCTCACCTTCCACCCTACAAACCTTCGCAAAAACCAAATCATCTATCCACTCCACCCTTTCCGCCACCTCCAAAAAGACCCCACCACCAGGAATATATTTCCCTCCCCACCCCTTTCCGCCTTCTGCAAAGACCGTTCCCTCCGTGACTATCTGGTCAGGTCCACGCCCCCCTACGACCCACCCTCCCATCCTGGCACTTTCCCCTGCCACCACAGGAACTGTAAAACCTGTGCCCACACCTCCTCCCTCACCTCTATCCAAGGCCCTAAAGGAGCCTTCCACATCCATCAAAGTTTTACCTGCACATCCACTAATATTATTTATTGTATCCGTGCTCCCGATGCGGTCTCCTCTACATTGGGGAGACTGGACACCTCCTAGCAGAGCGCTTTAGGGAACATCTCCGAGACACCCGCACCAATCAACCAAACCGCCCCGTGGCCCAACATTTCAACTCCCCCTCCCACTCTGCCGAGGACATGGAGGTCCTGGGCCTCTTTCACCGCCACTCCCTCCACCACCTGGAGGAAGAACGCCTCATCTTCCGCCTTGGAACACTTCAACCCCAGGGCATCAATGTGGACTTCAACAGCTTCCTCATTTCCCCTTCCCCCACCTCATCCTAGTTTCAAACTTCCAGCTCAGCACTGTCCCTTTGACTTGTCTGACCTGCCTAGCTCCTTTTCCACCTATCCACTCCACCCTTTCCTCCCTGACCTATCACCTTCATCTCCTCCCCCACTCACCCATTGTACCCTATGCTACTCTCTGCCCACCCCCACCCTCCCCTAGCTTATCTCTCCACGCTTCAGGCTCTCTGCCTTTATTCCTGATGAAGGGCTTTTGCCCGAAACGTCGATTTCGCTGCTTGTTGGATGCTGCCTGAATTGCTGTGCTCTTCCAGCACCACTGATCCAGCCTCAGGAAGGCAGCCAACATCATCAAAGGTCCCTCCCATCCTGGTTATAATCCCTTCCAACCTCTTCCATTGGGCAGAAGATTCAAAAGCTTAAACACAGACCAACAGATTCAAGAACAGCTTCTTTCCCACTGTCATTAGACTCCTGAAGGACCTCTTAAATTTTAAATTTAATGTTGATCTCACTGTTTGTGCGCCCTCTCTACAGCCGTAACATTGTATTCCTCACTCTATTCTACTACCCTTATGCACTTTGCATGGTGTGATTTGTCTGTACTGCATGCAAAACACAACTTTTCACTGTACCGAGGTACAGTGACAATAATAAATCAAGTCAAATCTATTCAAATCAAAGGACAGATCAGGCTCAAGGAGCTGAATTGCCTATGCCTGCTCCTAGTTCACATATTTCAGCAAATCTACTAGAAAGCCCCTCTGCAGAAGGATTTGGCACCAGGATTTACTTGAACAGACCAGTTAGTGAGCCTGTTCTGATATCTCGTGATATCAGACACTGCAGTTGATAAACTTGCTGATGTAGCTATTCTTCCCATGTTTTCACTAACAATCAAAGCATGAAGATCTAAGCTGTATGCTGAGCATGCTTTCCACGCTGGGTAACCCCAGCAGTCCTGGCAACTGTAGAAACTGTAGCCATAAACAGAAGGTATTCTCAATCGTCATGAATTGCTGAGCATTCCAGCTCACACTTGGCTAAGGTAGGCTGCAATACAAGGGCCTAGAATCGGAGCACCTTGCTAACACTTATTCCACATCCCTAACCACTCATACAGCAGTTGAGAGTCAACCACATTTCTGGGGTCTGAATTTCCTTCCCTAAAAGACATTAATGAACCGGATTTTTATTGAATCGAAATTCTGTCACTGTGGGCATCGAACGCAGGTCCCCAGAAGATTACCTGGGTCTCTAGATTAATAATCTAGTGATAATACCACTAGACCATCACCTCCTGTCAATGTTACTAAATGAGAGGTGATGGTCTAGTGGTATTATCACTAGATTATTAATCTAGAGACCCAGGTAATCTTCTGGGGACCTGCGTTCGATGCCCACAGTGACAGAATTTCGATTCAATAAAAATCCGGTTCATTAATGTCTTTTAGGGAAGGAAATCCAGACCCCAGAAATGTGGTTGACTCTCAACTGCTGTATGAGTGGTTAGGGATGTGGAATAAGTGTTAGCCTAGCCAGCAATGCTCATGTCCCATGGTTGAATCAAAAAACAAATTGTTAAGCATTGTGTGCCCTTCCTTTAAGGACTGATGGTTAGGCAGCATGCACAAAGCACGTCTCCCCAGCAACATCAGCCAACCCAGCTCGCCACAACCAGGAGACACATCAGTCGTTAGTGCTGCTGCCACAAGATGCCTGGGATCTGGTTTCAATTCCACCCTCTGGTGACAGTCCAGAGGAGTTTACACATTCTCCCTATGTCTGTGTTGTTTTCCTTCAGGTGCTCCGGTTTCCCCCCACAGTCCAATGATGTGCAGGTTGGGTGGATTGGCCACACTAAGTTGCCCCATTGTGTCCAGGGACATGCAAGCTAGATGGGTTAGTCATGGGAAATGCCGGGTTGTAGGGCTGGGGAGACAGGAATGGGTGAGATGCTCTTCGGAGCATCACTGTGGACTCGATGGCTTGCTTCCGAGCTGTAGGGATCCAATAATCAAGCAGGTTTTAGGGTCATTATCGGAAATATGTGAAGGGTCTACTGCCCCAAGTCAGGCACAAGTCCCAGGTACCTCTTTTGATGTCCATTGCCAATGTGGTCCCCTCAGCTCATCATCTGTTGTACCCGCAGTGGCAGTCTCTTCATTGGCACTTGTCGCAACACCGGCACAGCGACACTGGATTTCTTTCAGCTGTTAGTTCACCCATGACCCTCAACAACCCCTTCCTGAGTCACGCGAGATGAACCAGTGACCTGTTGATGCTCTTAGAGGCTGTGAAGTTAACAATTACGGATAAACAAATTGCCGTGTTTGGTTAAACGAAAACAGGAAGTGTTGGAGAAACTTGGTGGGTCTGGCCACATCTTTAGAGACCGTTAACATTTTGAGTCCAATTTGAGTCTTCTTCAAACTGTATTGACTTCCATATTGGACTCGAAAGGTTGACTCTTTCTCTCTGCCAGACGTGCTGAGTTTCTCCAGCAGTTTCTGATTTTATTGCAAATTTTCAACAGCTGAAAGGTCTTGTTACCACCTGCATGGCAGGCCTGTTGCTTCAGAATTTGCCGAGCACATTCCTGGAGCACATTCGAACAGCCTTAATTCCAGAATCATTGTTCCAATATGAAGACAAACACACTAGACAGTCTGTCTGGAGTTCACCATCACACAAAGCATACAAACTAACTCTCAGCTCCTCAAAGTTCCTCTTGAGGGAGATCACATCAATTTTCTTTGCCACACAAGGGCAAATTTGTCCAGACAAACTTCCAACCAGAATACGTAAACATTTGCCTTATTTCTCTTGGGCACTGACCACTGGTTGTGAAAAGTTAAGTCCAATGTTGAGAGTTCTCTCTGGTGATGTTTTTTTTTCCTTCAGTAATTGCTAGGCTGTGGAAATTTCTCAACGTTAGCTGTTTCACTGAAATTTCACCAGCCACTTTTTATAAACAAAAAGATGACCTTGTACTTCAAATTGGAGCTCGTTTTAAGGTCAGCGTCACAGCTGTGCTGAAACTTGGAAAACATTGAGGGCTCCTGGGCCACCGAGTACTCCCAATGGTTGGAGGCCAATGCTTGCACCTTGGGAAAGCATAGAAACGTGAAGCTAGCTGTGGAAACGTTGCAGTCTGTGAGTCTGCATTAACCTGAGCTTTTCTTGCTGTCATGGTCAGTTGGGTGGACAGCTGGTTAGTGGTGTCAGTAGTGTGGGGTCAATTCCTTGTACCCAACTGAGGTTGCCATGTAAGTCTTGCCTTCTCAACCTTGCAGCTCCTTTGAGGCATGGTGACCCTCAGATTAAACTCTTCACCAGACGTCTCTCTCTCTCTCTCTCTAATGTGAGAGTGGGCCAATGGTGACTTTACCATACCTTTCACTAGCTGTGAGATGTCAACATGTGGGAACACTCTTGTAGCTGCTGCTTGTCTCTGAATTGTGATTGAAATCTATACAGAATACTGTACCAGGCTCTCTCATTTGGGGGTATCAGGGTCCTGCATCGGAGACATTTGCAGGTTCAATGTATGGATTCTGGTGAGGAAGGGGCTTATTTATCAGGAGACATTAAATAGGTTGGTTCTGTCCAGAAGATATGTGGCAAAAAGTGTAGCGCTGGAAAAGCACATCAGGTCAGGCAGCATCCGAGGAGCAGGAGACTCGACGTTTCCTGATGAAGGGCTTATGCCTGAAGCATTGACTCTCCTGCTCCTCAGATGCTGCCTGACCTGCTGAGCTTTTCCAGCCACACTTTTCGACTCTGACTGTCCAGCATCTGCAGTCCTCACTTTCTCCTAGTTTCTGAAGGTATGGGCCAAATGCTGACAAATGGGATGAGATTAATTTGGGATATCTGGTTGGCATAGACGAGTTGGACTGAAGGGTCTGTTTCTGTGCTGTACAGCTCTATGAGATGATCGTTTTGAAACGTAGGTTTTTGAAAAGGCTTGATCAAATGGAGGCTGGCAGGCTGCTTCCCCGCTTTAAGGGTCTCCCCATTTAAGACAGAGATGATTGGGAACCTCTTACCTCAGAGTTGCGAACAACATTCCTTTTGCGGCTGTAGCTACTGTGGGACCCAGCACGGACATTATCAAGACTCCCCTGAAAAACGTCTGATCTGCTTTGAACATTGGATGCACAGAACCCAGAGATCTGTGCAGAAAGGAAATAGTTAGTTGGTCATGAATCTTTAGAATGCTGTGCCCTGAGAGCTGTGGAGATGAGGTATTGAGTATCTTAAAAGTTGAGGTTAAAAATCACACAACGCCAGGTTATAGTCTAACAGGTTTATTTGGAAGTACAAGCTTTCAGAGCACTGCTTCTTCGTCCGGTGTACTACCAAATAAACCTGTTCTCTATGTTAAAAATTGCCAGGTTATAGTCCAGGGTCTTATGATTTTATACTCCACAACCTCCTGATGAAGGAGCAGTGCTCTGAAAGCTAGTGCTTCCAAATAAACCTGTTGGACTATAACCTGATGCTTTGTGATTTTTAACTTTGTACACCCCAGTCCAACACCGGCATCTCCAAATCATGAAAAATTGAGATCAGCCTTTTCTTTAACCTTAAGGGAGTTGAGAACAATGGGGACAGTGAAGTCATGATCAAGATCAGTTCAGCTATGACCTTATTGAAGGGCAGCATGGTGTACTCCTGTTCCTGTATCCTACCCCTCACATTCTAATCTAATTGTCATTTTGTCAAAAGTAGGAAAATAAAGAACATGCATTTCATCATGTAGCACTTCGTCATGTACCTGAACATACCAAAATGCTTCACAACCTATCAATTCCAGTTGTAGTGTAAGTAAAGGACAAAGCCAATTAACACACATCAAGATTCCACAAACAGCGAATGAAATGAGTGATAAGGCAGCTTTGTTATCATGGGTTTTACTGGGGGGTTTTCATTTCTTGACCTTTTGCAACTGCACTAAAAGTTTTAAATCAGTTTAAATCTTTTGTCCTCTTTACCGGGCCACAGCCACACCGATATGTATTTCTACTCTCCCCTCTTGACTTGTAATATAAGGGTGAGGTAGAGGGGAGGAGGAGAAAGGAACTCTGGTGTGAAGTTCCACAGGGGTCAAACGTCAGAATGCCTCTCCAAAACATGCACATGACTCTTTAGGGCTTGCATGGAGAAAGGGGATAGAATACTGCTCAAGATCTGTTCACTCCCCATGCCACTGAACTACATTGGCCCCTGGTTTGATCACTCCTCTGTTTTAATTCTTGGCCTTGAGTTCAGATGGTTTCATGTGCTTGTCTTCGCCTGCCCTTCTGACCTTCAATATCTCTGGAATCCTCCAAGATCCCAGTGCTCTTCCAATCCTGGACTCTTGGAAGTCCTTGATTTACACCACTCCCCCATTGACTGTGATTTCTGCCAACAATTCCATTTCTTGACTATTGGTTTCCATCGCTGCTGACTGTCGACTGTTTGCTGCGTTTGACCCTGAGGTGACCTTTCGACCACACAATCTGTCAATCACCAAGATTGCCTCCCTCCACTTCTATAAAACCACCCAAATTCCTAACCTCAGTTCATCTGTTGTTGGAACTCTCATCCACATTTTTGTTTCTATAAACATGTTTATTCCAATGGTCTCCTGGTTAGTCTATGATCTTCTGTGTCCATAAAGTATCGCTCATCCTGAACCCCCCTGTGTGTAGCAAGACTTGGTGCAAGTCTCATTTACTCAGCACCCCTGGGCTTGTTGAATTACAATCTGCGATGATTGATTAGCTCTGGATTGATTAGCATCCTGTCTCACCATCCCTGCCCTTATTTTCCTATCCTTGTAAATTCCTCCAGGCACATGAGACGTCAGCATTTCTCCTCATCTAACATCCTGATCTTAATTGCTCCAGTCAGTGTTGTCCATGCTTTCTGGGTATGAGGCCTATACTCTGGAATTTCAACACTAAACCTCTGCCTTTCTTGCTTCCTAAAGCATTGATTTATGACCAAACATATAGTTGTTTGGTCTGGTCATACTTTCTATAATTGGTGTCAATAATAGTTATATAATGCTCTTTTTTACCAACTCATTCACTCTAAATCCTGATAATGTTTTTTTCAGTATCTTGATGTTTTGCTACTTTATAGAAGTCTCATGCTTAACTCTGCCTTCTCCTAAAGTCCTAAACTCTGAAATTCCTAAATCTATCTACTTCTAAACCTGCAAGGTACTCCCTAGAATTCATTTCTTTCATCTGTCCTCTTATCTCCTTATTTCCCTTTAATAGCTCCTTATTTGCATCAGCGATAAATTTTCTGTGACAACACCACTGTGGAGTATCTTGCAAAAATTGACAGAGAGCCAGTGATGAGGGAGAAAAGGCAATGTAAAAGACACACAGTTGAAAGGACAGGGATGGAGAGGAAAAGGTAGAGGGAGAGAAATAAGGAGTAAGTGAGGCGTCATTAAAATCTATGTCACAAGGCCATAGAGTCATACATCTCAGAAACAAACCCTTCGATCCAACTAGTCCATACTGACCATGTCCCTAAACTAATCTAGTCCCATATCCCTCTAACCCTTTCCTATTCATGTACCTGTTCAAGTCTCTTTGAAATGTTGTAACTGGACCTGCATTTATCACTTCTGGAAGCTTGTCCCATATAGGTACCATCCTCTGTGTGAAAAAGTTGCCCCTCGGGTCCCTTTTAAATCTTTCCCCTCTCACTTTAAACATATGCTGTCTAGTTTTCAGTTCTCCTACCCTAGTGAGAAGACCTTTGCCTTTCAGCTTATCTATGCTCCTCATGATTGTATAAACCTCTAAAAGGTCACCCCTCAACTTCCTACACTCCAGGGAAAGAAGACCTAGCCTATCCAGGCCCTCCTTATAACTCAAACACTCGAATCTTATTAACATCCTGGTAAATCTTTTCTGCACCCTCTCCAATTTAATACATCATTCACCAGGATGACCGGAACTGTACACAGTACTCTAAATATGCTTAAGAGAGACTGGTGAATGTTATCTAATTTGCATATAGTCAGAGTTTTAGTTACATCCAGTGATTTATTTTATGCCATAAGTTATTTCAGCTTAGAATACACAACGTTGCACGCTAATAGTACACTATTCAATTGGCTTTTCTAGCATATAAAATATCTGAAGGAACCTAAGTCTGGCCTTAATATTGATTTCTATGGGAAATCATGATTCACTTAAAGTTGTTTCACTTAAGGTTGTGTTTTCTAGGAATACAACCTCAACTTTGAGGAGGACTACCTGCATATTAAAAGTGTGATATAATTGCAAGCTGTCCTCATAGTATAACCACAATGACTGTTTGGAAATCTCTGACTTTCTCAAATGACCATTCCAGTTCAGAATAGTACACTTCACCTTGTTCAAATTTGTCAGAAGAGTGGCAGAAATCCAGAATTATTGCTTGAACACTGAAATTACAGCAGGTGAGAGGGAAGGTGCAAGTTTATCCACCACTTGGGCCTCGCTCGGAGTGATTCCGTGCTGAGTGATTCGCTCTGGAAGGAGAGTGATACAGCCTCAGTATATGCCTCTCACTGAATCCAATCAGACCAACCAATAAATAACATGATGTTGAAGTTCTCAAAGTAAAAATGTTTTCCAACTTTTTGTTGAAGGTCCTTGGTATGAGCAAAGCTAGCAGAACCTTTTCAAAAATTTAATTCTTTACAAATTAGTTCTGTGCTGAAGTCAGCAATTTTGCCTTAACTTAATCATCAAATTGCAGAGCAAAAGGAACATTTGAAGGATAGATTTGAAATCTCTCGCTTCAACAGCAAAATAAAGCTGCAATGGCTAAAAGACATTTGAGTCAGAGTTTATCCTTGAGGACAGATTCTGGGGTAATTTTCAGCTTCATTGCTTGAACAGTGCCCTGGAAGAGGGAATTACTGACTCCTTATAGCATCTGCACAATTTGATTTCCAGTGGATGGGTTGTGTATCAGGCAGGCAATCTGTACCATAAGGTTATGAACCCAGGGAATGAAGGTGGTGTTCTTTTTATTTGTCGATATGGAAATAGAGGCACCATTGGCCAGGCCAGATTCAATCCAATCCTGATTGCTCTTGAGAAGGTTTCTGAACAACATTAACACTGTTAATGTTAATCATGGATATTCCATATTTGGAAGGAGCTGAAAATGTGTTGCTGGAAAAGCGCAGCAGGTCAGGCAGCATCCAAGGAGCAGGAGAATCGATGTTTCAGGCATGAGCCCTTCTTCAGGAAAAGGGATTCTGGATGTAGGTTTGCTCGCTGAGCTGGAAGGTTCATTTTCAGACATTTCAGCACCATACAAGGTAACATCTTCAGTGAGCCTCCGGATGAAGCACTGGTGGGTAGTCTACTTTCTATTTATATGTTTGGGTTTTCTTGGGTTGGTGATGTCATTTCCTGTGATGACATTATTTCCTATGGTGATGTCATTTCCAGTTCCTTTTCTCAGGGGGTAGTAAATGGGATCCAGGTCAACATGTTTGTTGATAGAGTTCCGGTTGGAAAGCCATGCTTCTAGGAATTCTCATGCGTGTCTCTGTTTAGCTTGTCCTAGAATGGATGTGTTGTCCCAGTCAAAGTGGTGTCCTTCCTCATCTGTATGTAAGGATACTAATGAGAGTGGGTCATGTCTTTTTGTGGCTAGTTGATGTTCATGTATCCTGGTGGCTAGTTCTGCCTGTTTGTCCAATGCAGTATTTGTTACAGTTCTTGCAAAGTATTTTGTATGATTTAAAAATAACCTGGGGTGCAGATTTAAGGGAAGGAACAGGAGATTTAGAGGAGAAGCTGGGGAAGGGGAGGAGTACAGAAGGGAATGTAATCAAAATAGAAGAGAGCGTATTTGGTCTGAACTCAATGTTGAGTCATAGAGTCAGAGAGATGTACAGCATGGAAACAGACCCTTCAGTCCAATCTGTTCATGCCGACCAGTTATCCCAACCCAATCTAGTCCCACCTGCCAGCAACTGGCCCATATCCCTCCAAACCCATTCTATTCAAATACCCATCCAAATGCCTCTTAAATGTTGCAATTGTACCAGCCTCCACCACTTCCTCTGGCAGCTCATTCCATACACGTACCACGCTTGTATATATTTCCCCCCTCAAACTAAACCTATGCCCTCTAGTTCTGGACTCTCTGACCCCAGGGAAAAGACTTTGCCAATTTACCCTATCCATGATCCTCATAATTTTGTAAACATCTATAAGGTCAACCCTCAGCCTCCGACACTCCAGGGAAAACAGCCCCAGCCTGTTCAGCCTCTCCCTGTAGCTCAAATCCTCCAACCCTGGCAACATCCTTATAAATCTTTTCTGAAGCCTTTCAAGTTTCACAACATCTTTCTGATAGGAAGGAGACCAGAATTGCATGCAATATTCCAACAGTGGCTGAACCAATGTCCTGTACAGCCGCAACATGACCTCCCAACTCCTGTACTCAATACTCTGACCAATAAAGGAAAACATACCAAACGCCTTCTTCATTATCCTGTCTACCTGCGACTCCACTTTCAAGGAGCTATGAACCTGCGCTCCAAGGTCTCTTTGTTCAGCAACACTCCCTAGGACCTTACCATTAAGTGTATAAGTCCTGCTAAGATTTGCTTTCCCAAAATGCAGCACCTCGCATTTATCTGAATTAAACTCCATCTGCTACTTCTCAGCCCATTGGCCGATCTGGTCCAGATCCTGTTGTAATCTGAGATAACCCTCTTCGCTGTCCACTACATCTCCAATTTTGGTGTCATCTGCAAACTTACTAACTGTACCTCTTATGCTCGCATCCAAATAATTTATGTAAATGACAAAAAGTAGAGGACTCAACATCGATCCTTGTGGCACTCCACTGATCACAGGTCTCCAGTCTGAAAAACAACCCTCCACCACCACCCTCTCTCTTCTACCTTTGAGCCAGTTCTGTATCCATCTGGCTAGTTCTCCCTGTATTCCATGAGATCTAACCTTGCTAATCAGTCCCCCTTGGAGAACCTTGTCAAATGCCTTACTGAAGTCCATATAGATCACATCTACTGCTCTGCCCTCATCAATCCTCTTTGTTACTCCTTCAAAAGACTCAATCAAGTTTGTGAGACATGCTTTCCCATACACAAAGCCATGTTGACAATCCCTAATCAGTCCTTGCCTTTCCAAATACATGTACATCCTGTCCCTCAGGATTCCCTCCAACAACTTGCCCACCACCGAGGTTAGGCTCACTGGTCTATAGTTCCCTGGCTTGTCTTTACTGCCCTTCTTAGATAGTGACACCACATTTGCCAACCTCCAGTCTTCCGACAACTTACCTGTGACTATCGATGATACAAGTATCTCAGCAAGAGGCCCTGCAATCACCTCGCTAGCTTCCCACAGAGTTCTAGGGTACACCTGATCAGGTCTTGGGGATTTATCCACCTTTACCTGTTTCAAGACACGCAGCACTTCCTCCTCTGTAATCTGGACATTTTGCAAGATGTCACCATCTATTTCCCTACAGTCTACATCTTCCATATCCCTTTCCACAGTAAATACTGATGCAAAATACTCATTTAGTATTTCCCCCATTTTCTCGGATCCACACAAAGGCCGCCTTAATGATCTTTGAGGGTCCCTATTCTCTCCCTAGTTACCCTTTTGTCCTTAATACGTTTGTAAAGACCCTTTGGATTCTCCTTAATTCTATTTGCCAAAGCTATCTCATGTCACCTTTTTGCCCTATCTGATTTCCCTCTTATGTATACTCCTACTTCCTTTATACTCTTCTAAGGTTTCACACGATCTATCCTGTCTATACCTGACATATGCTTCCTTCTTTTTCTTAACCGAACCCTCAATTTCTTTAGTCATCCAGCATTCCCTACAGCTACCAGCCTTCCCTTTCACCCTGACAGGAATATACTTTCTCTGGATTCTCGTTATCTCATTTCTGAAATCTGCCCATTTTCCAGCCATCCCTTTACCTGCAAACATCTGCCTCCAATCAGCTTTCGAAAGTTCTTGCCTGATACCATCAAAATTGGCCTTTCTCCAATTTAGAACTTCAACTTTTAGATCTGGTCCATCCTTTTCCATCACTATTTTAAAACGAATAGAATTATGGTGACTGGCCCCAAAGTGCTCCCCCACTGACACCTCAGTCACCTACCCTGCTTCATTTCCCAAGAGTAGGTCAAGTTTTGCACCTTCTCTAGTAGGTACATCCACATACTGAATCAGAAAATTGTCTTATACGCACTTAACAAATTCCTCTCCATCTAAACCCTTAACACTATGGCAGTCCCAGTCTATGTTTGGAAAGTTAAAATCCCCTACCATAACCACCCTATTATTCTTACAGATAGCTGAGATCTCCTTACAAGTTTGTTTCTCAATTTCCCTCTGACTATTAGGGGTCTATAATACAATCCCAATAAGGTAATCGTCCCTTTCTTATTTCTCAGTTCCACCCAAATAACTTTCCTGGATGTATTTCTGGGAATATCCTCCCTCAGCACAGCTGTGAACACTATCCCTTATCAAAAATGCGACTCCCCTTGCTCTCTTGCCTCTGTTTCTTTCCTTCCTGCGGCATTTGTATCCCTGAACATTAAGCTGACAGTCCTGCCCATCCCTGAGCCATGTTTCTGTATTTGCTATAATATCCCAGTCCCATGTTTCTAACCATGCCCTGAGTTCATCTGCCTTCCTGGTTAGGCCCCTTGCATTGAAATAAATGCAGTTTAATTTATTAGCCCTACCATGTCCCTGCCTGCCCTGACTGGCCGTAGGTTGTAAAGTTCCCAAACCTGCAGGAGTCAATGAGTTCAGTTTCCCAGCATGAACACTGTCCTCCACTTTGATTTTGTCCATTCCCCTCCAGCATCTTGATTTGCCTGGCTTGCTCTCATCAAAATTGACCTATTTTCTACTGTTTGTATATGCCATTAACACCTCTATTGCAACTCAATATTTTCTTCACAACCGTTGTATGGTTATAACCCTTTTGCTCTGGGCACCTTTCCCCTTGCTCCCTTTACTTATTTGTCCACTGAATAAAAGCCACCATTTTCCAAACCCGTTCAATTCAGACGATGTCATTGAGCTCAGAGATCTCATCCTGACCTCCACAGATGCTGCCAGTCCGTTGGGTGTACCCGGTGATTTCTGGTTTTATTTTTGATCTCCAATATCCATAACACTTTATTTTTAGTTTAATCATTAAGATTGTTCAAGACAGAAATTTATAATTCTTTGTATCTTGAACTCATAACACAAATGGAATAGAGTGGGATAAAGTGCTGAGGTAGAAGATCAGATATGATCTAATTAAATGGTAGAGTTAACTCGAGAGAACAAATAATTTTGTCCTGCTGCAATGTCTCTCTATCCCTATAATACCAGAGCTAGCAATGCTGACATATTGAGTGTTTATTTTGCAGTTGTAAAAATAAGTTTATTTCAAAATGGAATTGGAAATGTTGTATTTCCTGGCATTAATATTTCTCACTTCCAAGAACACAAAAGAACATTGCTGGAAATTCAAGACAATCCAGGTCTCAAGGTGTTGCTGATCTTGCAAACACGATCCAGTTTTACTTAAAATAAAATACATTTCAAATGGTATTGATGCACCATAGAATTCCTGGTGTGGAAGCAGGCCTCTTGGCCCGTTGAGTCCACATTGACCCTTCGAAGAACATCCTACCCAGAGCCACCCACCTAACCTTTCCCTGTATTTCCCATGGCTAATCCACTTAGCCTCACTAGTTCCTGATGGATTTCATCTTCAGGTTTCAAGTTGACAATGAGTTCAGAAGGAGGGTCACCGGACCTGAAACACTAACTGCACTTTCTGTCCACAGATGTTTCCAGGCTTGCTAAGTGTCTCCAGCAATTCCTATGTTTGGTCAGTGAGGTATGTTGATTCATTGATTTTAATTTTTCTTAACACTCTTAATTCAGTGAAGATCCTATTGGATTGTAAGATAGCAAATATAACTCCTTTATTCAAAAAAAGAGGGGGAGGCAGAAAATAGGAAACTACAGGCTAGTTAGTTTAATATCTGTCAAAGGGAAATGTTAGAAGCTATGATTAAAGCAGTTATGACAGGGCACCTGGATAATTTTCAAGTACTCAGGAAGAGGTAACATGATTTTGCAAAAAGGAAATCATGTTTGACCAACCTTTTAGAGTTTATTGAGTCCCATTGAGACATTTTGAGTCTGTTGATGTCTTAGAACATGGAATAGTACAGCACAGTACAGGCCCTTTGGCCCCTCGATCTTGTGCAGACCTTTTATCCTACTCTAAGATCAAACTAACCTACATACCCTTCATTTTAATGTCATCCATGTGCCTGTCCAAATGTTGCTTGAATGTCCATAATGTATCTGACTCTACTACCACCGCTGGCAGTGCATTCCGTGCACCCACTGCTCTGTGTAAAGAACCTACCTCTGGCATCTCCCTTAAACCTTCACCAATCACCTTAAAATTATGCCCACTTGTGATAGCCATTTCTGCCCTGGGAAAAAAAAATCTGTCTATCCACTCTTATCTATGCCTGTCATCACCTTGTACACCTCTATCAAGTCACCTCTCATCCTTCTTCGCTCCAATGAAAAAGCCCTACCTCCCTCAAACTTTCTTGATTAGACATGCCTTCCAGTCCAGGCAGCACCCTGGTAAAACTCCTCGGCACCCTCTCTAGAGCTTCCACATTCTTCCTATAATGAGGTGACCGGAACAATGTGATGTTTCCCTTGAGGTGTGGAGGTGGTACCCTATAGAGATGCACTTGTTGGAGGACAAGTGCTGGGGATGAAGAGGTGGGAAGTTATGTGTTCAACCTCTGTCTTGCTCACTCTTTATTCATCCAGTTATTGACCTCCACTGTTGCTACGGGGTCTTGCTACCTTATTTGGCCTATGCTGTTCCCAACCAGACATTAAAGTCAGTGGGATCTTCAAAGGACTGTACAAGTGGATCTTCATTGATGTCAAGATATCAGCACCTCTGCCCAGGCAAATGTAGTAAGATCCCCCTTGCAAGGTTCAACTATGTAGGCAGACTGTGCAGACAGCACCTGTAATTTTTTTTAAATTCAACCTATTTTTCTAACCAACCTGCTCAGAAACATTATTACACACCTCCAGAGTAGGTGGGACTAGAACCCAGCCTTCTTGGTCCAAGAGTAGAGTCCCTACCACTGCACCATGAGAGGGCCGAAAGTCAGGAATTGTATTTCCTCAAGAACTATCCAGGAAATAAATTGATGATTTTGTTGACTTGTTCAAGATGATTCATGTATCTAAAAAGGTGTGAGAAACAAAGTTATTTCTGCTGGTGGGCAGTGAGGGGATGCAGGACATGGAACATACTATTAGCATTAGAGCCAGGCCATTCAGGCATGAAGCCAGGAAGTACTGATAGCACACAAGGCAACAGGATACTGCCTCAAAGAAGCTGCTGAAGTTGGTGATCGATTGATAGCTTCAAACTTTGAGAATGATGGATTTTTGTTAAGTGATGTGAAGCCGAGGTGGCTAAATGGAGTTAAAGTATGCCCTCCACCTCCTCCATGATTTTCGCTTCTCCGGTCCCCAACGCCTTATCTTCACCATGGACATCCAGTCCCTGTACACCTCCATCCCCCATCATGAAGGACTCAAAGCCCTCCGCTTCTTCCTTTCCCGCCGTACCGACCAGTACCCTTCCACTGACACCCTCCTTCGACTGACTGAACTGGTCCTCACCCTGAACAACTTCTCTTTCCAATCCTCCCACTTCCTCCAGAGCAAAGAAGTAGCCATGGGCACCCGCATGGGCCCCAGTTATGCCTGCCTCTTCGTAGGGTATGTGGAACAGTCCATCTTCCGCAGTTACAGTAGTTTGGCATAAGGGAGGCGCGGTAGTAGTTTGGCGTAAGGGAGGCGCGGTAGTAGTTTGGTGAAGGGAGGCGCGGTAGTAGTTTGGCGCACCGACCTTTACACCGCTGAGGCTAAACGCCAGCTCACGGACACCTCTTCCTACTGCCCCCTTGACCATGACCCCACCCCCCACCACCAAACCATCATCTCCCAGACCATCCATAACCTCATCACCTCAGGGGATCTCCCATCCACCGCCTCCAACCTCATAGTCCCACAACCCCGCACCGCCCGTTTCTACCTCCTGCCCAAAATCCACAAACCTGACTGCCCCGGCCGACCCATTGTCTCAGCCTGCTCCTGCCCCACCGAACTCATCTCTGCATACCTCGACACGGTCCTGTCCCCCATAGTCCAAGAACTCCCCACCTACGTTCGGGACACCACCCACGCTCTCCACCTCCTCCATGATTTTCGCTTCTCCGGTCCCCAACGCCTTATCTTCACCATGGACATCCAGTCCCTGTACACCTCCATTCCCCATCACGAAGGACTTAAAGCCCTCCACTTCTTCCTTTCCTGCCGTACCAACCAGTACCCTTCTACTGACACCCTCCTTCGACTGACTGAACTGATCCTCACCCTGAACAACTTCTCTTTCCAATCCTCCCACTTCCTCCAAACCAAAGGAGTAGCCATGGGCACCCGCATGGGCCCCAGTTATGCCTGCTTCTTCGTAGGATATGTGGAACAGTCCATCTTCCACAGCTACACTGGCACCACACCCCACCTTTTCCTCCGTTACATCGATGACTATATCGGCGCTGCCTCGTGCTCCCACGAGGAGATTGAACAGTTCATCCACTTTACCAATACCTTCCACCCCGACCTCAAATTCACCTGGACCGTCTCAGACTCCTCCCTCCCCTTCCTAGACCTTTCCATTTCTATCTCGGGCGACCGAATCAACACGGACATTTACTATAAACCGACCGACTCCCACAGCTACCTAGACTACACCTCCTCCCATCCTGCTCCCTGTAAAAACGCCATTCCATATTCCCAATTCCTTCGTCTCTGCCGCATCTGCTCCCAGGAGGACCAGTTCCAATACCGAACAACCAAGATGGCCTCTTTCTTCAAAGACCGCAATTTCCCCCCAGACGTGGTCGACGATGCCCTCCACCGCATCTCCTCCACTTCCCGCTCCTCCGTCCTTGAGCCCCGCCCCTCCAACCGCCACCAGGACAGAACCCCACTGGTCCTTACCTACCACCCCACCAACCTCCATATACAGCGTATCATCCGCCGTCATTTCCGCCACCTACAAACGGACCCCACCACCAGGGATATATTTCCCTCCCCTCCCATATCAGCGTTCCGAAAAGACCACTACCTCCGTAACTCCCTCGTCAGGTCCACACCCCCTACCAACCCAACATCCACTCCTGGCATCTTCCCCTGCAACCGCAAGAAATGCAAAACTTGTGCCCACACCTCCCCCCTTACTTCCCTCCAAGGCCCCAAGGGATCCTTCCATATCCACCACAAATTCACCTGCACCTCCACACACATCATTTATTGCATCCGCTGCACCCGATGTGGCCTCCTCTATATTGGGGAGACAGGCCGCCTACTTGCAGAACGTTTCAGAGAACACCTCTGGGACACCCGGACCAACCAACTCAACCACTCCATGGCTCAACACTTCAACTCCCCCTCCCACTCCACCAAGGACATGAAGGTCCTTGGACTCCTCCATTGCCAGACCATAGCGACACAACGGTTGGAGGAAGAGCGCCTCATCTTCTGCCTAGGAACCCTCCAACCACAAGGGATGAACTCAGATTTCTCCAGTTTCCTCATTTCCCCTCCCCCCACCTTGTCTCAGTCAAATCCCTCGAACTCAGCACCGCCTTCCGAACTTGCAATCTTCTTCCTGACCTCTCCGTCCCCACCCCCATTCCGGCCTATCACCCTCACCTTGACCTCCTTCCACCTATCGTATTTCCAACACCCCCTCCCCCAAGTCCCTCCTCCCTACCTTTTATCTTAGCCTGCTGGACACACTTTCCTCATTCCTGAAGAAGGGCTTAAGGCCAAACGTCGATTCTCCTGTTCCTTGGATGCTGCCTGACCTGCTGCGCTTTTTCAGCAACACATTTTCAGCTCTGATCTCCAGCATCTGCAGTCCTCACTTTCTCCTTAAAGTACAGACCAGGCATGATCTGAGTGAATGACATAAGAAACTGAGGGATGGTGAATAGTCTATTCATGTTTCTATCTTTGTAGCATTCTGCAGCACTGATCACTCATCAAGGCACCATAGCTGCTTTGGCTTGCAATGTTTGAAGCATTGCAAATAGAATCATATAGTCTTACAGCACAGAAACAGACCCTTCAGTCCACACTGAACATGTTCCCAAACTAAACTAGTCCCGCCTGCCTGCATTTGCTCCATATCCCTCCAAACCTTTCCTATTCATGAACTTAACCAAATGTCTTTTAAATGTTGTAACTGGAGCTGCAGCCATCACCCCTTCTGGCAGTTCATTCCACACCCCGTCTACTCTCTGTGTGAAAAGAATTGGTCCTCATGTCCTTTTTAAATCTTTCCCCTCTCATCTTAAAAATATGCCCGCTAGTTTTGAATTCCCCCACCCCAAGAAAAAAACCTTTGCCTTTCACCTTATCTATCCCCTCATTATTTTATAAACCTCTATGAGGTCACCCTTCAACTTCCTACGCTCCAGTGAAAAAAGTCCCAGCCTATCCAGCCTCCCCTTATAACTCAAACCCGCCATTCCTGGCAACATCCTGGTAAATCGTTTTTGACTTCTCTCCAGTTTAATAGTATCTTTCCTATAACAGGGAGACCAGAACTGCACACAGTGCTCCAGTAGAGGCCTCACCAATTTCCTGTACAACCTCAACATGACATCCCAACTACCAAACCCAAAGGACTGACCATTAAAGGCAAGATGTTAAAGGTCTACTTAACCGTTCTATCCACTAGTCATAAGGATCTTATTCTATCAAGTGCCTCAAACATAAATTGCACTGATGAGGATAACGTTAACTGATTGAAACATATAGGAGGTGCTCAGCCTTTGACATGCTAATTACAACATAACTATGCAATTAGATCTGAAAATGCTGGAAACACTTAATTGGCAAGTCAGGTGGCTTTTGATGAGAGAGGAAAGGGTTTTGTTTTATTCTTCTGTGGGATGTGGGCATCACTGGCTTGGCTATTTAACGCCCATCATTAATTGCTCCTGAACTGAGCAGCCTCCCAGACCCTTCAGAAGGCAGTTAAGCATCAACCACTTTGGTCTATGTCTGGAGTCACATGTAGGTCAAACCAGGTAAGGATGGCACTTTCCTTCCCTGAAGGACATTAGTGAACCAGATGGGCTTTAAAGCCAGTCAACAATAACCTCAGGGCACCAGTACTCCTGGCTTTCAATTCGAGACTATTTATAATCTATCAATTGAATTGAAACTCTACTGGCTGTCAAATTACCACATTTGTTTGTTCTGAAGGCAACATGATGGGATTTGAAGGCAGAATACAAAATGGGTCCCTTAGAATTAGACGGGGTTGTACTAGTTGTTATCACTCTGCCCCCTCATAGCAGTGACACAGTCTTGTCAGTTCAAGCTAAGTTTATAGCACCCTTACCTCGGAGATCAGAAATTCCTGTAAATGTAATTGCAAAGACCAGGGATGAAACAAAGCACAAGATTGTGCAATTTACATCAATTTAAAGTGACTGCAACTGAGCTCAGATACAAACTCTTGTAATGGTGGCTCAGTGGTTAGCACTGCTGCCTCATAGTACCAGGGTCCCAGGTTCAATTCCTGCCTTGGACAACTGTCTGTGTGGAGTTTGCACATTCTCCACGTGGCAGTGTGGGTTTCCTCTCACAGTCCAAGGATGTGCAGGTCAGGTGAATTGGCCATGCTAAATTGCCCATAGGGCTAGGTGCATTAGTCAGAGGGAAATGGGTCTGGGTGGGATACTCTTCAGAGGGTCGGTGTGGACTTGTTGAGCTGAAGGGCCTGTTTCCACACTGTAGGGAATTTAATTTAAAAATAAACTTAACAAATGATGAGGGGGTTGCTGGCTGACCCACCATTTTTTTGCCCATCACTAGTTGTCCTTGAGAAGGTGGTGGTGAGCTGCCTTCTTGACCAGCTGCAGTCCATTCTGTCCACAATGCTATTCGGGAGGGAGTTTCAGGATTTAGAAAGACGCCAAGGGACTGATAACACATTTCGAAGTCAGGATGGGGAGTGGCTTGGAGGTGAATCATATAAAGTATCAGAGAATCCCTACGGTGTGGAAACAGGCCATTTGGCCCAACAAGTCCACACTGACCCTCCAAAGAGTAATCCACCCAGACACCCATTCCCCTTCATTTCCCCCTGACTAATGCAGCTAACGTACACATCCCTGAACACGATGGGCAATTTAGCATGGCTAATTCACCTAACTTGCACATCTTTGGACTGTGGGAGGAAACCGGACAACCCAGAGGAAACCCACACAGACATGGGGAGAATGTACAAACTCCACACAGACAGTCGCCCGAGGCTGGAATTGAACTCACGTTCCTGGTGCTGTGAGGCAGCAGTACTAACCACCATGACACCAATGTAGGTTTCCTGTGATCAGTGTAAACCACTTGCATCATTAGAAAACCTTTTCAGATCCCGAAGTGCAAATTCCAGAAAGTAGTAGGAGAGAAATTGAGGATGAAAGTAGCATTCTGCTTTTATAAAAATGTCTTCTTTGCACTAGCTAACACATAAAGCAGGAAGGTTGTCTTGTTACAGAAATAGTATTACAATGTTAAATAAATTCGTCCAACAGTTTGGTTCATCTGTAATCAGTCATATCCGTAGACGATCACCTTCCAGCACCCCTTGAAGTCAAAATCCATCCTGCTAAGAATCAAAGTTGGTGCAAAATCCTGGAAATCAGTCTCGAAACACATCCTGAAATGTCAGTACAGAGAGCGACACACTGCGCTCTTGCGTCTGCCTCCTTAAGACAGAGAGAGACAGAGAGAGAGAGAGCGACCAGTGATTTATACGTTGAGGGGTCTAATCCTGCGTGAAGCACGGCTGACTATCTCTCCCACTTTGTCACTAGGGATTTGAGAAGATTTGTTGGCTGATTGTCAACCTGTTCAGCCAACTGTTACTGTACGCAAAATTGAAAATCTCTCTTAAGCTCCCTGGATCCAGATTTTATAAAAGTAAAGCCTTTAGTGGCTATTCTCCTCCATTGCAAGCAGTGGTGTATTTTAGCAGTTCGAACAAGTTTTGTTCTCTAAATGCAACTAGCTTTGTATATCTTCACAGAGCTGCTTTACTTAGAAGACAATACAAAACACATTCCCTTGCTATGTCTGATCATCTGCATTTCAATTTTTCCCCTTAATCAAATCAATCAAAAAAATTCCATTTAAGCAGATATTTTCTTGTATAAAACTCATTTGATTTAACATTTAATTCAAGTGTTGGCTCCAACTAGTCTGGAGAATTAGTAATCATTTCTTCATCCCTTTTATGTTGAAGCAGATATGAATCATGTGGCATTTTAAAATCTCTCCATCTCACTTAGAAACATTTTATAATGTTTTTTTCTCAAGCATTAAGTCATTTTTTTTCGTTAGCTGGGACCTTACTCAGCCCAAAATAAGAATAATTGTTGTTGGAGGTCAGTCATCTCAGCTCCAGGACATCTCTGCAGGAATCCCTCAGGGTAGTGTCCCAGGCCCAACCATCTTCAGTTGTTTCAGCAATGACCTTCCCTCCATTATAAGGTCAGAATTGAGGATGTTCACTAGTGGTTGCACCATTCACAACTCTTCAGGTAATGTAGCAGATTGTGCCCATGTGCAGCAAGACCTCAGCAACAATTCAGACTAAGGGTGAAATAAATGACGAGTAACATTTACATCTCGCAAGCAGTAAGCAATGACCATCTCCAATAAGAGAGGATCTAACCATCTCTCTTGAGAAGCCAATGACATCATCATGGTTGAGTCCCCCTCATTAGCTCCATTAACCAGACACTGAACTGGACTAGTCAAACACTTGAGGTCATAAGGGAAGATCATTGCTTGGGAATTCTGCAGTGAATAGCCTACCTTCTGATTCCTCAATGTCAGTCCACCGTCTACAGACATAAGTCATGAGTACGATGGAATGCTCTTCATTTGCCTGGATCAGTGCAGCTCCAACAACACTCGAGAAGCTTGACACCATCTGGGAGAAATGTCCCCTCCACCAACTTCAGCATTCATTGCCTACATCACCAGTGAATAGTAGCAGCAATGTCTACTGTCAGTAAGATATGCTGCAACAACATGTGAAGGCTTCTATGACAAGGTCTTCCACAGGATAAAGCTTTATCACATAGCAAGACAGGGGCAGAAGAGAGATGGGATCACCATCACCTCCTCGCTCTCTTTGAAGTCAAACACCAACTCAGCAAGCATCAATGTTGATGCAAAAACCTGTAAATCCATCCCACATTGGGTGCACCCATTCCTGAAACACAGCAGGAAGTGACCCATCAAGGTCTTGCATTCTACTGCTCCCTCCAAGATGGCTGCTGATCACAGCTTTCCCAAGAGCAATTTGGGCAATAAGTCGGTAATCCCTACATCCCATGTTGAATAAAACTTACTTTTTAGCAATTTTCAATAATACCCCATCTGCTGCCCTTTTGTCAGCGTGACTGTCAATGTTATCATCTCGGTTAGACAAGCAAGAGGCTGGGAGAACATAGCAAGCCAGGCAGTATCAGGAGGTGGAGAAGTCAATGTTTCAGGTGTAACTCTTCTTCAGGACTGGGGGTGGGTGTGGGGGAGCTGCAGATAAAGGGGGAGACAGGGGCAAGGTGGTGAAATGGGAATAGGTGAAGACAGGTAGAGGGTACGACCTGATTAGTCAATGGGAGGGATGAATCCGATTGGTGGCAGGGAGGAATGAAAGGGAGGATGAGGGGAGGGAAAGGGAGGGGGGGTTGGGAAGGGAGATTATTAGAAATTGGAGAACTCAATGTGTCTAGTCAGGTCTGGCAGGGATACCCAACATTGGATGGAACACAGTGACTGGATGTCAATGGTGGAGGGAATGGTGCCAAGTGTCTTGAGTGTTACTGGAGCACCACTCATCCAGACAAGTGAAGAGTATTCCTGACATGTATCTTCCAAATAGTTGGCAGGCTCTGGGGAGTCAGGAGATGAGTCACTTGCCGCAGTATTCCTACCCTCTAATCTGCTTTTAAGCCATTGTATTTATATGGCTCATTTAGTTCAGTTTCTAGTCAATGGTAATCTCCAGGATATTGATAAGACCATAAGACATAGGAGCAGAAATTAGGCCATTCAGCCATTGAGTCTGTTCACCATTCAATCATGACTGATATGTTTCTCAACCCTATTCTCCCACTTTCTCCCAATAACCCTTGATCCCCTTGATACTGAAGAACCTATCTATCTCAGTCTTATACTCAAAGACCTGGCCTCCACAGCCTTTTGTGGCAGTGAATTCCACAGATTCCCCACTGTCTGGCTGAAGAAGTTTCTACTCATCTCCATTCTAAAAGGTCTTCCCTTTACTCTAAGGCTATGCCCTCGGGCCCTAATCTCTCCTACCAATGGAAACATCTTCCCAACATCCACTCTGTCCAGGTCATTCAATATTCTGTATGTTTCAGTTAGGTCCCCCTCATCCTTCTAGACTGTATCGAGTACAGTTTCAGAGTCCTCAAATGGTCCTCATATGTTCAGCTTTTCATTCCTGGGGCCATTCTCATGAACCTCCTCTGAACCCGCTCCAGGACCAGTGCATTCTTCCTGAAATATGGGGCCCAAAACCACGCACAATATTCCAAATGTGATCTGACCAGAGCCTTATAGAGCCTCAGAAGTACATCTCTATTTTTACATTCAAGTCCTCTCAAGATAAATACTAACATTGCATTTGCCTTCATAACTATTGACTCAAACTGACAGTTTACCTTGAGAAAATCCTGGACTAGAACTCCCAAGTCTCTTTGCACTTCAGACTTCTGAATTTTGTCCCGATTTAGAAAATAGTCCATGCCTCTACTCACCATATGAAAGTGCATAACCTCACACTTTCCCACGTTGTACTCCATCTGCCATTTCTTTGCCCACTCTCCTAACCTGTCCAAATCCTTCTGCAGCCTCCCTCAGATAGTGAGGGATACAGTGATGGTAATACTATTGAATGTCCATGGGCTGATAGTTAGATTCTCTTTTGTTGGAGACTGTCATTGCCTGACAGTTATGTGGCATGAGTGTAATTTGCCATAGCCAAGGCAAGCCTGTATATATGCAAGGGCTGCTGAGTCATGAATAGTGCTGAATATTGTGCAATCATCAGCAAACATCCTCACTTCTGACCTGATGATGGAGGGAAGGTCAGAGTGAATCAGATGAGTTTTGAGAGCAATCAATTATTGCTGTTGTGGTCACATAACTGCGAGAGGCTCCAGCATGGTGGCTCAGTGGTTAGCACTGCTGCCTCACAGCACTAGGGTCCCAGGTTCGATTGCAGCCTTGGGCAACTGTGTGAAGTTTGCACATTCTCCCCGTGTCTGCATGGGTTTCCTCTGGGTGCTCTGGTTTCCTCCCACAATCCAAAGATATGCAGGTCAGGTGAATTGGCCATACTAAATTGCCCATAGTGTTAGGTGCATTAGTCAGAAGGAAATGGGTCTGGGTGGGTTACTCTTCAGAGGGTCAGTGTGGACGGGTTGGGCCAAAGGGCCTGTTTCCAGACTGTAGGGAATATATAATCTACTCCAAATCCATTCATTAAATGTAAATTCTACCAGCTGCAATGGTGGGATTTGAACCATCGTCCCTAAAAAGCATCAGTGGGAGCTTTCGATAATGAGTCCAGTGATATTGTCACTTCACCACTATCTCAGCGTAACTCAGGTGTTGTTATTAATCTGTTTGTTAACTTACAATAAATCATTTTACACCTCTCCACAATCAAGATCATTTGTCCAGCCAGTGTTCAGTGCTGAGAGACTGAGAGGGTGTACAAATACATGTGCAGATTTCTGTCTTCTTTGATCATGGCAGGCAGTATAACTTAAATCTTCCAGCTCGACATATTTCCACAAATCTTTGGCTGAAAAGATTGCTGGTAGTATGTTTGCATTTACATACGACTGCTTTCAATTGACGGAAGGCTTGATTTCAACTCCAGAGCCGATGACGTTTGCATGGTAGTTGCGGAGGGAGAAGGTGTGGAAAGGGTTAGTCACATAAAGACTGGCTGACCTAAATCTCAACAGTCTCACCAGCTCAGAAATAGTGTATCTTCTATTTTCTGGTCGAGTGCTCCATTCATGTCGTGAGCACAGTTGGAAAGGAGTGCTTTGTAAGAATCTTTTTTTCAGTATCTCCTGATGTTTGTTCCAGCAGTGTATTTATCTGCAAGTTTTACCCCGTCAAAAGCCAGAAGTCTGTCTAAATATTTCAATAACTAACACGTCAGCACAGATTGAGGAATAGCGACATAGAATTGCTGCGTTCTTACATACAATCTACTGAATTCCATAATGGCATCTTCTATGAAACCAATGTCCCTCATTATAAATTTACCAAAATCTGACCACACTGTATAGCTCATTATTAAATCATCTTTTTTCATAGATTTTTAAATCCATGAAAAGTAACAATTTCTCCAAGTCATCTTATCCAAATTTTTTTGTTCCAATTCTGTAAAGAAGTTTGTTACTTATCTTACTTTTCTTCAGTGGCAAAACAGCTAAGTTCGTTTCTTTGCTTATTCTTTGGTTAGGAAGTAACGTGGATCCGTACAGTGACCTTATTCTTCTGCAGGCCATAGGGTTCGTATTCAGAACCAAGAGTGAGTAATCGTACCCTTCAAAATTTGATTCTGTTGGCTTTCTGAAATTTTCTCTGAATCGCTGTTTTTGGTTGGAATCGTTTTCAGTAAAGTGTAGGAAATTGTTATCAAAGAGCAGCACCTGCTCAGCAATAACCTGCTCAGTGACGCCCAGTTTGGGTTCTGCCAGGGCCACTCAGCTCCTGACCTCATTCCAGCCTTGGTCCAAACATGGACAAAAGAGCTGAATTCCAGAGGGGAGGTGCAACAAGGCTGCATGTGACTGAGTATGACAGCAAGGAGCCTTCGCAAAGCTGGAATCAATGAGATTTAGGGGATAGCTGTTCTGGTTGGAGTCATTCCTGATACAAAAAAAGATGGTTGTGGACATGTGATCATCACTGCAAGAGTTCCTCAGGACGCTGTCCTCAGGCTAACCAACTTCAGCTGCTTCATGAATGA